>NC_054841.1:38961718-39271927 GCF_018345385.1 Vulpes lagopus
GATGTTCAGGAGCATTTACAGCACTACCTCTATCACCAGCCCTCAACTGAAATAGTGCCCTATGAGGCAGAAATGAAAGTATGTACATTTACAGTCAAGGTTAGAAAATGTAGGAAATGGGCCAAACTCCATTAGGGCTGGAGAGGTCTGGAAAGAGAACCTGTAGGCTGTTTGAAGAAACATGGAGTCAGTATGGTACAGTGATGGTATGGGGCATTGGTGTCTGACAAGTATAATTTGGTTACTTACCTTGCTAGGGGAATTTGTATATTTACTTCACGTCTCTGAGCAATCATGTAAAAAATAAATAAAAAGCAAATGTTTCTCACCTTAGATGAGAAATACTAAGATAAAGGGTGTGAAGTGCCTGGACCAAGGTAGATGCTCAATAAATATTTGTTCTTGCCTTCCTCTCTCTCCCTCCTCATAGTCCTAGTACTTTGTTATCCAAGGCTTCCAACAGGGAAGTCTCCATCTGGAGAGACAGTGGTTGCTCCCTTCAAGCTCCTTTCATTAGCACAGTCATTTGAAAGGATATTATTATTGCCTTCAGAGATCAGTTGAGTAGACTTATGATTTTCCAAACCACTCAGATTTAAACATGTCTCTTTCCTAGAGGACATAGGAATTTCCTGACAAAGAAAGCTTCTCATTGATAGGCTTAAGATTGAAATAACTCATTTAAGGAGATTTAATGTGAACATATTTCATAAAAGCAGCCAGCCAAAAACAGATGGTCCTGTCCTTCCTTGATTTGGTAGAAAGCACAGGGAAGAGACCACAAGAGTCTCTGAAGTTGGAAAGGGTCTTCAATAAGGGAAGAGGCAGTAGGCTAGGAAATGACATCAATCCGCAATATTTCACAGCTGTGTCTTTTGTAAACTGTAAATAGCCTGACTCAGCAGAACAACAGTCAGCTGTTGGCAGCTGAAAATGGGAAAGCTCTGCTTCACGTGAGGGTTCTGCTCTGTAATTAAAGCAAATACTGGCAAATACAGGCAATTGTACATAGAGGGATCACTGTATATTTTTCAGCTTTTTAAAATTATATAAGTAATAACACAAATATATTTTGGTTGTAAACATTAAATTGTAAAAGTTTGTTATGTCTTTAAGCCCCTAAATCTTAGCTCTCTCCTGTCAGCAACAACTCTCAAAAGTTTTGGTTTTAGGACCTTGCTACACACTTAATATTATTGAGAACCTTAGAGAGCTTTTGTTATGTGGGTTTTACCTGTCAATTTTAACCAAATTAGAAATTCAAATTGAATTTTAGTATTTGTTAATACTTTTAAAACTAACAATAGTGTACCTACTATGTATTAACATAAATAATTTACTTTTTGTGGGGAAAGAAACTATTATCCAAAAGAAAAAATTCGAAGAATGTCATTGCTTTACATTTTTACAAATTTCTTTAATATATGACATAATAAAAACACTAAGTTCTCATGCCTACTTCTGCAGTCATAATCTGTTAGAATTTCACATGTCACATAACTTATGAAAAATCTATTGTACTTATGAGAGGCTGAGAAGTAAAAAAAAAGCCAAATAGTATCTTAGTATTATTGTAAAAATGGTTTTGACATTATGGACCCTCAAAAGTGTGCCGTCTTGCAGTTTTCTATGGTTGTAAATTGAACTGTGCATTTTATTTTGTTTATTTTTTAAAAGATTTTATTTATTCATGAGAGGCAGGGTCATAGGCAGAGGGAGAAGCAGGCTCTCTGTGGGGATCCTGGTGCAGGACTCGATCCCTGGACCGAGGTCATGCTCTGAGCCAAAGGCAGATGCTCAACCACTGAACCACGGAGGCGTCCCTGGACTGTGCATCTTAGAAAATTTTTTACTGGAGCACCTTAGTGGCTCAGTCAGTTAAGTGTTCAGCTCTTGATTTTGGCTCACGTCATAATCTCAGGATCTTGAGACCAAGCCCCACACTGGGCTTTGTGCTCAGGAGTTTGGAGTTTGCTTGAGATTCTTACTCCTCTTCTCCCACTCATGTGCATGCATGCTCTTCAAATAAATAAATAAATAAATAAATAAATAAATAAATAAATAAAAAGATAAAATCTTTAAAAAAAGTTTTTTATGTATTTGAGAGAGAGAGTGCAAGCACAGGGACAGGGAGAATCAGGCTCCCCGCTGAGCAGGAATGGCCAACAAGGTTTGACCCCAGAACGCTGAGGTCATGATCTGAGCCAAAGGCAGATGCTTAACTGACTAAGCCACCCAGGCATCCCCAATAAATAAGTAAAATCTTTGGATGCCTGGGTAGCTCAGCAGTTGAGCGTCTGCCTTCAGCTTAGGGAGTGATACTGGGTCCAGGGATTGAGTCCCACATTGGGCTCTCTGTGAGGAGGCTGCTTCTCCCTCTATGTCTCTGCCTCTTTCTCTGTGTCTCATGAATAAATAAATAAAATCTTAAAAAAAAAAGTAAGTAAAATCTTAGAAAAAATTCTACTAAAAATGTTTAACCTATAACAGCACTTAAAATCCTATATTTCTGTTGGTTGGGAAATCTAATTTTCTATTTTCTTCTCTAAAAAATGAGGTGAATAATTCAAACACTAAGATAATACAAAAAGTTTGGTGTGGAGTCTTCTTTGTGGTTTACAAAAATTAGAGTTGCTGATTTAATAATAAATCTATACAAATTTGTTCCTTGAGACATATACACTGTAACATACCCTGTTAACATTATGTCATAATTCATTTTCTAAAAATCCCATCCCCAAAAGGTTATATAATCAGTTACACAGGTTTATGTTACATACAACGTTAGGCATATCATTTTTATATATGGCAGTAGATTTTTATTTTTAAAGTGAATTCAGGATTGCTTATTTACATTTATATAACTTGCATAGTGAATTATTTTCAGAGTTAATGGGCATTCTGAATAAGAGTCATTTCCTTTTAGAATATGGAGTTACCAGTCTAATAGGAGAAAATTGCAGATATGGTTCATCTTAAATTGAATAAGGACTTTGACAAAGCTATTGTATTCTTTTGATTGAGTTGGAGATAGTGCTTTTAGTTTCACTCAAAGATTGTTTTCAAAGGATACTGCTTAATGGCTAGGTATCAGGATGGAAGAAATTTTGTTTTTAGTCTTACAATCTTTTTTCAAAAATACTTTCCTAAGGTAGAAAAATGCAGAGAAATTGCCCAGAGATGGTCTTATTAAGAAGTGCATATATAGGGGATCCCTTGGTGGCTCAGCGGTTTAGCGCCTGCCTTTGGCCCAGGGCATGATCCTGGAGTCCCGGGATCGAGTCCCACATCGGGCTCCTGGCATGGAGCCTCTTTCTCCTTCCTCCCATGTCTCTGCCTCTCTCTCTCTCTATGTCTATCATAAATAAAATAAATAAATATTAAAAAAAAAGAAGTGCACATATAATACAGTTATGCATTTGTTAATAAGAAAAAGGAAATTTTAAAAATGTGTAGAGGGGATCCCTGGGTGGCTCAGCGGTTTGGCGCCTGACTTTGGCCCAGAGCGCAATCCTGGAGTCCCGGGATCGAGTCCCGCGTTGGGCTCCCGACATGGAGCCTGCTTCTCTCTCTGCCTCTCTCTCTCTCTATGTCTATCATGAATAAATAAATAAATCTTAAAAAAAGGTAAATGTATAGATAGGAGATAAACAGAGCAGGTCTAAAGTGAAAAGAAGTCTCTTCCTCTTAACTTCTAATACCTAGTCCCTCTTCACAGAGATTACCTTTCAGAACAATTTTTCATCGTAGACCACAATACAATTTTGTCATTTAAACCTACATATGCAATAATATATACACTCTTGCTTTTTTATTCTGTAAGCATTTTCAGGATTTTTTTTAGTTAATAACATGTCTTGGAGATCGTCCCCTCTACATATCTACCAGATTTTCTAACAATTGTTTAGTATTTCATTAAATAGGTATATTTTATTTAACCAATTCTCTTTTAATGGACATTTAGATTGTTTACAGTTAGTTTTGGGGGCTCTTTTTTGTTGTTACTTTGTTGCTATTTCAAACAATGCTGCAGTGAATTTCCTTTCACATAAATCTTGGCATATTTGTCAAGTCAATTTCTAGCAGTGGAATTGCTGGGTTAAAGAATCTGTACATTGAAATTTTGACAGGGTCAGATGGCTTTCCAAACATAGCATCAGTTTATATGCCCCATCAACAATATATGTGAACTCTTGCCTGTACTTGGTCTTGTATCTCTAAGGTTAAAGAAAAAGTGGTCGTTTTGTTTTGCATTTTTCTGAGAATTAGAATGGATATTTTTGATAAGTGTTCTTTTGGGCTTTGTACTATATTCTGTTCAACATTAAAGTCCAAAATTGGGAAGAATACTGAGCATATTAAATAAAGTTACAAAACACAGAAAGATCAGGGCACCTGGATGGCTCAGTTGGTAAAGCGTCCACCTTTGGCGTAATCCTGAAGTCTTGGGAGCCCCATGTCCTCAGCAGGGAATCTGCTTCTCTTTCTCTCTCTCTCCCCCCTGTTCACTCTGTCTCTTAAATAAATAAATACAGTCTTTAAAAATAAAACACAAAGGGGATCCCTGGGTGGCGCAAAAAGACCTAGACATTTCAAAAGTGGTTAGTGCAAATAAGATGGAGTTTGAGATACATGCAGCATTTTGATATCATTTTGATATCATACTTAGGGGGAAATATATGTGTTGTGTATTTGGGGGCTAATTCCCAATGTAGACAAACTCCTACATCTTCATGCTTAACACAGCTTTATCACATCACAGCCTCATGCTGTAGGCAGCTGACCTCCATCCCATAGTTGTGCCACCTCACCCTTGAATCTTCTGAGATTACTACAGCAAAAGGAGTGGCTTGGAAAAGGCTCACTAGCTCTTTATTACCTTGCTCTCTCCTTTCCTTTGGCCAGAAGAAATACCTTTCAGAGGCTTGGAAAATATCAAGGAGCACCCAGATATTGGGGAGCATCAGTAGTTTCTGCCACTATACCAACAGTAGACTCTTGTATCAGGCTTCAAAAACAATGGAACATAACTACCCAGAAGTCCATTTGAGAAATAAAGTATGTGCCTTCAGTGTGCCTGTCCTCCAAGTGAGCCAGTGTAATATGGCTGCATTACTAGAAGCAGATTGAAAACATCTTGGGAGATTACCTTATTTGGCTTGATTCTGGGTGCCACTTTTTTTGTTGTTTTTAAAGATTTTTAGACAGCAGGGAGAAAGAAAATCCCAAGTTGAGCAAGAGCCCAACGTGGGGCTGAAGTTGCACGACCCAGAGATCACGACCTGAGCCGAAACCAAGATTTGGACACTTAATGACTGCACCACCCAGGTCCCCTGGGTGTCCCATTTTAAGAGATTGATACTGACAAGGTACAGAGTAATGCAGTAAGGATGTGTAAGGATCTATAAGTCTATGAATTCTGTCCAGTAAACTAACCCTTCCATCTAAAAACTTAGTATTCTAGAAGAATTTAAAGACTTGAAGAAGAGGGTGATACAGATACAAAATAGATGACTTCTGTGTTTTTCCCAAGGAGAAAACTAGAACTGGGTTAATGGAATTTTAGGAAGATTTTTCTTTATAATAGTGAATATTTAACAATTTGACATTTTCATGTATCAAGCAAAACCAGATGACATCTGTGAAGAATATTATAGAGAATATATTTGTCATGAGAAATTGGTCTGGGTAATCTCTGTGGCCTGTTTTCAAATCGGAGTTTTTTATGATGAATGTCAAATGACATTTTTCTCTTCTTTCCCTTCTCTTTTTAAATAGGATACTGATGAAATTCAAGTTAATTATCCTGGGATGTTTGAATTGATGGAAGATTTGCAAGGTAAGGCACTTTAAAGAATGTTTAGTCTCCATTTGAAAGTCATATTTTGAGAGCAGACTCTATGGCAGATACTGGAGCTAAGCACTGAGAGATACATTGGTGAGGAGAAAACAGACTGTCTTTATGGAGCTTATAAAATGGGTGAGGTAGACACCACACAGCTGCCCTAAAGATAAAAGTTAAATTAGAATCACGGTAAATGCTACAAAGTGGAGGTGCATGGTGCTATGACCACCTATAAAAAGATGGTGGTACTTTCTTGAAGGCTGCATCTGGGGCTGGTAAGGCACATCAATGACTCTGTAGCAACAGTTGGTGGCTCAGGTCCAGGCGCAAGAAAACAGGTAGTTGGGTTAGTGTGGGACTGGAGTTTGCTAAAAGGGTAAGTCCTGGTTAGAGAGAGTCAGCGAAGTCTTTGAGGAAGTGCTGATTGTGCTCTGAAAAATGAAGAGGAGTTAACTTAGTGAAGAAGGGAGGGAAGTGAGTCACAGGCAGGGAGAATAGCATGTGCAAAGACTAGCAGGAAAAAGCATGACAAGTACTAAAAGCGGGCATTTTGGCTAGAGTAGAGAGAAATAATGAAATTGATGAGTAAATGGAGACCCTGTAGTCCCTGTTGAGCTTGTCTTTATCTTGAGGCATTTTAACAAAGGAGGGGGAGTTAGATTTCAAATTTGCATTTTGGAAAAAATGGATTGGCAGATCAACTAGTAGGGAGACTCATTGCTGTAAAGCTTATTGAGAAATGATGGTGGCTTGGACTAAGGTGGTGGCAGTGGAGATTGAAAGAAGTGAATGGATTCTAGAGATAATTAGAATATTAATTTGACAATCCTTGCTAATGAGTTACATGTGGATGAGTAGAGAGAGCTATTTCAAACAACTCCAAAATTTCTGGCTCACATAACCAGATAGCCTGTGCCCCTTCATTGATAGAGAAAACAGTAGAAGATGACCAAGTATGGGCAGGGACACCTCTTGAGTTCACATGTGGATATTTTGGGTTTGAAGTGCTTGTGAAATGTCTAAGAGGAGATGTCAAGTATGTGGTTGGGTGTGTGAGTATGCCATTTAGAGGAGGCGATTGCCTGGTTAAGATATCATGAGTCATTTGTGAATTGGTATTTGAAGCAATTGCCTGGAATGAGAGTATGAAGTGAGAAGAGAACACAGATACTGGGCCTTTAGGAACCTAATATACAGTGTGTAGAAGAAGGACATACCTGGATATATTACAGATGTGATGGCAGAGGCGGAGTATTGCAGAACTATTAGTGGTGGGGAGGCTAAAAAATCTTAAGAGATCGTGGTACTAGTAATTATTAACACTGCAGTCACCTGGGGGTGGTGACATGACGTGGCTACAAATGGACACTGAATCAGATGCCAACTGTCCGATGAATGAGGAGAGAGACTAGGAGCCTGATGTCTGTGTGTCTGACTGCAAGCAGGAGTGGGAGAGGGTGATGACCAAATATTGTGGTTCTTAGCAGGACAAGGATTTTTAAAAAGTTAGAGAAAAATGGCCTGGAAGAGGCTTTGAGGAGCAATAGGGATAAAAACCCTACCTCCCAATTTTGAAAGAGGGAAGGTACACAGATGTGCACATCTCTTGCAGAGGGGGCTACTGGAGAAGTGATTTTCTCCAAGGAGAGCTTCTTTTTTTTTTTAATAATAAATTTATTTTTTATTGGTGTTCATTTACCAACATACAGAATAACACCCAGTGCTCATCCCGTCAAGTGCCCCCCTCAGTGCCCCTCACCCATTCACCCCCACCCCCCGCCCTCCTCCCTTTCCATCACCCCTAGTTCGTTTCCCAGAGTTAGGAGTCTTCATGTTCTTTCTCCCTTTCTGATATTTCCCACACATTTATTCTCCCTTCCCTTATATTCCCTTTCACTATTATTTATATTCCCCAAATCAATGAGAATATACAATATTTGTCCTTCTCTGATTGACTTACTTCACTCAGCATAGTACCTTCCAGTTCCATCCACGTTGAAGCAAATGGTGGGTATTTGTCATTTCTAATGGCTGAGTAACATTCCATTGTACATATAGACCACAGCTTCTTTATCCATTCATCTTTCGATGGACACCGAGGCTCCTTCCACAGTTTGGCTATTGTGGACATTGCTGCTAGAAACATCGGGGTGCAGGTGTCCTGGCGTTTCATTCCATCTGAATCTTTGGGGTAAATCCCCAACAGTGCAATAGCTGGGTCGTAGGGCAGGTCTATTTTTAACTCTATGAGGAATCTCCACACAGTTTTCCAGAGTGGCTGCAGCAGTTCACATTCCCACCAGCAGTGTAAGAGGGTTCCCATTTCTCCACATCCTCTCCAACATTTGTTGTTTCCTGCCTTGTTAATTTTCCCCATTCTCACTGGTGTGAGGTGGTATCTCATTGTGGTTTTCATTTGTATTTCCCTGATGGCAAGTGATGCAGAGCATTTTCTCATGTGCTGGTTGGCCATGTCTATGTCTTCCTCTGTGAGATTTCTCTTCATGTCTTTTGCCCATTTCATGATTGGGTTGTTTGTTTCTTTGCTGTTGAGTTTAATAAGTTCTTTATAGATCTTGGATACTAGCCCTTTATCTGATATGTCATTTGCAAATATCTTCTCCCATTCTGTAGGTTGTCTTTTAGTTTTGTTGACTGTATCCTTTGCTGTGCAAAAGCTTTTTATCTTGATGAAGCCCCAATAGCTCATTTTTGCTTTTGTTTCTTTTGCCTTCGTGGATGTATCTTGCAAGAAGTTACTGTGGCCGAGTTCAAAAAGTGTGTTCCTGTGTTCTCCTCTAGGATTTTGATGGACTCTTGTCTCACATTTAGATCTCTCATCCATTTTGAGTTTATCTTTGTGTATGGTGAAAGAGAGTGGTCTAGTTTCATTCTTCTGCATGTGGATGTCCAATTTTCTCAGCACCATTTATTTATTTATTTTCTTATTTTTTTTTAAATTAATTTTTATTGGTGTTCAATTTACCAACATACAGAAAAACACCCAGTGCTCATCCCGTCAAGTGTCCACCTCAGTGCCCGTCACCCATTCCCCTCCAACACCCGCCCTCCTCCCCTTCCACCACCCCTGGTTCGTTTCCCCGAGTTAGGAGTCTTTATGTTCTGTCTCCCTTCCTGATATTTCCCAACATTTCTTTTCCCTGCCTTTATATTCCCTTTCACTATTATTTATATTCCCCAAATGAATGAGAACATACACTGTTTGTCCTTCTCCGATTGACTTATTTCACTCAGCACAATACCCTCCAGTTCCATCCACGTTGAAGCAAATGGTGGGTATTTGTCGTTTCTAATTGCTGAGTAATATTCCATTGTATACATAAACCACATCTTCTTTATCCATTCATCTTTCGATGGACACCGAGGCTCCTTCCACAGTTTGGCTATTGTGGCCATTGCTGATAGAAACATCAGGGTGCAGGTGTCCCGACGTTTCATTGCATCTGAATCTTTGGGGTAAATCCCTAACAGCCCAGCACCATTTATTGAAAAGACTGTCTTTCTTCCAATGGATAGTCTTTCCTCCTTTATCGAATATTAGTTGACCATAAAGTTCAGGATCCACTTCTGGGTTCTCTATTCTGTTCCATTGATCTATGTGTCTGTTTTTGTGCCAGTACCACACTGTCTTGATGACCACAGCTTTGTAGTACAACCTGAAATCTGGCATTGTGATGCCCCCAGCTGTGGTTTTCTTTTTTAAAATTCCCCTGGCTATTCGGGGTCTTTTCTGATTCCACACAAATCTTAAAATCATTTGTTCTAACTCTCTGAAGAAAGTCCATGGTATTTTGATAGGGATTGCATTAAACGTGTAAATTGCCCTGGGTAACATTGACATTTTCACAATATTAATTCTGCCAATCCATGAGCATGGAATATTTTTCCATCTCTTTGTGTCTTCCTCAATTTCTTTCAGAAGTGTTCTATAGTTTTTAGGGTATAGATCCTTTACCTCTTTGGTTAGGTTTATTCCTAGGTATCTTATGCTTTTGGGTGCAATTGTAAATGGGATTGACTCCTTAATTTCTCTTTCTTCAGTCTCATTGTTAGTGTATAGAAATGCCATTGATTTCTGGGCATTGATTTTGTATCCTGCCATGCTACCAAATTGCTGTATGAGTTCTAGCAATCTTGGGGTGGAGGCTTTTGGGTTTTCTATGTAGAGTATCATGTCATCGGCGAAGAGGGAGAGTTTGACTTCTTCTTTGCCAATTTGAATGCCTTTAATGCCTTTTTGTTGTTTGATTGCTGAGGCTAGGACTTCCAGTACTATGTTGAAGTAGTACTTCACTCCACTCTCTCACTCACTCTCTCAGAGTGAGAGAGACATCCCTGTCTTGTTCCTGATCTTAGGGGAAAGGCTCCCAGTGCTTCCCCATTGAGAATGATATTTGCTGTGGGCTTTTTGTAGATGGCTTTTAAATGTCGAGGAATGTTCCCTGTATCCCTGCACTCTGAAGAGTTTTGATCAGGAATGGATGCTGTATTTTGTCAAATGCTTTCTCTGCATCTAATGAGAGGATCATATGGTTCTTGGTTTTTCTCTTGCTGATATGATGAATCACATCTATTGTTTTACGAGTGTTGAACCAGCCTTGTGTCCCGGGGATAAATCCTACTTGGTCATGGTGAATAATTTTCTTAATGTACTGTTGGATCCTATTGGCTAATATCTTGTTGAGAATTTTTGCATCCATGTTCATCAGGGATATTGGTCTGTAATTCTCCTTTTTGGTGGGGTCTTTGGTTTTGGAATTAAGGTGATGCTGGCCTCATAGAACGAATTTGGAAGTACTCCATCTCTTTCTATCTTTCCAAACAGCTTTAGTGGAATAGGTATGGTTTCTTCTTAAACGTTTGATAGAATTCCCCTGGGAAGTCATCTGGCCCTGGACTTTTGTGTCTTGGGAGGTTTTTAATGACTGCTTCAGTTTCCTCCCTGGTTATTGGCCTGTTCAGGTTTTCTATTTCTTCCTGTTCCAGTTTTGGTAGTTTGTGGCTTTCCAGGAATGCATCCATTTCTTCTAGAATGCCTAGTTTATTGGCAGATAGCTGTTCATAATATGTTTTTAAAATCATTTGTATTTCCTTGGTGTTGGTAGTGATCTCTCCTTTCTCATTCATGATTTTATTAATTGAGTCTTCTCTCTCTTCTTTTTAATAAGGCTGGCTAATGGTTTATCTATCTTATTAATTCTTTCAAAGAACCAACTCCTGGTTTTGTTGATCTGTTCCACAGTTCTTCTGGTCTCGATTTCGTTGAGTTCTGCTCGAATCTTAATTATCTCTCTTCTGCTGGGTGTAGGATCTATTTGCTGTTTTTTCTCTAGCTCCTTTATTTGTAAGGTTAGCTTTTGTATCTGAGTTCTTTCCAGTTTTTGAATGGATGCTTGTATTGCGATGTATTTCCCCCTTAGGACTGCTTTTGCTGCATCCCAAAGATTTTGAACGGTTGTACCTTCATTCTCATTAGTTTCCATGAATCTTTTTAATTCTTCCTTAATTTCCTGGTTGACCTTTTCATCTTTTAGCAGGATGGTCCTTAACCTCCACGTGTTTGAGGTCCTTCCAAACTTCTTGTTGTGATTTATTTCTAATTTCAAGGCATTATGATCTGAGAATATGCAGGGGACGATCCCAATCTTTTGGTATAGGTTCAGACCCGATTTGTGACCCAGTATGTGGTCTATTCTGGAGAAAGTTCCATGTGCACTTGAGAAGAATGTGTATTCAGTTGAGTTTGGATGTAAAGTTCTGTAGATATCTGTGAAATCCATCTGGTCCAGTGTATCATTAAAGCTCTCGTTTCTTTGAATATGTTTTGCTTAGAAGACCTATCTAGTATAGAAAGAGCTAGATTGAAGTCACCAAGTATAAGTGTATTATTATCTAAGTACTTCTTCACTTTGGTTATTAATTGATTTAAATATTTGGGAGCTCCCACATTCGGGGCATATATATTGAGGATTGTTAAGTCCTCTTGTTGGATAGATCCTTTAAGTATGATATAGTGTCCCTCTTCATCTCTCACTACAGTCTTCGGGGTAAATTTTAGTTTATCTGATATAAGGATGGCTACCCCTGCTTTCTTTTGAGGACCGTTTGAATGGTAAATGGTTCTCCAACCTTTTATTTTCAGGTTGTAGGTGTCCTTCTGTCTAAAATGAGTCTCTTGTAGACAGCAAATAGATGGGTCCTGCTTTTTTATCCAGTCTGAAATCCTGCGGCTTTTGAAGGGGTCATTAAGCCCATTCACGTTCAGAGTTACTATTGAAAGATACGAGTTTAGTGTCATCATGATATCTATTCAGCCCTTGTTTTTGTGGATTGTTCCACTGAACTTCTTCTTGAAGGGGAATTTTAAGAGTCCCCCTTAAAATTTCTTGCAGAGCTGGTTTGGAGGTCACATATTCTTTCAGTTCCTGCCTGTCTTGGAAGCTCTTTCTCTCTCCTTTCATTGTGAATGAGAGAAAGAGAATTGAGAGAAGAGAATCCATCTCTTTCTATCTGAATATATCCTGCCAGCCCTTTCTGGCCTGCCAGGTCTCTGTGGAGAGGTCTGCTGTTACCCTAATACTCCTCCCCATAAAAGTCAGGGATCTCTTGTCTCTTGCTGCTTTAAGGATCTTCTCTTTATCTTTAGAATTTGCAAGCTTCACTATTAAATGTCGAGGTGTTGAACAGTTTTTATTGATTTAAGGGGGGGATCTCTTTATTTCCTGGATCTGAATGCCTGTTTCCCTTCCCAGATTAGGAAAGTTTTCAGCTAGGATTTGTTCAAATACATATTCTGGACCTCTGTCCCTTCCGGCGCCCTCGGGAACCCCAATTAAACGTAAGTTTTTCTTCCTCAGGCTGTCGTTTATTTCCCTTAATCTATCCTCATGGTCTTTTAATTGTTTGTCTCTTTTTTCCTCAGTTTTCCTCTTTGCCATCAACTTGTCTTCTATGTCACTCACTCGTTCTTCCACCTCGTTAAGCCTCGTTGTTAGGACTTCTAGTTTGGATTGCATCTCATTCAATTGATTTTTAATTTCTGCCTGATTGGATCTAAATTCTGCAGTCATGAAGTCTCTTGAGTCCTTTATGGTTTTTTCTAGAGCCACCAGGAGCTGTATAATAGTGCTTCTGAATTGGCTTTCTGACATTGAATTGTAATCCAGATTTTGTAACTCTGTGGGAGAGAGGACTGTTTCTGATTCTTTCTTTTGAGGTGAGGTTTTCCTTCTAGTCATTTTGCTCAGTGCAGAGTGGTCAAAAACAAGTTGTACTGGGAAAAGGAGAAAAAGAGTGTAGAGAAATAAGGAAAGAAAAGAGAAAAAGGAAGAAAAAAAAGAGAAGAAAAAGAAAAAGAAAGAAAGGAAAAAAGGGGTGGGGAAGCAAACAGAAATCAAAAAGCAAAAAAAAAAAAAAAAAAACACGGGAATGTATCTTCTGATTCTGTATACTTTAAGTCCCTTGACTTCCCTTGGAACTTGTCCGTCTAGCTGGTCTTCTGGGGGAGGGGCCTGTTGTGCTGATTTTCAGGTGTTAGCACTTGGGGGAGCTGCTCTGCCCCTGCCTGGTGCAGGGCTCAGTGGGGGTTGTTTACCCCGTGAGGCCCCAGGAGGAACAACCGCAGTGGTGGGGCCAGCTCTGGAGCCCTGGAGTCAGCCCCCGCTGTAACTACAGAGCTCTCATTCCGCAGGGCCTGGAGGCTCCAGGGGCGGGGCCGCTGATCTGCTCAGCTCGGGGCAGGAGCGTCCTCGCTGTCCTGGGCCCTCCCGGCCTCTGCCTGTCCCGGGGGAAGGTCGGATTCTGGGCTGTGTCCCCGGCGCCCTGTGCTCCGGGGCCTGCGCTGTTGGATTCGCGCTCCCAGCCGCGCAGCCCCCTCCGCAGAGCCACCGCCCGAGCCCCTCCGAGCTGCTCCGGGTCCAGCCGTGCGCGCTGCAGCCCTTTAGGGAGCTCGGCGCACTCTCCTGGGCGCACAGGTGTCTGTTAGTGTCCCAGGGAGCCTGAGGGCATCCCTGCCCTCCTGGGGTCCTGCTCCAACTCCCTGCGGGTTCCTTTCCGCCCGGGAAGGTTGGTGCAGCTCCTGCTTCTCCTGGACGGAGCTTTCCTGTCCTGGGGACACTGGCCCAGGCCTTAGCCCGGCTCCTTGCAGGGCCCCTCCCCCTTGTCCCCCTTGGATGCCTGTTCTTTCTTTACCCCTCCCCCCACCTTGGATGTCTGTTGTTTCTTTATCTCCGCCCCCCCCCCTTCCTACCTTGATAGAAGCACGAACTCTTCTCACTGTAGCATTCCAGCTCTTCTCTCTTTAAACCTCAGGCCGAATTCGTAGATTTTCAGGATGATTTGAAGGTTATCTAGGTAATTTGGTGGGGACAGGTGATTTGGGGACCCTACTCTTCCGCCATGTTGCCCCTCCCTCCTCCAAAGAGAGCTTCGATTTGCCTTAGAAATGAGCTTTGACTTTTTATTACACAAATGGCATGGGCGGTTTTGATGAATGAGGAAAGCTAGAAGTGATTAAAGATGTGTTCTTTGAAATAAGAACTGTTAGGAGAACCTTAATCTGGATACTGAAAAATGATAAGATGATTAAGCAAGAGATTTATAAGACTAAATAGCTTGCAGTTGTTTACAGATTTATAGTTTTTCTTTTTTTTTTTTTAAGAGATCTTATTTATTTATTCATGATAGACATAGAGAGAGAGAGAGGCAGAGACACAGGCAGAGGGAGAAGCAGGCTCCATACTGGGAGCCTGACGTGGGACTTGATCCCCGGACTCCTGGGTCACGCACAGGGGCTGAAGGAAGGCGCTGAACCGCTGAGCCACCCAGGGATCCCCAAGATTTATAGTTTTTCTTAAACGCAGTTGCAGTTGCTTCTCTCAGTAGTCCTCTGGTAACACTTTATCTCTGTATTACAAGCGAGGCATATTCGATCCACTTATATAAAGGGAACACTTGCCTGTTAGTGGCAGAATTAGGTGCCAAACTCTTGCCTTCTTTTCTCCTGCCCTGGCATTCTTTTACCTGACTCTACTTCTTTTGGCTGCCCATTTATAAAGACTATTTTACCTATCATCCAGCTTCCTTTGAGAATGGTACTTCTGTTGGCTTTACAAGGAGAAAGATATGTAGCCGAAAACTTACTATTATAGTCACTCTTCATTCATTATAATTTAATACAGGGATTTGGTAGCCAATAGCATGCATGCTTGAAATGACAGGGGATCAATGATAAATCACACATCCCTCCCAAGCACCGCCCCAATCACTTGGTTCCCCAGGACATAATTAATCAGGGAGCCCCTTCATCCGAAGACTTGAGAGGTGGTTGCAGGCGATGATGTATCACACTCATGATAAAAATATTTCTCAAATGCAGCATTTATGATTCAAGAGAGAAGCAAGAAAGAGACTAGAAATTAGATATATCAGTTGGAAAAGGTAGTACTGCCCTCTATTTAAAAATACAGAACTTGGGATAGCTCGGTGGCTCAGTGGTTGGGCATCTGCCTTTGGCTCTGGGTGTGAGCCCATGGTCCGGGATCAAATTCCACATCAGGCTCTTTGTGGAGAGCCTGCTTCTCCCTCTGTTTCTCCCTCTGCCTGTGTCTCTGCCCCTCTCTCTGTCTATGAATGAATAAATTGTTTTAAAAAATCTTTTAAAAAATAATAAAAAAATAAAAATACAGAACTTACTCTGTCAGGTGCAATTCTGTGACATTTTCTGATACCCTAATTTTACAAATGAACAAATAGAGACATTGAGAAGTTAAGTATCTTGTCTTTGCTCACACTAGATCTGGAATTAGGATTTGAATCCAAAGTCCAATACTGCTTACTTGGTCTCTGTGCATTCTTGTTTTCATTAAATTTAGCATAGTAAAATGCTCTAATCTTAACTGTATAGTTGCTGGTATTTTTAATCACTCTCCAGACAAGGACTAGAACATTTCCAGGCCCCTCAGAAGGTTGCCTCCTGCCACTATCCAGTTGATAAGCCCCACTTCCTCCAAGGGTTTTAAAATAGGTCATTTATTTTGAAGACTTGTTGTCTGATATTTACCTTAAGAGGCTTTGCCAGTGCTTCTCTTATTTTTACTGTAAAGACTTTTACATAAATCATATATTTTAGTCTTTGAGTCTCTTATCCTTAGGATTAAGAATTATGTAAAGATAACATATAAAAGTGTGATATTTAACAAAGTAAATGTAAACATTAGGTGATTGATTTTATATTCATTTACTTATATTTATTTACTATTTGCCAGCTATTAAGCCAGTGACGAGGATACATATTTCCTTATCTCAGGGAGCTTGTGCTCTAGTAGAGACATAGAGCTAAAGCAAGAGACATGGCATTTAACTATAAAGTAAGATAATTGTGTTTTAAAGTATACGGAAAAACAGAATCCCTAAATCTGTTTAGGGAGTCAGGGATGCTTTTGTAGAAGAGGCAGGACCTAAGTTAAAATGAGTTTGTCAGGAGAGAGAGTGAGTGAGTGGCTGGGTACTGGGTTGGGGCGTTGCCTTCCAAGCCAAGGGAATGGTCTGTAAAATCATGGAGATGTGAGACATTTCCTTCACTTTTCTAATTAAAAAACACTACAGTAATTCTGTATGGCTTGAAAATATAGAATGGAGAAGTGATGGGAAATGATGTGGGATAGTCTATCAGAGGCTTCTAGATTTTATCAGCTGAGCCTGGTACTGTAAGGGGAGAATTTCATGCAGAGGAGAGAGAGATCACTGTTAAAAAGCTCATGCTCTAGCACTGTTTATACTTTATGAGGAAGGTAAGACTAGAATTAACATGATTCATCTCATGTTATACATGAGTAAACTGAGGCACAGAAAGAAACTAAGTAACTTGCCCAAGGTAATGTATTATAAGTAATAGAGCCAGGATTGAAGTCTAGTGCAGCAGCCTAACTCAGATCCTGAAATCTCAACCATTCTGCTTTTAAAAAGTCAGAGGCAGCTGAGTTGGGAAGGAGAATGGCCAGGAATGAATGGAGGAGGGGAAGAGCTGGGGTGACTACTGCCAGGTGTGCCGCTTTGCCTACTGTAAGATGGTGTTACTTTCAAATTGGTTTTTGGTATTTTATGGTTAGACTTTTTTCTTGATGGTTGTAGTTTCTCATTTGAACTGCCATTGTTATTAATTCGCAGAAAAAGTCCAGAATGTTGACCTAATTTTACAAAACAAGTTGCATATCAGCTGATGAATACATGAAAAGTTTTGGAGGCTTTCACAGTAGTTTTAAGGTAAGTTCAGTTTGTTTTTTAAAGACAACCCTCAGTATTATTCCTCGTAAAGCACAATAGAATAGATTTTTATACAAATGGTTGAACTTAACCTTAAAAACACTGTGAGAGTCTTAAGCAGTCACTTGCTTCCTGGATTTTTCTGTTCTTCCAAAGCCCAGAGCTGGTCAGAAGTTCCTAAATGTGTTTCCCAGGTCATTAAAGGTCTACCATGATGCATTTTGAAGTGCTGTCATTCCATCTTGAAGATGATAAAACTGAGTTTAATTAGAGTTGTGACTTTGCCCTAGATACTTAAGGATCAGAACTGAGATGATGATCACAAAGTCTAGACTTTCTATACCACATCACCCTGCTACCATGAGGAGAAAGGAAGGTTGATATGGTGGTATGCTTCTCTTGTGAGGCAAGGGAGTACTGTCCTAGCAGCAGAGTTACTGTGTTATGCAGTAGTGCTCTTGAATTTCTATATCACAGAGAACATTAAGCCTGATCATCTTAATTAGTGTATCTAATACCAGGTATTTAAAAGGCATTTTAGAATTTCTGTTGTATTAAGAATCCCCTGCCACATGTATTAAGTATTTACATTAAATAACCTGTTTTCCACTGATACTGTCTATGTCTAATTTGTGGTAAGGCATGGCGCTGGGAAGGTGAATGAAAATAAAAGCACCGCAGCCATCATCAGCAATATAATCTTCCAACCCAACTCCCAGTTTACCTCTGGTCACTTGATATGGTTCATACAATGTAGGAGAATGTGTTTAAATCAGATTATGTAATGATCTGTAATGGTAGCTGTCACAGCCTTCAGAGATCATCTAGTCTTGTCACCTAGAAGACCCACAGCAATTGATCTAAGGTCGTGTATTAGCTTCGTGACAGCAAGAATAAGATCCACCTTTTTCTTCTTGATGACTAATCTATTAGTTCATATGTCTGTTGTTCTTCATGAATTGGGGCTGTTATACTCACAGAATGCTGGAAATGCTTTTAGTATCAGAGATTCATTATTTTGAGGAATAGTAGGAACCATTTGAGATTGGAGAGAAGAAAAAGATTCACTTATTACAGCTGATTTTATTGTTTTTAATAAGGCCATTGAAAACTTGGAAGGTTGTCATTTTTAAACTTCTAAAGAACAACTGATATTGGGAAGTTTGTTGGGGTTTTTTGGTGAAAGTAGGAAAACAAAAGTAAGAACTGATTTTTGATGGTGTGGTATATAGAGAATGTAAAGGATTTTTACTTTTGAAATTTGTTGTGATTTCGTGGACTAAAATGTGGCCTTTCAAAGGGATTTTGTTTAAGTATGTGCATAAATAATCAAATATATAGCACTACTTGTTATTTGAACAGTAGAAGAGTATCAATCCTTTTGGCTATCAACTTGAAGAAAAAAGTCTGAACTCCAAAGCCTAGCTTGGAGCCCAACATGGGGCTTAAACTCACAGCCCTGAGATCGAGACCTGAGCTGAGATCAAGAGTCAGATGCTTAAACCGACTGAGCCACACAGGTGCCCCAGAATTCTAAATTTTAAAATACTAAGAAAAATGCTCCTATAAATAATGAATATAATTTTTTCCTAACCTGGAATTAGTAAAATATTATAAAATCTGAAAACACATTGTAGTTTTGATACTGTTTAGCGAATCTCAAGGCCCTCTCCCAATTTCATGACCAGACAGAATTTATGGTTTGGAAGGAGTGAGGCATCGTAGCAGTGCCCTGTCCTAATGGGGACTTGAAAAGGTACTTGCTGACTCTTAATAACACACCTGGAGGGTCAGTTGCTTTGCTTTTGCCCAGCTGTCCTGCTTTAGACCACCTTTGGCAAGTGAGGCATGCTTAGAGGACTTGTCTGCTAAAATTTGACCTCTTCTCTGGTCTTAATATCCAGAAGCTTCAAGTCGCTTTTGCCTCGGTCACTAAGAAGCCTAGCAATACAAGCTATTAGAGAATGGGGATGGATACACTTCTAGATGTGAAGAAGTTAAATTTGTGCTTTGAGTAGCTCAGGGTATTGGTGGTGTTATCTAAAACTGCCTGTAGTGTATTTTTAGGCATGGGCGAGAGTAACTGTGCTTGGAATAGAAAAGCCCTGCTGCACCGAGACACGATGCTGGCGGCGGCGGCAGTGTACAGAGGTAAGGGAGCTGGCCATCCTTTCAACCCTCCCCTCCTAAAGGAACACATGCCTTGCTGTGTTTATCCCTTAAAATTACCAGTACTTCCTTTCCCGGTAAGGCACCATCAGATTTCTTGTCCTTCTTTTCAGAACACAGATCCTGTAGTTCCATATCCTTTTTCCAAACAGCCCTTAACTGTTGTATTCCTGTTAGCTTCTCGGCATTAGGATTTTTCATGTGAGACGTTCTCAGAGTCCTCTGAGTATCCCATTTCTCTTTGGAGGATATGACTTTTTTTGAGCAGATTTTTTCTTCCCGTTTCTATCTTTTCTAGATTGTAACCATTATTTGTCTTTATAGAAATGTACAGAAATGAGGATGGTTCAGTACCTGCCACATATCAAATCTATTACATGATAGGATGGAAATACCATGATTCACAGGTAATATTAGTAAGACAAATCATTTTTCTTAGCAGGTTCATGTCTTCATTTACTTTTTATTTACATAGGGTGGGGGCTTTTGAAAAACATATATGATGGCGTTAAGGGATTTAATTTAGAGCTATATATTTATTTCTAATATCTTTATCTTTCGTTATTTTCAGGCAAGACCAGCTGAAAGAGGTTCAGCAACTGTGTCATTTGGAGAGCTGGGAAAAATAAACAATCTTATGTCACAGGGGAAGAAGTCTCAATAAATATTTTATTCAATGTTAATGTACTCCAGAATTTTCATCAGAGATGGATAACTTTCACACTTAAAATTATTACATTTTGAAGCAAAGTAATCTATAAGTGATGTACTATCAAACTCTAGTAATTAGAATAACCTAATCCTACATCTATATTTAGTGACCCTTTCAGTTTTACATGTTTTCTGTTTTCATATGGATACTGTTATCTAGTGGTTCAAATGCCTTATTTACAGATCCAGCCCAAGAGCAAGAAGATATTTCAATGAAAAATCCACAAATATGTTCACATATATAAATGCCTGACTTGATGGAAAAACATTGCTCACGCTGACATTTTGTGCCTTTTTCTCCTTCTGATTTTTTGTTATTTCTGTGAGAGGGCCATAGCCATGGAGAGGAGAGGAAGGACAAGTTGGTAGATTCTCTATAGAGTTCTGGATCACTTGGAATAAAAAGTTTTTATAATGACTACTCTGAGATACTTAAGCTAAAATTAATTGTCACACTGTCATCTTTATTAAGACAATGTAGGATTATGTGTCTCTCTAGAGCTATGATATAGTTTCGTACTTTAGGAAAGTGTGGATCTTTACTGAATCTTTCCTCGCCTTTTTTTTTTTTTTTTTTTTTTAAAGCATTTGAATTCTAATCTTATTTCTTTTTCACCTTTGTGATCTGGATAAGGCCCCCCTCCCCCCCAGAGTTTTATACTCCATCTCACCTTAGGTGAAAAGAAAATGTTTTAAAGAATACAGAGGAACAATCCTGTGTGAAAGTATCTGCACAGTAATGAACAGTGCTGTTTATTGTTTGTCATTTCAGGCCTTTGGCACTATTCTAATCCAGGTCCACTGTCCCATTGTAGTGATCAAAAGCATTTGGAAGCAGTCAAGCTCAGACAGCTTAGAATGGGGGGAAGAAGATGGTGATGAGGAAGCAGGGAGTAGGCTGGGAAGCAAACAAAAGTGAGTGCTGACTTCCATTGCTCCAAGTTGAGATAGGAAGTAGTGCTGGCAGCTGTCTAATGGTGGAACAACTGAGCAAGTGTGTTAAAACTTCACCCTCACTGTTAAATGCCAGGTGGTGGCGTTTGCTTGTCTGTCATTTATGTTGAAATAAACCCAGCAGAAACAGATCTGTGTCAGTTCACATAGAATGAGGTACAAAACTCAGCATACTAAAAAAAAAATGAGCTGAGTCTGCATCACCAGGTGATGGAGAGCCATTGCTATCCTTTACATTTCACCAGGCATGGCCCTAGCCTCCTCTTCAGCCTTAAGTCTAAGTTATTACAGTGTTGGTCTCCCCCTGCCTTCCTTCCCTTGACCACACTGGTACCAAGCTCTTCCTGGGTAGGGGCTATGTCTACCTTGTCCACAGCATAGTGCTTGGTGCATAGTAGATACTCAATTACATTTTGAATTGAATTAAATTCTGTGAAAAATGTACCCTTTGAAAAACTTAAGTTACAGTTAAAAACCAAGGTTTTGTAGGAGAAAAATTACTATTCTTGCTGCTTTCGGGTAGGAAATCTATCAATTTTAGAAATTGGGTACTCTCTTCAGCATTTTGTTTTTTTAACACGAAAAGAATAGGAAGTAGAATTTGGCGAAGTTTTTAAGCTTAATTTTCAGTATTTGAAGGGAAAAGATAACAACAAAAAACTCTCTGTGTTAAAATTGTGAACTGATCACTGAGGAACAGATAAATCCCACAGTAACTATGTTTCCTAAAGGACATGTGTTTATATGCATTGTTGAAGAATGCGTACAAACTTGTGAAGTGCTTATTGCTGAGGAGAGGGACAGAGGAACTACATGTGTCTGCATCTGTCAGGTTTGAATGTCTATTGGGTGCAGGAGGTGGGCAGAAGCTAGGAAGGAGACTTGTACTTTTCATTTTTTATCTCTCTATAAAATTTGAAGTTTCTTACTAAAAATATTACCTCTTCCGTGCTGATTATGGATGGTGGGTGAGACTGGGGAGGCATCTACCCTGAGCTATCTCAAAAATAAGATCATGGTTTAAAAAAATAAAGGAAAGAAAAATTACCACGACTAATTGAGGACACTTATTTTTTAACATGAGTGACAGTAGAATAATTTTTTTAGTTAATACCTGCTTGAAGTATAGCTTTAATTGAAATCCTCAGGCAGTTTATTTTTCTGAATAGCTGTGTTTTCCAAATGATAACTCATCCTTTTAAGGAACAATATTTTTTTGATTTTAAAAAATTTATTTTTAAAAAACAATTTAAAAATTGAAGTATAGTTGACACAGGTTACATTAGTTTCAGTTGTACAACATAGTGATATGACAAGTTTATGTTATACTATGCTCATGACAAATGTAGCTACCATCTTTCACCATACAGTGCTATCACAGTACCATTGGTTATGTTCCTTAGGCTATACCTTTCATCCCATGACTTAGTCATTTCATAACTGGAAGACTGTATCTCCCACTCCCCTTTACCCATTTTGTCTACCTCAAATCACCTGTCCCCCCTGGGTACCATCTATTCTCTGTATTTATGGGTCTGTTTCAATTTTTGTTTTGTTTGTTTTTTTAGATTCCACTTACACATGAAAACATATAGTGATTTGTCTTTCTCTACCTGATTTATTTCACTTAGCATAATACCCTCTAGGTCCATCCATGTTGTTGTGAATGGCAAGAACCCATTCCTTTTTATGAATAACATTCCATTGTATATATGTATACAATGTATATATATATATATACACACAATCTCTTTATTCATCTTTTGATGGATACTTGGGTTGCTTCCAAATCTTAGCTATTATAAGTAACATGCAATAGGGGCGCCTGGGTGGTTCAGTTGGTTAAGCATCTGCCTTGAGCTCAGGTCATGATCTCGGTCCAGGGATCAAACCCTGATGGGCTTCCTGCTCCATGGGGGAGTCAGCTTCTCCCTCTCCTGCTCCTCATACCCCCACCCCCACTCATGAATGTGTTCTTTCTCCCTCTCTTTATCTCTCAAATACATAAAATCACACTGCACCAAACACAGAGATGCATATATTTTTTTGAATTAGTGTTTTTGTTTTGGTGTAAATGCCCAGTAGTGAAATTACTGGATTATGGTGGTATTTTTTATTTTTAATTTTTTGAAGAACTTTATACTGTTTTCTGCAGTGCTGTACCAATCTGCATTCTCACAGTGTACGAGGGTTCCTTTTTCTCCACATCCTTGCTAACAATTGTTATTTCTTACCTTTTTGACTCTAGCCATTCTGATAAGTGCAGGTGTTGTTTCATTGTGGTTTTGATCTGCATTTCCCTGATGAGTGATATTGAGCATCTTTTTCACGTCTGTTAGCCATCTTCTTTGGAAAAATGTCTGTTCAGGTCTTCTGCTGATGTTTTAACTGGATTGGGGGTTTTTGGTGTTAGGTTGTATAAGTTCTTTATATTTTTTGGATATAACTCATCAGATGTATCATTTGCAAATGTCTTTTTTCTTTTTAGTAGTTTGCTTGTTCATTTTGTTGATGGTTTCCTTCTTGTGGAAAAGCTTTTTATTTTGGTGTAGCCCCAGTGGTTTATTGTTCCTTTCGTTTTTCCCTGCTGGAGGAGACATATCTAGAAAAAAATGTTTAAGCAACAATATTTCCAAAATACTTCACATCCTTTTTTTTTAAGATTTTATTTTATTTTTTTAAAATTTTTTATTTATTTATGATAGTCACACAGAGAGAGAGAGAGAGGCAGAGACACAGACAGAGGGAGAAGCAGGCTCCATGCACCGGGAGCCCGATGTGGGACCCCATCCCGGGTCTCCAGGATCGCGCCCTGGGCAAAAGGCAGGCGCCAAACCACTGTGCCACCCAGGAATCCCTTTTTTAAGATTTTATATATTTATTCATGAGAGACACACACAGAGGCAGAGACACAGGCAGAGGGAGAAGCAGGCTCCATGCAGGGAGCCTGATGTGGGACTCGATCCCGGATCTTCAGGATCACAACCTGGGCTGAAGGCGGCACTAAACTGCTGAGCCACCCAGGCTGCCCAATACTTCACATTTTTAAACAATGTGTAGAACACCACCATTTCTTTATGACTCCACAATTACTATAAACTCAACTTGTACTGCATTGCTTGTTCCTATGCTGGCCCCAAGGATGATGTGACTTTTCTCTTATCCAACACTTTATTTACTTCCACCTACTAATTTCATCAGTTAACTCAAAAATGAACTCTCTTGAATACATTCTGTTTTCTGATCTGTAAGATTAGAATTCAGATTAGGTTTCTAGGACTAGTATGTAAGGTAGGAAAGAGGAACAAGGTATTGGGAGAAGGACTTTTTCTTTTGCAGTAAAATGCACGGGCTTTATCGGTTCCCTTAACAAATCTCCATTGAGTTTCTTGTCTAGGCTTCCAGTTCTTTGTGTTTAGCTGTTGGTCTAACAGGGCTTCCATATATGGGTCTGGGACATCCACTGGCTGCTGGGAGACTTTGGATTATTTCCTGGTTCTTAGTATTCCACATTTTTCAAATAGAGAATTCCAGAAGTAGCAGTGTATATGAAAGTTTATATTTTTATTTTTATTTTTTGAAAGTTTATATTTTTAAAATAAAGATTATTGCCTTAAAGAAAATTTTTGCAGGATTTGTTGAGATGGAAGCCACTCCTAGACATCAAGTATGTGATATGACTTAAAAGTTATATACATGTGCTCACTTCGGCAGCACATATACTAAAAGTTACATAAGTCTGTAACTCATGAAGTATCTATGGAGCAAGTTTTGCTTTTCAGACTCTTAGTACCATTTTATCTATTAGGTGGAAACAATTATGGCATGGCCTATACTGAAGACATGGATAGTTTTTATATTCCACATATGACCTTAAGTAAGGATGAGAAGTATTTTACCACAGATTGGATTCTGTGTAGGAGAGAAATTAATAGATATTTGGGGATGGGACGCCTGGGTGGCTCACTGGTTGAGCGTCTGCCTTTGGCTCAGGGCGTGATCCTGGAGACCCAGGATTGAGTCCCACATTAGGCTGCCTGCATGGAGCTTGCTTCTCCCTCTGCCTGTGTCTTTGCCTCTCTCTCTCTCTCTGTCTCTCGTGAATAAATAATCTTTTTTAAAAAGATATTTGGGGAAAAGGATATTTGGCACAGTGATTATTACTTTATTCGTTCACAGATTATTTAGCCTCTTGCCTAAGAAAAAATATTTTGAGCTTTTTTGGCGGGGTAGTGATGGTGAGGTGGTGTTTTATTACTGTTGTCATTAATAATGTGAAATTTATCTTCAGAAAACTTAACCATAAGTGAACCTGCCTTTCTAGAAATTGATAACACTTTAGTTCTCTGCCTGGATTCTTGACAGATATTTATCTTGCTGGTTTATTTTTATTTTTATTTTTTTTAAAGATTTTTTTTATTTATTTATTTATTCATGATAGTCAGAGAGAGAGAGAGAGAGGCAGAGACACAGGCAGAGGGAGAAGCAGGCTCCATGCACCGGGAGCCCGACATGGGACTCGATCCCGGGTCTCCAGGATCGCGCCCTGGGCCAAAGGCAGGCGCCAAACCCCTGCGCCACCCAGGGATCCCTATCTTGCTGGTTTAAAAACAATTTGAAAATAATGGAAGTCACAGTGAGCTCTGGTAAGTTGTTAACAAATAAGTAAATGTTGCTTTGGACTTGTGATGGTTTTAAAATTTATCCACAGCTTCTATATGTAGAATATATTCCTTTCTAAGTGGAGAAGCTTAATTCCCCTTCCTTTGAGCATGGGCTGAATTTAATGATTCTCTCCAACAAATAAAATATGGAAGAAATCAATGAGGAGGGCACTTCATGGGATGAGCATTGGGTTTTATACTATATGTTACCAAATTGAACTTAAATTCAAAAAAATGTAAAAAAAAAAATATGGAAGAGATGGTGTGTCACTTCTGAGGGAAGGTAATGGAAGGCATTGCTTCCATTTTGTCCAGGATCGCTCACTCTGGGAAGGCCAGCTGCCATAGCATGAGGGCATTCAAGCAGCACTGTAGAGAGGACATAGAGGTGAGGGAGCCATATTGGAAGTAGATCCTCCAATCTAATTCAGGTGACCGTAGTCCTGGCAGACACCCTGACGCAGCCTCGTGAGAGACCCTGTACCAGGACCACCCAGCTAAGCCACTCGCAAATTTCCAAAACAAAAACTGAGATAATAAATGTTTGTTTAAGCTACTGTCTTGGGAGTAATTTCTTAATTTAGCAATAGGTTCTGAGAAAAGTTGGGTGCCTAGGGTATGCCAGGTTGTTACTTTAAGTATAGAACATTGTCTGCTTATTTCATACTATGTAAAGTGTAAGCTACCAATATTACATTTGTTCTCAGGGAAAATTGGACCTGCGATGTTCTACCCTTGAAGTTTGAGTTCATGGTATCACTAAATAGAAGTAAACTACCAAGGTACATTTAGCAGGCCTCAAATTTCATTTCCAAGGAATACGATGATCAGTTGCCTGGAAGCCCAATTGGGGCTGTTCTAAAATGAAACCAGAGAATTTGAGAAGATTCTGGCCATGAGGATTCAGTGAGTTAAGCAGTCCATGTGGCCTCCTGACTCCCTTCCCTTCTGCCTTAACTACTGAGTTGCTGACAGCTTGTTACCAATCTGGATTGTTGACATTATACACTTAATTGCTAGGCTGTCAGATGAGCATGTTGCTGTGGAAGTCATTAAAGGCTTTTTATAAAGTTAGAATTGATCTTGTCTTGCTAGCCTTTGCTAAAACCAGGCAAAGGTAATCTACCTGCACTTTCAAAGTGGCCAGTGTAGTCCGGACATTCTCCAGAGTCCTTGTGCAAGAATCTCATGCATGTGCTCAGCATGCCATTGCTAGTTCTGTCTGCAGGGACTGGGAGTCAGGTGATCTGGGTTTAGTCCTGGCCCTGCTGGTACCTAACACTTGGGCAAACTCCCATCTCTCTAACCTCAGGGTTTTCATTTACGAAATTACAGGTTTGGTACTCCGTGAATCTCAAAGGAGGCCTCAGACATATCTTCCAAGTTCCTGAGGGGCTTTTTCAAACAAAACATTTCCACCTTCCTCTTCTTGGTTGGAAACCATGGCCATAGGGAGCTTTTATCACTGAGGGGACTGTGGAGCACCCTTTCATGTCATGGTGGGAAGATGGCAGGGAGCCATTGGGCAAGATAGCAGAAGCATTCAGCCCAGTGCTAGGAGCTGGGTCCCAAGGCAAGTAGACAAGATTGCCCTCCCATCTTCACAATCGCTCCCTCCCTTGACCTCTTTCCTTTCTCCCTCCCTCCTTGTTTCTTCCTTTTCTTTTTTGAAATCCTTTACAATATTGATTTGTTTTATACATTTTTTTGGTAAGTTTTTATTTAAATTCCAGTTAATACAACAGCGTAATATTAGTTTCAGGTGTACAGTACAGTGACTCAGCACTTCCATATGACACCCAGTGCTCATCACAACAAATGCACTCTTTAATCCCCATCACCCATTTCCCCCAGGCCCCTACCCATCTCCCCTCTGATGACCATCAGATTGTTCTCTATAGTTAGGAGTCTGTTTTTGGTTTGCCTTGCTTTTCCTTCACCCCTTTGATATTTCTCAGACTCTGTGTTGATGTTTGGAGACTTCTTTTCCCTTTAAAGCTATCCTGGATTTCATTTGAGGATAAGGTGGGCACAATGTTATTTGCCTTAGGTCTCTGAGTCTTAGAAGTGGTCCAGATGCATCCCCACCAAGGAGGGCTCCAGACCCTTAGGTATTTAGCATGGATAACCTCCTGCATTTTCCATGGAACATGCCATTTTTTCACAGTCACCAACCACTTAGCATTTAGGAAGTGTTTCCTGAATCTTGCAGAAAGTTCCCAGTTATTTGTCCAGGTGACAAGATTCTGGTTACAAGTCAGATTAGAAGATGAAGGAAGAGCTCTGGCTTCAAGTGACAGCCCTCTGGAAGACCAAGTAAAGGAATGGATATGAAGTACATTGTGATCTCTAAATCAGAATGTCTGCGTCATTTCTTGAGAAGCCAACCAAACTTCAACAAAGGCAGCTTTGTTTAGCCTGTACCAAAGTATCAGGTTGGTTAAGCCCTTTTTCTGAAATTCAGTGCTACATTCTTGCCGGGCAGTGTACCAAGCCTTTGTGTGCATTCTCAATTATTTCATCCTCTCAGCTCCTTGTAAAGTAGATACTAGTACTTATTGTCCCTATTTTTCAGAGGAGGAAACAGTCTCAGGTCATGACATCTCCAAAGTCATACACATGGTGGAGCCAATATATGACTTCAGTCTCGTAGGTGACAAATTCAGTGCGATTAACAATTCTATTATGTTGCCTTCTCTGGGAAGTCAAAGTCTTCCAAGAGCTATCACTCTTTCCCTCCCCCTAACCCACCACAATCACTGTACACTCCAACTAGCAAATTGGAACCAGGCAGGCAATTCCATCCATTGTCTCCAACCCATGCTCAGCCCTGTGCTTGAATCTATTCTTGTAGAGCTGCCTGCCCTCTGACCTCTTATGGGTTCCTTCCACTCTAAGCTCAGCCATTCTTTAAATCCAGCTCTGGGCGCCTGGGTGGTTCAGTCAATTAAGTGTCTGCCTTCAGCTCAGGTCATAATCCTGGATTCCTAGGATTGAGCCCCAAATGGGCTCCCTGCTCAGCAGGGAGTCTGCTTCTCCCTCTGTCCCCCACCTTGCTCCTGCTCTCTCTCTCTCTCCCTCTCTCTCTCAAATAAATGAATAAAATCTTAAAAAAAAAAAATCCAGCTCAAGTTCATCTTGCTTTCTTGTCCCAGAGTATCATGAACTTTTGTTAGTTCTCTCCTTTAGCACTTTAGTATTTTATTTCTCATCCATGAGTTCTGCCTCTTTAAATATTCAGTTCTTTGAGGTATTGGCATTGCTGTAACCAGGGTTTCATATACCTCAGGGAACTCCCAGATGGAGTCACTGCTGAGCAGACAATGGGATTCTGTGAGCACACCAAACAGCAGGAGACTGGAAAGACCTGCAGTTGCATATCCAGCTGCAGATCCCAAGGATCAGCCACTTGATTGGACTTCAAGGCTAGACTCTTCTTATTCTGGTGGGATCTAGGTACCAAGCAAAGCAGATATGGATAACAGGACAGGAACACAGTTGCTGGGGGACTGGGAAATAGAGAAAAGAGAGTAAGACCAGAACTATGACTTAAGGTCAAAGCAGGGCCTGCAGCAGTGTTGACCAGGCATTTTGCTAGAAGAGTAGGTCTTAGGTCCAACCAAGATACCCAGCTGTCATTAGATACCAAGGTGGCCAAGTACAGTGATTCCAGACTTCCAGAATTACTAACCTAATAGCCCTTTTATCAAGAAGTGCTTTGCAAGACCTTGAACCTGTTTGAGGAAACATTAGCCTAGATGATGCTTGGCATTGTATAGGTTTGTTAAATTGAATAGCCATAGGAAAACCTACATTCAATTGTCAGAATCTACTCACCTGAAAAATTGTTTACGAACTTTCTCCAGACAGTCCAGTGCAGTGTTTAAGAGCATGGACTCTGACCTGGTTATCCTGAATGTGTGGCCTTGGACAAGTTACTTGACCCAGTTTCCTCTTCTGTAAAAGAGGGAAGATGATATGCTACTCTCTGGGGAAGGTAGCTGTGAAGATCAAATGAGTTAATATATTCGGTTAGAACAGTGCTTGGCACATAATAAGCATGATATGTTAGCTATTATTATTCTAGACAGAATGAATTTTAGAGATGCTTTCAAGAATAAATTATTGACTTCTATTGTGATGCTAGCTTACTATTTATCATACAAAAAATTCCCTCTTGCTCATGCAAGAAGATTAATAAACATACTGCTTAAAGTCACTATCCCTTTTTTTTTTTTTAAGATTTTATTTATTTATTCATGAGAGACACACAGAGAGAGAGGCAGAGACACAGACAGAGGGAGAAGCAGGCTCCATGCAGGGACCCCGATGTGGGACTCGATCCCGGGACTCCAGGATCATGCCTTGGGCCAAAGACAGGTGCCAAACTGCTGAGCCATCCAGGGATCCCCACACTATCCCTTTTTTAAAAAGAATAAATCACCTAACCTCAGACAGCTGTTTAGCTTCTATGGCAAAATTCAAATCTCAGTTAAGTGAGATTTGTTCTAATGCTCTGTGAGGTGAGAATTTAATGTTTCTTTTCTAGAGGCACTTTACTTAGACATTATTTTCTGATTAATGAAATACAAGTTAGGATGACAATTCACACAAGCACACGATACCAAAAACTGTTTCTCTATCAAAACATAGGTACTGACACTGGATGAAATTAATTGGGTGTCAAAAAAATAAAACTGAGGTGCCTGGGTGGCTCAGTGTTGGGCATCTGCCTTTGGCTCAGGTCGTGATCCCGGGTTCCTGGGACTGAGTCCCCTCATCAGGCTCCCCATGGGGAGCCTGCTTCTCTCTCTGCCTGTATCTCTGCTGCTCTTTCTTTGTGTCTCTCATGAATAAATAGAATTTTAAAAAAATAAAAACTAAGAAACCTCACAGCCTAAGAAATAATTCTATTCTTGCCACACATGAAAAAGATTTTAAAGCATTTTTCTATTATAGACTTTGTTTTCTTGTCTGAGAGGCTAGATTAGAATTATACAACTTTTGAATTTTAATACATCAGAGAAATCTTTGTTTTGCAGTTGAGGAACACCAAGGGATGGATTTACCTGAGGTTGTTCACTGGTTGTGGAGAGTCGGGTCTGGAAGGCAGGTGCTCCAGAGTCTTGTCTAGGGACTTGTGGCAGGCTTGATGTCCTTCATGCAGCCCCAGCAGAGCTGAGGCTCAGCTGTCACACATCCCTTACGCTGGAGGTAGAGTCGTGAAGTGTGCCAAGTGAAGCTGCCTTGCACAGCCCTCCATTTAAGAGCTTTCTGTATTGAGTTCTCTGCAAAACTTGGAGTCACCCCTTATGTGAGCAAATTTCTGCATTGCAGATTACAGTTGACTGAATGTTGAGAACTGAAAAGTACTGCTGCCTAGCTCCTACCCCTAAAGATTCTGGTTTAATTTGACTTGGTTTTGTTTGTTTGTTTTTTTTAAAGCTGTATAACCTGCTCTGGAGCAAAGCATTCCTGCCAAGAGAAAACTATGTGAATCACAGATAGATAAATAATGGATAAAATCCATTTTAACCTCCTTTTTCTGATGTTGGGAATTTTGAAGGACTTCTGCTGCCATATTGGTTATAAGAACACCTGAGTCTTTGCATGCTTCGTGATGAGCTTGTGTTGGAGAGAGAGAGGATGTGTCAGACTGGGTTGGGGTGTGAAGAAAAGTGGGTATGGGCAAGTTTCGTCAATCAGTACTTACTGAGCATCTACTATATACGAGGCACTGGATACCCAGAGATGAGAAGCACCTAATCGTCACCCTCAGAGAGCTCACCCCTGCACTGACTGGAGACCACAGTGAAGCTCACATTGTGTATTTTTTTGCAACCATAAGTACTTGATCGAGACACTTATGCGAAGGCACTATACAAAATAGTGCATGGAGGTCCTCAGATAAATAGGGCAGGGACCCTGCTTTCATTTTAGTGGTGAGGGGTAATGCAGATGCTCCACTATAGTTGGCAAGAGACTACAAGAAATGCCAGAAAAGAGGTCTGACCAAAGCACCCTGGGAACTCAGAGGATATGCAGTCTATATGGGGTGGGGGTGGGAATGGGGATGCTATCAGGGAAGACATGGTTAATTTTTTCATCTGTTCCACTAATTCATTGGGCACCTCCTAGCTCCCAGACATTGTGCCTGGTGCTGGGGTATAATGATAGAGCTGGAGTCATTAAGGGGCTTCAGTCAAGTGGGGAAGAACAACAAGAAACATACAGGATTTTCCTCCATTCTAAGTGCTGTTTTTTTGTGAGTTGTATCCTCATTTGAGAGATGTTACATTTTGGAAAAGTATGTATTTTAGAATTAATAAAATAAGGTAGTAATGGATGACCCAGAGTGCTTTCTATGATGCAGACAGAATAAGTGATCACACATACTAAGTTCTTGTCTCAAGGTTTACTTCAGGGGAACCCAAACTAATAATAGGGAGTTTGACCTTCACCCTGAAGGCAGTGTAGAGTCATTGAAAAGTTTTAATTGAGGGAGTGATAATTTCTTTTTGAAAAAGATCAGTCTGGATATAGTGTGAGGAAAGCAGAGGGGAGACAGAACACTTAGGTCCAGAGAACTAATAGTCCAGAGAGGTGGAGGCCCCCCCAGTGGATGGACAGTGGGTGATGAGGGTAGGTGTGGACTGAAATGTAAAGATGAGAGATCTAAGAGGTGGTAATCAATAGGAATCCATGACTGATTGATCAGTTTAGAGGCTGGGGAGAGGATAGAGAATTGTGGATGAAATGGTCCAGGAAGAATGTACCCAGTGAGAAGTAAAGACCTCACAGGCAGGGATCTTCCTTTCCCATTTGAGCTGGCCATTAAAAGATGACAAAGACTTTTTAGAAAACATTTTTCCTAATTATCCCCACCATCATTATAAATGTTGTGAGGGTTTGTTGTGGACATTTTGGGAAATAATAATTCTCAAAACTCTGAAATTCTATCAATTACATTAAAATCTCATTGTATATCTCTCCAGTATTTTACTACCTACCTACCTAGACAACAAAAATCAAATATAGTATAACATTTGGCATCCTGCCCTTTTCACATTTTATACTGTGGACACTTTCCTGTCATTCTTTAAAAATACAACTTTTGGGCAGCCCCGGTGGCTCAGCGGTTTAGTGCCACCTTCAGCCCAGGGTGGGATCCTGGAGACCTGGGATCGAGTCCCATGTTGGGCTCCCTGCATGCAGCCTGCTTCTCCCTCTGTCTGTGTCTCTGCCTCTTTCTATGTCTCTCATGAATAAATAAAATCTTTGAAAAAAATAACTTTTTGGGGTGCCTGGGTGGCTCAGTCAGTTAAGCATCTGCCTTCAGTTCAGGTCATGGTCCCAGGGTCCTGGGATTGAGCCCTGCATTGAGCTCCCTACTCAGAGGGGAGCTTGCTTCTCCTCAACTCCCTACTTGTGCTCTCTCTCGCTACCTCTGTCTCTCTCTTTCAAATAAAAATAAAATCTTAAAAATAAGTAAATAAAACTTTTAATGGCCATGTAATATTTCACTACGGGAGTGTATCGTCCATTAGTAAAAGATTTTTGTTTTGTAGAGATATCTTTTCCAATTTTTTTCTCATGATAGACAACCATAAGATGAATAGCATAAATTACTAGGAGTGGAATTACTAGAAAAATTTAGTTTAAACATTAAGGACCTTGACTCTCTGACATATTCCCTCCAGACATTTTCCCACATTTCTCTCATTTTGTATGTGGGCTTTCTTAATCCAGAACTTTATTTTATTTATTTATTTATTTTAATTTTTTTTTAATTTTTTTATTTATTTATGATAGTCACAGAGAGAGAGAGAGAGGCAGAGACACAGGCGGAGGGAGAAGCAGGCTCCATGCACCGGGAGCCTGATGTGGGATTCGATCCCGGGTCTCCAGGATCGCGCCCTGGGCCAAAGGCAGGCGCCAAACCGCTGCGCCACTCAGGGATCCCCAGAACTTTAATTTCTATTCACATCTGTCCAGATTTCCTTTGTGATACTTTAATTGCTTTGGTGCCTAAAAATTATTTCTTCATGCTGGGATGTTAAACATTTATCTTGATTAATTTTTTGTAGGCTATTTCTTAATGCTTCTGCACAAAATGGTTTAGTCTGTTATTTATTTTAGTTAGAGTAGTCTCGACTAGGCAGCAGTTACAAATAACCTCTGAAGTACCAGTGGCTTGCACTGCAAAAATTAATTTCTCATTCAGGACAAGTCTGTAGGATGGGGGAAAGGGCCTCTATGTAGTGCCTCGGAGACCCATGTTCCCTCTATCTTGTGCTACGACTATCTCATCCCATGGTTTCTAAGGTATTATTGGCAGGAAAAGGAGGGATTGAAGAAGCATGCCAGCTTCTGATTGCCTCAGCCTAGAAGTGACAAATATTATATCCACTCACAGTTCATTGGCCAGAACTAGTCACATGGGCCCAGCATAGCCTCCAGGGCATCTGGGAGATTTCAGAGAGCATGTGGAAAATTTACTGATGAGCATCAATTGTCTATGCTGGAGGGAGTGAGGGAATAACCTGATTTTTTTCCCTTGTCAATTATCCCATCATCCCTTTCCTTTGAATTTAGAGATATTTATAAGATAAAGTAGAATTGAAAGAATAAAATAACATTCCTATTCCACAAACCCTACCTTAAGAACTTAAGCTTTCATCGTATTTGTGTCCATTTATGTTTTATAATTTATTTTTTATACACTTTGCCCTTTTAAAGTGAACAATTCAGGGCTCCAGGGTGACTCAGTTGGTTAGGTGTCTGCCTTCATCTCAGGTCATGATCCTGGGGTCCTGGGATCGAGTCCTGGGATGAGTCCCTGCTCAGTGGGGAACCTGCTTCTCCCTATCCCTCAGCCTGCCTGCCACTCCCTCCTACTTGTGCTTGCTCTCTCTCTCAGCCAAGTAAATAAAATCTTTTTTAAAAAGTGAACAATTTAGTGGTTTTTAGTACTTTCACACAGCTGTGCAACCATGATCAATATCTTTTTTTTTTTTACCATGATCAATATCTAATGTTGGAACATTTTTGTCACTTCCAAAAGAAGCACTGCATCCATTACTAGTTGCTCTTCTGTATATACTAAGAGGCAGAATTGCTATGTCACATAGTAACCATGTTCAACTCTTTGAGAAACTGCCAGACTGTTTTTCACACAGTGTATTCTGAGGCTGCTGGGTGGAGGGTCCCATACATATCTGTTAGGTCTCTTGGGTTAATACTGCTGTTCTAGTCTTCTAGTTGCTTGTGATTTTCTGCTTCATTATTCTATCCACTACTGAAAGTGGGTATTGAACAAGTATTACTGTTGAATTTTCTGTTTATTCCTTCAATTTTATCAGTTTTTGCTTCATGTACTTTGGGTTCCTGTTATTAGATACATATATATTTATGATTGTTATGTTTTTTCTGATAAATTGGACCTTTTTCATGATAAAATGTGTTTATTTGTCTCTAAAAACAACTCTTGTCTTCAAGTTTACTTTGATGTTAGGATAGCAACTCTTGCTCTCCTTTGGTTACTGTTTGCATGGTATATCTTCCTCCAACCTTTAACTTTAAACCCATTTCTGTCTTTGAACCTAATGTGTGTTTCCTGTAGACAACATATAGTTGGATCATACATTTAGGAAGTCCATTCTGCCAATCCCCCCACGGAGATAATCACAGTTAACATCCATTTTCATGTGTGCTCTTGTAGAATTTTCTAATATATTACATATATAAGTACACACTTCCCAGTTTTTATAAAATGGGGCCAAACTGCATAAACTATTTTGAAATATGCTTTTTTCTCCCACATCACAACAGAACGTGATATTTCCATGTCATACATATTCATATATGGCATTTAAAATCATTCTTTTTTTAAATTTTTTTAAATTTAAATATTCAAAATCATTCTATGTTGTCTTGACTATTCACTTTACCAGTCCATTATATTTAGGTGATTTTCATCTCTTTGTCATTATTAGTAACACAATAGAAATAGCATCCCCAAAATTAATTTTATGCATATTTATAGTTATTATTTAGTATAAATGTCAAGAGGTGAAATTGATATAATTCGACGAACCACCCACTGCAACTGAAACATACCGGAGTACCTACTTCCACACTTTGGTTGTTTTCATGAGATCATTTTTAAATAATGCAAAAACAATGTCCAGCCTGAACTGGGAGGAGTTTTTGCTATGATGGTCAGTACCTGGTTGTTCAATGATTCAGCCTCTTCTTTTCTTAGTCAAATTAATGGTTTTAATTTAATGGCATCCTTTATGGACTAAAATAGTGAAAAGGCCAATAAAGAGAGAAGCCAGAAACAGAACCAGAAGGTTGTCACCTTTGAGAAACTTTTAGAAGACCATATGTTAATAGCTTTTCCAGGAGACGCTAATCCTGAGCTAATTAAGAGCTATACGCTTAAGTATAGGCAAACCTTGGTTTTTGCTCCTTTCATTTTTGGAGGACACTAGTTCCCTAGCAACTACTGAAATTCTCCACACCTTGTTTATTTCCTCTGAGACCTGACCTACCATATCAGGAAGACGGACTGGTCACAGGCTGCTCTTTCCTCGAGCTAAGGAGTCTCTAGGTCAGAAGGAGGAGACCTTCCTTCGGCAGAGCCTAGAGGAGCTATGTGCAGTTACCACATCAAAAAATAGCTTTCTACCCTAGATTGTAAAAGCAAACAAATTCACAGATGCGTTCTTCTAATAGTATTGTATGTTTATTATATTTAAACCTTTGCATATCTAGAATTCATTTTCACATAAAGTGTGAGGTAGAGACTTGACACAGGCTATTTTATAATATATACAATTCTAAATAACTTATCATTTCTGCATTGATTTGAATTGACACTTTAACTTAAGTATTTGAGTCATTTGTGGATGCTCTTTTCTGTTCTAGCTTACTCAAATGGCTCCATTATCATAACTTTATATTTTATTGGCGAGTATTATTCTCTCTCATTCTCTCTCCTTTTATATAACTGTCCTTTCTATTCATCTATGTTTATTTTTCCTTCTAAACCCTGGAAATAACTTATGTAGTTTAAAAAACATTCTACTTGTATTTATATTTAAGGATTATTTAGGGAAAATGAACCTCTCTGTATTTTGACATCTTCCTATTGAAATCTTATAGATGATTGCTTAATTATTGCATCAGTTCAGATTCCTATTTTCTAATTTCAGCCTTTTCTTTGGCATTAATTAAGATAACATGTCATATTAAAATTTGAAGAACCTTACGAAAGAGCTAGGAATTCTCACCTGTTTGTTCATTAATAAATTCATTCATTTACTCATTTAAAAAGTATTTGAGAATAATCATGTGTGGGCACAGTGCTAGGTGCTCAAGATACATGGTGAACAAATCAAATATGGTCCTGGTCCCTGTTCCCATAAAGTATACAATCTAGTGGGAATTTAAATAGATGCTGATATTATTCCTAATTTGATTATTGTCTCTGTTTTCTGGTATTTTAAATATGATCTTTCCTTAGATTCTTTCTTGGTTTGAGTTCCCCCAAAACACCCCGAGACAAATATTTGAGGCCAAGTAGTTTATTTGGAAAGGGAGTGGGAAAATGAGACAATGGAAAATGGGAGGGAGGAAAGTCAATAAAAAATGTGCTAGTAAGTAGGTTACTACACTGGATTATTGGGGTTCAATCCTGCTGGACACCTTCTGAGGGACTCTAACTACTCCAAATCAGCCCACTGAGGGGCAAGGAAATTGGGGCATTCTTGTTCTTCTCTCTTTGAGGGTTATTCCTGGGAGCTGTAGCCCCCTGGTGCTTCTGGCGTGTTCCAGTGCTGTATGTCTGGCCAAGAATTCTCCTGGAGCCAGGGACCGACCTTCCTCAGAGGAATGCAGGTGTGGATGTAGGAAGCCATAGGCAGCAGGGATTGCCCATGGAAGATGCAGGTGACCTGAGAACTGGGCTCAGGGGACTTGGATGAGGCACTGGTGGTATCTACTGCTGACACTGTTCATATGGAAAAGGGATGAATCTTTGGAAAGTAAATTTACATGGAGTGGGGAAGGGGAGGTGGAGAATGGAAGAGAAAATCAGACAGTGTGGAAAGTCAGTATAACTCAGAGGAAAATCAAGAGTATTGGTCAATAGTATTGATTAATCACAATCAAGATTTCACATTCCATTTTGAGTTGTCAGTGAATTACACAGCAAGATTAATGATAGCCTTTTGGGTCTTTGTATGTTGGCAAGGTCTTCTCTGTGATACTCTTGAAGCATGACTAAAACAAGCATTTTTCTAAAGAAGCTTATGTAAATTTTAACTTTAGTTCACTTTAATATTTTTAGTGAGAAAAATGAAAAATACTACATGTCACATTAAAAGCTATATTTGACAATATGATAATAATATGATGGGGGGATGGATAGAATGGAAGAAAGAGCACTGGCTTTGGGGTTGAATCCTAAATCCTAAATCTTTCCACTAACTGACAGTGTGACCTTGGGCAAATTGCAGATCTGTTCTCTGAGCCAGGATATTCTCTTCTGGAAGATGTGACAATTACTTCTTCAACAGATTATTTTAGTTTGAATAATTTTGAATTTTCCCAGACGAAGATTCTGAGAAGAGAAGCTTCTGGAGCACAGGAGTTTGGGGAAATATAAACACTTCAGGTACATTGTGCCTCTGGAAATGCATATTCAGCACATGACCATTTTCCTCAAGTTAGCTCTAGTGGAATCACTATTTTTAGTTTTACATTTTCCTGTTAATAACAAACTATTGTTACAATGGCACATTTATTGTTGCTACAGGTTTGTACCTTTTTTTATGAAAAGGATACATTTTGGAGGAGGTGAATAGTTTTTCATATTAATCACATACAAGCAAAGTACTCATGGGGAAAGAGTTCATTCTGGCAGAGTAAGGAATGAAGGGAAGACAGAAGTGTGGTGGAAAAACCTGTCATTCCATGTGGAGCAACTTTTAATCTGAAATCCAAGATTCATGTCTCCACTCCTTGTGCATTTTCTTTTCGTAATGATTACTTTTATTAAAAAAAAATTCTGATACCTCAGGCATTTTCTTGTGGCTGTGGTATACAGTTGGCAAGGACTATTTTTACAAACCCATTACAAACAGAAGAAGGCTTTCCTAATCTGCCACAGGTAGTCGGTCCATCTTATTAGCTCTGAAGCTGCACACATGCACACCACTGAGTTTTGTGACTTTGGAATCATAGACTCATCTCACCTTTGCACTTTCCTGAGAAAGAAACTAGCAAAGCCTGTGTGGATTAGTGAAAATGGGGACTGCAGCAGGAGTTCCCGGCACAGTTAGGGTAGGAGCGGTTTGTTTGCTGGTTCCCAGCTCAAAGCACACTTCTCAGTAATGAAATCATCAGAGAGGGATTTCTGGGTGATACAACAGGACTCTCAGTGCCTAGATTTGTGCTGAGGCCATAGGCTGAGAATTAACCAAAGAAGCCAGTTTTCTAAACTGAGGAGCTAGGTATCTTCGACAGATTTGCAAAGCTGTGGACAGTGGGGACTGGGGTATTTAAGGCCTGAAGGAGGGTGGTGGAGGCAACATTTTCTTGCAAGGAGTTTGCTGATGGCTTTGTGTTTCCCAAGGGGGAAGAAAAGAGGGACCTCTGCCATCAAATGTAACCAAAAGGGAAGGGTTCAAAGGAAACTACTTGGAGAACTTGATCTGCAGCCCCTGAGTGTGGGGGATATAGGGAACTGGAGTGTGACACATGCCCAGTAGGGAGAGGACATGGCTATCTGCCTGAGGGGAGAGAGAGAGTGAGACCGACAGAGTAAGAGGACCATTCCCTTCCTCTTCACTCAGGGACCCCAGGCTGAAGCAGGCAGGTCACAACCTACTTGTTGTATTCGGTTCTTTCAACATACTACTTACTTTTGTCAGTCTATCTACTCTGCTTGCACCTGTGTTTCCTTTTGCTAGAGACACTTGTTCATGAGCTAGTATCAAATACCACGATTCCACTTTTAAGTATCCTCTGCTAATGGGCTGTCCCCAGAGCTGGCTGCTCTTCCACCAAAAGCAGGGGCAGGAATGTGTGTTCCTCAGGGACCAGATAAAGGACACAGGATAAGAGCCAGCCTAGAGCTACCTGGAGAGAAAATACTGCATTAGTTTACTTGAACTACTATAAAAATATCACCACAAGATTCATGGCTCAAAATGACAGGTATTTATTTCTTCACAGTTCTGGAGGCCAGAAGTCTGAAATCAGGGTGTTGGCCAGACCATATTCCCTCCATATGCTCCAGGGGAGAATCCATCCCTTGCCTCTTCCAGCTTCTGGTGACTGGTGGCTTTCCTTGGCTTGTGGCCACATCACTCCAACCTCTGTTGTCACATTGCCTCCTCTTCTGTCTCTGTCAAACCTCCCTCGGCTTCTGTCTTCTAAGGATACTTGTGATTGGATTTTTAGGTCTTCCCAGGTAATCAAGGATAATCTTCCCATCTCAATAATTCATAATGTAATCACTTCCGTAGAATTTTGTTTTGTTTTGTTTTGACATAGGTGACATTTTTAGGTTCCAGAGATTAGGACATGGAAAACCTGGGGGGAGGGTCATTATTCAACCTAACACAGCTAGGGAGTCCCAACAGAGAGTCTGTTGGATGGACTGATGGATGAGCAGAGCTTTGAGGCTCAGGAGGCCTCATTAATGAGGCAGACGCTTTTCCTGGTCAGCTCTGATTTCAGCTGAAGCTATAGAGGGTCTTTTCCTGCAACCTTAGACTCCTGTTAGCTGTGCCCAATGTTAAGAGAAGGCACAAGTCTTTGTTCTATGTTGGAGAGTTCCCCAAAGCCTCAAGAAATATCCTGGAGGGGATGAGGGGTCGTTATTGCAGCCTGGAGCAATCCCCAGATGATGGAGGAGGTAACTGATGGGCAAGTGCCCCTGCCTCTCATCTTTCAGGCAAACAATTCCAGGAATATCTTGCAAATTTTTCAGATCTTGGCAAAACCCCTATTGCCCACAGTAGTGACCTCAATAATGCACCTTTTTTAAATGGCTTTTCATCCTTTTTCATGCCCTCACTCTGAATCTTAGGATCACCTTCCAAATGAACTATCTAGATACAAATCCTTGTCTCAGGCTTTGCTTTCAGGAGACCCCAAACAAAAAAGTTTCTCAGCAGGGGAATCCCTGAGAAAGCCACAAAAGTGCTCCATGAGAGCTGACATGGTGAACTTCCATGTTCAGCAAGCACTTTCTGCAGGATTACAGAAGTGCAAGTTTATTATAAACTATCCTACTTCTTAAGCCACACCTCTTGCCATCCCAATCCCAGAGGAGTGCCAGAGGCAGGTAGGTGGAGATGGGGAGGAAACAGCCAAAACTGACCATTTCCATTACTCCCTCCTCACTCAGGGGCTCCAGGTTGAAGCAGGCAGGCCACAGCCTACTTACTGTATTCAGTTCTTTTAATATACTCCTTACATTTGCCAATCCATTTACTTGATGGCACCTACATTTCTTTTTGAGACAGAACAGATTCACCAGTTAGTATCAAAATACTATGATTCTGCTTTCAAGTATCCTCTGCTAACACTATTCTAAAGAAATAATCAGATCATTGCAGGGGGCATATCTATAAAATGGAAGAAGAATCCCACCTCATAGACAGGCCTGTCTTCCAAGATAAACAGCTCAGTGTCTGGGTCTCTGTAAAGATCTCTGGGGGTTCTGAGCTGCTGGGTAAAAAGTCCCATGACTCTGTCCATCATGTTGAAGAGAGCATGACATAGAGGTACTCTGGTCACCCCTCGCAGCTAAGTCCAACCTGCCAGTCACCTTGCCAAGGTGCCAGGTGTAAAACTGTCTTGGGTTCTCTAGAATAGCCTGTCCTCCAGCTGAACCCCAACAAGCAGACTCTCTCAATGTCATGTGGAAGGAGGAATCACACAGCCACACCCTGCCTAGAATGCCTGATCATTTTAAACCTTGAGGTTTAGGTAGTTAAGCAGCAAGAAATAACTAGAACAGTAATATGGAGGAAAGAAAGTATTTTGGAGCTGGATCTGGACTCAAATTCTAGCTTCATTATTTATTATTATGTGACCACATTATTATGTGATCTTAGCAAGTTACATAGCTTCTCCTAGACTTGTTTCCCCTTGTAGGAGACATAGGTAGTTATATCCACCTCTAGTCTCATCATGAAGATGGAATGAGAAACAGAAGAATCTGGCATATAGTAGGGCATTCCACAGAGTTCCTCGTCCCTCTTCTCAGCCTTCCCTCACCCTCTTCTCTGTGCTTCCTGGGAGTCCCAGAGAAGGGATGCAGCAAGCAGTACCATCTGCCTCTGCTTCCCTCCGGACTTTATCTTCTTCTCTCTTTTTCTCAGCCACTCATGGCTACAGCTATTAAAACCCACCATTTATGATGTTGGGCAAAAGCACAGAATTCCAAAAGCGTGCTCCTTGTAAAGTGACTATGGACCCTGACTCTAGCAAACAAAATTGTTTACTTGACTTAAAAAAAATGTATTGACTTGAAAGCCTTCTCTGCTTTAATAAAGAACCAGCAAAGGAAATGTACAGGAAAAAGGGAGTTACAAAGAAAACTGGATTAAAAAAAAAAAAAAGCTTCTTTGTAGTTTACTGGCTATCAGTTTTTTTTTTTTTTAATTTTTATTTATTTATGATAGTCACACAGAGAGAGAGAGAGAGAGGCAGAGACACAGGCAGAGGGAGAAGCAGGCTCCATGCACCGGAAGCCTGATGTGGGATTCGATCCCGGGTCTCCAGGATCGCGCCCTGGGCCAAAGGCAGGCGCCAAACCGCTGCGCCACCCAGGGATCCCTGGCTATCAGTTTTTGTTTAAAGCTATCAGAAGCAGAAAGTATAGGGGCTCTGTGTGCCCATGAAGGAGGTGGGGTTGTCATAACAGAAGGTAGAAGAGGCTGCCAGCCAGGAGGCTCCTTCTCCCTTGGCCAGTCGTCATGCAGCTGCACAAGTACAGCAGGTGTGCGCCCGTGTCCCGGGTGCCTCTGAGGCAGCTCCAGAGAGGAGGCCCAGAAATGGACACTTGGGTGATTCAAACATCCTAAGCTGCTCATGCTCTCAAAACCTTTGCCACATTTACTTGGCACAATTGGCTGAACTGGGAAATTTATGAGCTTACCCTACCCTTGCTTCTGTATTTGACAGCTCTCTACTCTACACACCAAGCCACAAAGATTTGCCCTTTCTTTCTTGCCTGCAGCTATTTCCACAGGCTTTACCTCTGAGAAGCTCACTCTTCATTCAGACTTTGAGCCAAGACTCCCCTGCTTGCCTTACACACTCCTCTCTTCACCCTTATCCTTGTCTCTGACATGCTTGCACTGTAGAAACCTATGGGATATAATTCACCGCTGGCCTATTAGGACCAGGACCCGAAGTCTGGATGCCCGCTCCTTCTTTGCATGTTTGTAAGTAGAAGTTCCTTCAGAAGTTCCTACAGTAGAGTTCCTGTGAACTCTCTATTCACAATAGCCAAACTGTGGAGAGAGCCCAAATGTCCATTGACTAATGAAAGATGTGGTACACACACACACACACACACACACACACACACACTGGAATATATATTATTCAGCCATCAAAAAGAACAAAATCTTGTCATTTGCAATGATATGGATGGAACTAGACTGTATTATGCTAACTGAAATGTCAGTCAGAGAAAGACAATACCATATGATCTCACTCCCATGAGGAATTTAAGAAACAAAATAGATGACAATATGGGAAGAGGGGAAAAAAGAGAGAGGAAGAAACAAACCATAAGAGACTCTTAACTATAGAGAACAAACCAAGGGTTTGCTGGAGGGAGCTAGATGAATGATGGGTATGAAGGAGGGCACTTGTTATAATGAGCACTGGGTGTCGTATGTAAGTGATGAACCACTGAATTCTACTCCTGAGATCAATATTGCACTCCATGTTAACTAAGTAGAATTTAAATAAAAATTTGAAAAGAAAAAAAAATTGGAACTCTCCAGTAAGTGTGGGATTCAGTACAGGAAATTCTTGATGCTTGGACCTCAGAAAGACCTGGGTTAGTTCATGGTCAAATAAATGACTATGGCTGGTATTTGTATGTACAATATTTATAAAGCATTTTTGATATTAGGTTTATGTTAAACCTCATAATTTTCCAGTGAGGTAGGAATTAATCCCATTTTATGGAGGAAAAACTGAGTTTAGAGAAATTATGCTCAAAGTCATACAGAGAGCTTACTAAGGGACAGAGCTGGATCTCAAATCCAGGTTGTTTGGTTCTAAATTAAGTGCTCTCTCACCATTTAATTCTACTCTCTGATTATGACTGACATTATTAATTAACTCTTTTCCTGTCTCTGGGTTGGATTTTCAAGTAGGCAAGCTGATCTTTTCCTACCAAAACACACAGGATTTTGGCTGGAGAACTAACTGCAGGTCACTGAAGTCACACAAGTCGTTATCAACTCAGCTGTCCCCATATTCCAGTCAATTTTCCATGAGATTTTATTTTTCAAAAATATTTTATTTATTTATTTGAGAGAGAGAAAGGGAGAGAGAGAGAGAGCCAACATGAGCAGATGGAGAGAAGAGGACTCCCACTGAGCTGGGGCTCTATCCCAGGACCCCAGGATCATGACCTGAGTCGAAGGCAGACACCTAACCGACTGAGCCACCCAGGCACCCCTTCCCTGAGATTTTAAAGAGAATTAGAACTTACTATTTGTGGAGTTCATTCTAGAACACTAGGCCCTGTGACAGTCCCTTTACATATGTTATCTCATTAATCCTTGTACCAGCTGAGATCTTCCCACTTTGCAGATCAGGAGACTGAGGCTCAGATATGTCAAATAGATAAAGAGTTGTGGAGCTGAGATTTAAGCCTGGCCCTTGACAGGAGTCCTGGGCCTCCTGCTCTCTCCTCGGCCACCCTGCCCCCAGGCCCAGGTCCCTGCTCTCCCTGCCACAGGAGACAGGGAGGTAGACTCTAGCTCTGTTCTCTCCCTCTGTGGATACTCCAGAGGGGATTCCCCAGGGGGAACAAGGTTCCAGTGAGGAATGGCAGGGAGGACTACAATGTTGGACAGACCCAGATGGCATTGTTCACTGCTAAGGGAGCTCTGAGAGAAGGTCCCCGGGTGATGAGTGTGTCAGTCCCCCAGCACAGCATACCACAAGGAACTTTTGCTCATTTCAGCTACAGTGTGGTTCATAGGATCATTCCTGCAAGCTGAAGGATCTATTTGTAAATTTGTATCTTTATCAGATTCGGAGGGATCTGTGTTCCTGTCCTCCCAAAACTCCCCCTCGTCCTTACTTCTGTATGTATGTAGGAGGCAAGGAACCCATTTGTCCTCTTGAGAGGGGAGAGGCTGTCATAAAAACATGAAGATGAGTGGCCTTTGTCCCTAACTAGGGACTAGATCACCAAGACAACAAGTCTACAAGGAAACCTCTGGTGACTAGTCTCTAGTACCTCACTCCCCCAGAAGTAGTCACCCCAACTAAGCAGGAAGTCTGAAATGGTGTCTGAAGACAGGTCTCGAGCTTTGTCTATTTTCCATCGCAGGCCTGTGTGGGAAATCTACAGCAGACTCTTGAGTTTGACGAGGAAATTCTTTATTTAGTGAGGATAACATGAAGTGAACTGTTCCCGTGAGCAGGTTTTCCTATGGTCTGGATCCTACCCATAGCGGTTTCTAAGCAAGAAGATCAGCACAACAATGATTAGGCCAATCACAAATAAATCCCAGTATGGTCCAAGAGTGTTGTCCAATTTCATCCATTTCCATCTCATTGTAAACTGCTGGGAGAGACATTCTATCAAAAAAAAAAAAAAAAATCCAAGCCTCCCCACTGTATCCAGAGCCATCATCTCCTTCCATCCCACCATCCAAAAGTTGCTCATTGTTGTTTTCAGAGATTTGGGATCTATGTGAGAAAAACTTACATTAAAAAACAGGATATCTCGGAGCAAATGCACAGTTTCCAGTTTCATGAGGGCAAAAAAAACAGGTATGTGAGCATCTGGGCTTGTCTGAGCAGCCATATCATATAATCTCCTGGCCAAATGAATGTCCTAGAAATAGAAGAACAGCCCTACTCATTAGGTGCAGATTCTTTAGGGGTAAATAAATGAAAGCCATCACTTGAAATATCATTATTTATCCTTGGTAAGCTCCCTCTAAGATATTCATGCCCCAGTCCTTGGAACCTGTAGATTATGTTCTGTTACATGGTAAAGGGGACTTTGAAAATGTCATTAAGGTTACAGACCTTAAAATAAATTATCCTGGATTACCTGGGCAGACTCCATATAAACATAGGAGCCCTGAAATAGTTTTCTCAGGGCTGAGGGAAGAAGAGAAATTCAGATATTGCAGGAGAAGTTCAAGCTTCTAGCTTGGGAAGGCCTCAACTCACTATTGCTGGAGGAACCACATGGAAAGAATGGGAAGGAATGTGGGCAGACAGCAAGAAATGGGACCCTCAGTCCTACAAGCACAGGAAAGTGAATATGTCCAACAATTTGAGTGAACCTGGAAGTAATTCTTCCCCAAAACTTTCAGGAAAGAATACAGATTGATTTTAGCCTGTGAAGACTAAAGGCTAAAAACTGGTCAAGCTCACCCAGACTTTTGACACACAGAAACTGTGAGATAATAAATGTGAGTTGTTTTAAGCCATTAAATTTGTGAGGACTTGTTACAGGAGCCATAGAAAACTACCCAAAAAGCTTTCTTGGATACCACTAGATCAGACCTTAGATTTGATTCCAGTTAAAGAAGCAGGAGAACACTAGATGGGAACAGTACAGTTCCCCAAACAGATAACAATACAGATACTGACAAGCATTTAAAATTCCTAGTTTTCTTCACAGTACTTATCATACCTGATGTTACAGAATTTGTTTGTTCAATTGTGGGAATAAATTCATTTATTTATTTAATAAATTCATTCAGGTACAACAGGTTGTCCTCAAAGACCTGGACAACGTGTTAACGCCTCAATTCCCAGTGCTTAGTGAAGTGTGGAGTACATAGCTGGTCTCCAGTAATACAGAAAGAGTGAATAAACTGTTTAGTTCTCAGGCTGGAATTTGCTTCCTCAGATGGCATACTATATTTCTAGGGATCTTTTCACTCCTCACTAAATTATGCCATGGCAGACAAAATTGTTTTCTTTAATTTTCACCTACTTATGGCTTGTTTTTATTTGTTTGCTTTATTTTTGCTTGCTTTTCCAGACACAGGAATGAAAAGGCTAAGCAGAGCTGCTTTTAAAGGTTGAAGTGCCTTTGGCCAGTCCCAGAATTGTACTTTGCTGGGAGCACCCTTGATCATTTCCCAAAGGATAAGAGGAGATTTTTCACAAACTGTGGTTATCCTGTATCTCTTCGTCTTTCTTCTCCATCTCCCAAACCTTCATGACATGGAGTGCAATAGTTGTGAGTCCCTGTGGCCCCTGCTACACCCATGTTTGGGTGCTATTCTCTCTCAGCTGCGCCCTGCTTATCATTTCTTGAATTTTTTCCAAAGCTTTGTCGTTTAATAAATTGATTTGTTGGAGAAAAAGGAATGTTCTTGCTTAAAAACTTAAAACGCAAGAAACTGTTTAGAACAAATCTTCCTGGCAACAGAGAACATGTATGCTGTAAAAACTCTAATTTGTGTCTCTAATTCCAACAAATTCAGTGGGTGTTCATTTGAAAGCACCCTGCAGATTATAACGGCTGTGTCACCCCCACACATGAAAGGCATACTGACTTTAATAGGGCGTTTGGGGAACAGCAGCCTTTGTCAGTATCTCAGGCATTCATTCTTATTTGAAACAGGCTATAGTTATTAATTTATTTCTTGAGGCACAAGCATCACAATTCAGTTGCTTAGTTTATAATAAAAACTAGCAAGAAGTACCATTAAAATGGGATGAGCTCACTTCTTGCCCCCAGGCCTCACAATTCTCAGTGGGGATGGGGCAGGCCATGGAAGTTGTTCTTGAAAATTCCCAGAGAAATTCCTGAACCCACTGACTAATTAGGGCAACCCATATAACAGAAATTTTATTAGTAGGCTCTAGAAAAGACTCCTTGTTCTTTGATCCTTATAGGAAAAAAATCCAAGTCATTCAGACAAAAAATTTCCTTTCAAAAGTGCTTTGATGAGACCAGGGTTCATTAAAGAAGTCCATTGCACACCCAATCACTTACATTTAACTTTCTTGTGGTACATTTGAGCTTATTATGCTTTAAAGTCACCTGATTGAGGAGATTAGGTAAATGATCTAAGGACTCTTCTTAAATGATGTGTTTCCAACTAAAATATCAGGTGTGCCAAAGTACTGCCCAATGTTCACATGTTAAAAATAGCTTCTTTATAACTCAAAAAATACAGAATTCTCCAGTAATTCTCTGGTTTATGAAAATTGTTCAATTATACGATGTGTGAGTTTTCCAGCCCTGCATCTTTGGGTGTCATCAAAAACTTTTTATATGGGGACAGAGATCATTTTTTGGATAATCTTGTTTTCTTACTATCAATATACTATATTCTAATTGTAGAAAATCTTGAAGACATAGAGCTGAACAAATATTAAAAGCCCACCTACAATTTCACTGTACAAACATAAGTACTGATAATATTTTATGCACAACCGTTCAGCATTTTTATATATATCATATGCACACATACTTTTAATTTAGGAATTTTTCTCTTTAGGTAATATTTTGTCTTTTGCTTTCTTAACCTAACAATATTTCAAAGAAAATACCATGTCCTAAGATATTCTTTTAGTCTATGCTATTTTTAATAGTTGCATAATATTTCATAATAATGACTAATATTTACTAAATACTTCCACTGTATGCCAGTCACCACTGTCATTTATTTAAACCTCATGACAATTATATAGATATGTTGATGTTATCTCTACTGTAAAGATGAAGAAACTGAAGCATGGAAAGGTTATGTCACTTACCTAAATTCATGGGATGTATGAGTAGCAGAGCTGAGATTCAAATACAGATAGTGTCTGTCATTTATCACTAGGCCATAGAATACATAATGCAACAGTATACTACCACATGATGGTTTATAGAACATGCTTTCTATTTTGGAGCAGTTTGTTTATTTGTAGGTTTTTTCTGTAATAAATAATGCTATCCACATACAATTTTTTTGTTTTGTACATTTCTGATCATTTTATTAGGTGATAAGGCATTTATTTCAAGAGAAGTTATGGCCACTTCTAAGAGGTATGTGTTCTGACCTGTCCTATTTCTGAGAAGGCCATTTTAAATATCTAACTTGGATTTGTCCTTTCCAGAAAATAATTCTGTTCTGATGTTTAAAGCTTCAGTTCTAACACCCCATAAGTGGTCAAACCAGACAAGTGAGAAATGGAAATGCTTCATGCCATAATTACTTTCATTTGTGACAGATCTATTTATAATTTATTCAGTGAATGTGCTTTTTGTTTGCCCGGTAGGATCCCAAAAATGTGTTATCTGGTAGGTCTAACTGTATATGGGGGAAACTCATCTCCAAAGGCTAATTTCCTCCTTACCTTTTGTCCTAATTTAGGATAGATTTCTTAGTCATTATCTTAAAATATACATGCTTTCTTCCATTAAAAAGATCATCATGTGTTTCTTATGCTCCATGTTATAAAATCATTTTAGAACAGGACCCAGCAGGATCCCTCCACCTGAATTCATTGTGCCCTCATTAACATTTTCACAGTACTTTGTGTGAGCATGCAGTAGTGCCATTTTAGGCTTTCACTCACTAAGGACATGTCTCTTCTTCTATAGTAGACTATGAGCTCTTTGAAAGTTGGCTTGTTCTTGTATCCCTAGAATGAAGCACAGTGCTTCCTGAGACAAAACAAGCCTTGATAAATATTTGGGTGAATAAAGAAAAACAAGGCACAGTACAGGTAGTTTAGAAGCAGATGCAGATACCTTTCAAATCTGAGTGCTCATTAAAGGGTTCATGGAGGAGATGATATAGGAACTAGTCTTTGAAAAATGCAGGGGTCTTCAGTGGTCGAAGCTGTGGGAGAGGATCGTTCCAGCAAATGGGGTGATATAACCAAAGGTCGGGAGGGTTTAATTCAAGATCTCTGGTTGGGGAAAGGAAGGAAAAATGGTCTAGAAGATACGTAGGGAAGTAGGTAAATTAGGTCAAGGAGGGTTTTGAATGGCAGAGTAACACTTAATTAGGCAATACAAAGTCAAAAAGATGATTTTATTTCTGTGTTTGTTTGCTTGTATTTTTTTGTGTATTTGCAAGATTCTGGGAAAAGTGAGGTGGAGGACTAGCAGTATCAGAATGTATTTTATCAAAAATAACCTGGTAGTGCTTTGTTAGATGGATTATGTATTAACTGAGGTAATGCTAACATCTGTAACAACTCAATTCCCAGATCTCAACATGGGGTGAATTTTCTTCATGTGGTAATCAAGAGACCCAAGCTCCTTCCACCATGTGGTTCTGCCATCCCTGAGAGCCTCTTTGTGTTCTGCATTCAAACAATAGAAGGGGAAAGAGACTAAGGAAGGGGAAAGAGCCTAAGGAAGGAGAAGCTCCATCTACTTCTTGGCTGCCTTAGCCCAGAAATGACACTCTTCACTTTTACTTCTATTCTGTTGGTAGGAACCAGTCATGTGGAATAAAGAGAGCTGGGAAATGTAGTCTCTGACCAGGAGGAGACACATCTCAGCAACAAGTCCTCCCTGTGAATTGGGGATTAAAATCTTTGGCAGGCACAGCTTTCTCTGCAGCAGATCTAAAAGAAGAACACTAGGATGGGAGGCCATGGAGAAGCCTTTACAACAAGCCTACATGGAGGAGAAACTCTGGCCAGAGCCAGGATACAGACAGGAGGAATGGGCAGGAGGAGGTGAGCGACACGTTTTCTTCATGGTTAAATTTCTGAAGTACTTCTAAATCAAGGGTAAATTGAAATAGGGTTCCATAACAACTTGTGAGCTGAGTGCTTATATTTCTAAATTAGATCAGGTCTTCTCCCAGTTTTTCCTCAGGCATTATTTTGTATTCCCAGAACAATGGTGTAGTCAGTCCTGGCCCAGTTTAAGTCAAGGAATTCACTGAGCTTAGTTCAAAGTCATAAATTGGGGAATGAGATGCTTCTCAGTGAAGCGATTAAGATAAGTCACCTACATAACCCTAGTCCCGATGAGGACGACAGTGACCCATATTTTTATATTGATTTACCAAGGGTTGATTTATACCTCACTTCCTTCTCCAGGAGGGCTCTATATTTACAAAAGCTTTTTCAATTCTCAGAAATCCTGGTAATGGTATTATACTTATCTTTCGCAGTGGTTTGCATGAGGATTAACTAATAAAGAGGACTGTGAAGTGCCCTGCCGAAGAAATGCTTAATTACTTGATGACTTAATGCTGTGAAAGTCTATTCTCCTAATTGCTTTGCTTTCATTAACCATTGCTGGAACAAGCTTTTTGCGTTTAATTATCAGTATATTCATTTTAAGGATGAGAAAAGGTGGTATCTTCTTGTTAATTTGACTATGAGGTAACAAGACTAATCAACTTGGCCCCTGGGTTATCATTTTTCTAATTGCAAAACAGAAAAAAATTAATAAAGACAAAGAGCAATGGCTCCTCATTAACTAAATCTAAAATACCCATGTCCAGGTCTGAGTATAGCCCTGTTTTTTGTTTTTGTATTTTTCCATGTAGAGACTTTCTGTAGGAAAAAAATACACATGTAACTATGAGATACTGATCAAAATGAACTGCCCATGATTTTACGGGACCTGGACAGGAAAGAACAGAAATGTGGTCAGAGACAAGTTTCAAATTTTTTTCTAAATGTATGAAACAACCTGACAATCTCTACTGACATTGTGAATAGGCATTGGTGTGTTATATATCCTATGCCATTGACTACTGGTGACTACAAGAAGGAAAATCAGACCCTCTGACACAGTGGGCCACCTGGGCTTCCGTAAACAGAGTATGTCCTCTCACACAGTTGGTCCTATGTCCTCCCTGCCTCTAAGGTCTTAAGGCAAAATGGCCTTATTGTGGTGAGGATAAGGCTGTCATGGGGACCAAGTCCTTGAAGCACATAAGACAGGTGAGCTAATTTGAATGTAGTCCATAGAATGAGGTCACTTTTATCCATGATACACACAGTGCTCCTGTCAACATTATTGTTAAATTCTGCATGAGGAATGATGAACAAAAGCTTCAATTTTATTGAAACTTAGCAGTCACTCAAATTCTCTTCTGATCTAAAAACCAGTCATTCCATACACTGACTACAAAGCCCCTTCACAAAGACTTATTGTTTTATTTCAAAGCCTGGGGTGGGGAGGTATCATTCTGTTTTATAGCTGTGGATGATGGTTGTAAGGGAGTAGAGTATAGCTAAATGACATCCAAGGAAATCTTCTGATTTAGCTATTTGATCCCATTTTATAAACGCAGGAAGCTTTTATCTACTAAGAATGGGGAAAACAGACTATATTTGAGGATTTTATTTATTTGAAAGAGAGAGAGTGAGCAAGGGAGAGAGAGAGAGACCGTGAGCTGGGGGAGGGGGAGAAGCAGACTCCCCTGCTGAGCAGAGAGCCTGATGTGGGACTGAGTCCCACAGGATGCTGGGATCATGACCTGAGCCAAAGGCAGATGCTTAACTGACTGAGCCACCCAGGCCCTCCAACAGATTGGATTTGGATTTGACATTCTTTCCACTGTTTAGAGTACTAGAGCTGAGGAAAAGTGATCAGCCAAAAGGCGGGCCACAGGGAGAGCTCAAGAAGGCAGGGATCTGGATTGTCCGGATTGTCCGTGCCTAAATGTGAAGCCCTTGGTTGTTGCAGGGTGGGTGTATCATTGGCAGTCAGATAGGAAATTCCCCATCAGTAACTCTCAACTACTAGCCCAACTAGAAGAAAAAATAAAGCATAGAAAAGCTGATAACCTCGTCATTGTTTGGCTCTGAAAACACAGCAGGGAGTATAAACTCTGATATGAAATATATACTTGAGCACCAAGAAGGACTCGATGCAGAGCTCACACATCCCCCCGCCCCCCACCAACAAAACATGGGGTCAGAGAGGCCTGGATTCAAATTCTGACTCCATGAGTCAGAGAACCAATGAGTTCTACAAAGTTGGCCATGTGACTTACCCTCTCTGCACTTTTGGTTTCCTGATGCATACATTGATGACAATGATAAGGCTTATCTCGTTGAGTGGCTGTGTGATTTAAATGGTATAGTATATATAACACACCAATGCCTGGCTGTTACTATCATTATTGATATTTAGTATACCTTTCTCACTGCCAGAACCCAATGCAATCCTTTATCTTAATTACACTTACAAAAGATTTACCCAGTATCTTCTTATTGTGTTAGCTCTCTTTCTTTTTAAATATACTTTATCTCAAGTAAATTGTAGTCTTTGAAGGATGGAGATCTATTTTCTTAGGATACTCTAGAGTGCTCAGCACTGTGTCATGTACACAGTGTGGGTGATTTACAAGACATTGCTGGAATTAATATCACCTTGGTATCCAGCTCTGACCTCATTCCCACCTTCTCCTTATTTACTGACAGCTTTAGAGTCAATGGATATTTTAATGGAAAAAGGCCTGGAGGTGGAAGGGAATGGGGGCAGGGGCCATGACTATTGCTGGAAAAATCTTGAAGTTATGAATCTAATTAGCCTAGACTAGATTTACTTCAACTCATTAGTTATGTCTTTGGGCAGGAAATGTCTTTCCTCCTCATAGGGTTCATGTTAGGGTAAGTATTCTGTGTTGGTACAGGGGGAGGGATTCAGCAGCAAATATTGTCTTTTCTTTCCTTCCTCTAAACTGATAACATCAATGAAATTAAAAACTTCTACAAATTTCCCTTACCAATACAGCTGCCATGACTAGCTGTGGATTATTACCTTTGCGATACCCAAACCGTGTTCATACATATAGGCCAGATTGAACATGGCTTGTGCGCTGTGGTACTTGTCAGCTGCAATGCTGTAATGTGTGGCTGCTGTCTGATAGTCTTTCTTAGTCCCGTAGCCATAGTAATGGTAATCTCCAATTTTCACTCTAGCAAACGCATTGCCTGATAGAAACGTTAAAAAGAGAAGAAAAAAATCTGATGATTTGTGTATGGTTCCTAGTAACTCAGTGTATACTAGTGGTAGTATACATAAAAAAGAAAAAACACTCAGAATCTTAGAATCAAGATTATATATAATTTATAGAATATAAAATATAACACTCATCACTAGCTGTTTTCATTGCAGGACAACTTCCATGGTATAGTACAAATGTTCATCTGCTAGGATGATTTTTTTTAAAATATTTATTTATTTGTTTATTTATTTATTTATTTATTTATTTATTTATTTAAAGAGAGAGAGGGTGTGTGCACAAGCTGCAGGTGGTGGGGCAGAGGGAGAGAGAGAATCTCTAGCACTCTTTCTGCTGAGTGTGGAGCATGACACAGTGTGGGGTGGGTTGATCTCATGACCTTGAGATCATGACCAGAACAGAAACCAAGTTGGTCACTTAACCGACTGAGCCACCCAGGTGCCCCCAGGATGACTTTTTTAAAATGTAAAGTCAAATCATGTTATTTCCCCCTGGCCCCCAAATGCTTCACTTTGCACTTAGAATAGTACCCAGACTCCCTACCTGACCTCTCAGTGGTACTTCATCTGCCTTCCACCTCCCTGACTAGCCTCATCACATGTCAATTTCTTGATATGCTCTAGCTTTCTTAATATTCCGTAATACTCCTTCAATGCACCAAAGTCATTCTTGCCCCAGGACCTCTGCATTAAGATTCTCCATGTCCCTCAGCCTGTCATGTTTGGACTTCTCTGATTCTTCATTTGCTGGTTTTTCATTATTAAGGTCTCACTGCAAATGTCACTTCCTTCCTAGATGCCTTCTCTGACTACTTTGTCTAAAGTATCCCCTCATCCCCTACTCCAGTAGTTACCTATCTCACCTCCATGTTTTATTTCCTTCACAGCACATGTTGCTGTTATCTTTTTTTTTTTTTAAGATTTTATTTATTTATTCATGAGAGACACAGAGAGACAGAGAGGCAGAGACATAGGCAGAGGGAGAAGCAGGCTCTCTGTGGGGAGCCCAATGTGGGACTTGATCCCAGGACCCTGGGATCGTGACCTGAAGCCAAAGGCAGACGCTCAACCACTCAGCCACCTAGGTGCCCCTCGCTGTAATCTTATGTGTTTACTTTCTCTCTCTCATGAATTTATTTTCACTCTCTCTTATGAGGACAACAATTTTGAAGTTCTCGATCACTGATATTGCTCCAGACCTAGAATGGCATTTGCAAATATTTATGGAATGAATGGACAGACATTTTTAGAAAATGCTTTCCTCAAGTGTTAAATAATTTAGAAATCCTACTTTCCAACAAATTTGTATATATCCAGGAGTAGAAAAAGTTCATGTAACTTTCTAAGATATGAGGCTTCAGTCTTCAGAAGGCCACTTAGGGATAACCTCTAAGGGTCTCTTTGAGGTCCATGTTTTCATTCACTAGGAAAATTTTAATTGAAAAGATGAGGAAATGCTGGGATGCCTGGGTGTCTCAGTGGTTGAGCATCTGCCTTTGGCTCAGGGTGTGATCCCAGTGTCCAGGGATTGAGTCCTGCATCAGGCTCCCTGCAAGGAGCCTGCTTCTCCCTCTGCCTATGTCTCTGCCTCTCTGTGTGTGTCTCTCATGAATAAATAAATAAAATCTTAAAAAGAAAAAAAGAAAAGATGAGGAAGTGCTAATCTAGGACATCCATCTCAGGTGTGGCCAACTTCTATAGCATGGTCTAGAGTTACATGGAAAAGGAGGAAGCACCCCCAGTAGTATGGTCTGACGTATATATTAAGGGCTATAGGACTCCTTCCATCCAAAACTTCCCTCACATTTGGCCCACTGCAATGCCTAAAATCCTTTGAAATCAATTCCTTTGGGTATTGAAGTTCTCTTAATCTTCTAGAATCCTCTATTAAAGTGTAACACCATGAGCCATCTTTAGCTCTGAGTAGAGGCATCATCATAAAATTCATAAGCAGCTAAAGACATTGGTTAAAACAGGATTTGCTTCCCAGATGCTTCAAAAGGTACAGGTAGTTGGGGGCAAGTCCTTCTAGAAATGCCACGCAAGAGAGGGGTCTGCAGGGACCTGAAGAGGCAAAGTCCCTTAGAACCTTTTTCTTAAAAAAGATTTTTTAAATTTTTATTTATTCATGAGAGACATCGAGAGAGAGAAGCAGAGACATAGCAGAGGGAGAAGCAGGCTCCCTGCAAGGAAACTGATGTGGGACTCGATCCAGGACCCCAGGATCATGCCCTGAGCTAAAGGCAGATGCTCAACCGCTGAGCCACCAACGCATCCCAAGTCCCTTAAAGCCGTAATGAGAAACCCACTCCATTTCTAATTTTGCTGGAAGTTGCTCTCCATTGACCTGAAGATTCTTTCTGGGCCATAACTACAAAAGGACAGGACTTCTGTGCATTTTCAAGCTTTAAAAGCAGTAAGCAGGGTCTCTGAAGTCCCTAAGAAGGAAGGCAATTAACTAGTAGGTTTTCCAGAGGAGTCAGCTCCACCCTAATTGGGGAGCTGACTGGGAGCATGTGGTGACCCTGACAGGCTCTCAGGGGGTTACCTGACAGTGGGAGGGACTCCCCCCTGGAATTTCACAGTCATTGCATAGTGACTGAATCCTGAGGAGTCACCACTCTTCCTCACCAGTGATTAGAAACATTCATCATTACATTTTCTAACCTCAAGGGAGACATTCAGCAGCCCCATCTCCAGGGACACTCGTGCCTGACCTCTCTTGTGACACAGAATTATTTTTCGCGCTCTGACATTTTTTTTTATATTGGTGAATTCTATTTAATATTAATGTCCTCTCGCATTCAATGTCTCTTTTCCTTGGTGCAATTTCCTGGCTTAGAATAAGCCTGTATTTGCTGCAATTGAGCTGATTTGCCATAGCTGAGAGATTGGTGTTGTTTCTCTATGCCAAACAGGGTCTTTACTGCATTTTGGGAAACACACACTTGTCTTCTTTAGGGAATTTCTCGCTAAAATTGCGTGGATGGCTTGCTGCTATGTTACCGGCTCAGCTGGATCTTCTAAGGCACCCCTGTGATTTTTTTCCCCTCGGCTTCCTATTAGTGTCACTTGGGAATTATTTTTTATCTCATTTACTTCTTATAGAAAAGAGAAGACTTGACCTTACCACGAGACAATTTTAAGAAATGGAATCAGAAGCAAAATTGCTCTTTTAATGCGCAAGAGTTCCTCACATATCCAAATCCTGATAGTGAGAGCTTTGCTGCATTTGTTTGCTTTTAATAATGCCAGCTATCAATGCTTTCCCACAGGTACAAGTGCACCTTCCCCATCACATGTGAACTCTGTACACAGGGCAGGAGAAGCCCAGGGACATGGAGAGGATCTTGATATTTGACTCAGGGTTTTGTTCTATTTTGTTTTCTGATGCTAACACGTTAATAGTGATACTAAAGATCTGAAGTTTGTAGTGATCATCTACATGGTATTGTAAGAGAGAAATCAAATGAGTCTTAGATCGTGAATAATTTTGCCTATACATTCATTGAGACATAGGTCAGTTTTCTGATAAGTTCAGGAAAAAGTCAGCAAATGAGTAACTGAGTAAAACTGTCATGTTTCAAACAACTGCTCTGGACCATGGAGACAGAGCCATGGGAAATTCCTATGGTTTACAAACTAAGGAACTTAAGAATAACAAAGAGAAGAAATTCCTGGAAATGACCCCTTGCCAAAGACTGGCTAAGATTGGTAGAGTTGGAAATACCACCTAATTAATACCCTGAAGCTTTCTGCTTCTATGCCCAAGAACTCAGTTGGAGCAAATTAATGACTAATAGTGGACAGGGACCAGGTATGCGCTCATCTTTACCGAGGTTCTATACCTTGAATGGCAGCTCGATTCCATAGGAGAAGTGCCATTGGATACATCTTCTCCTTTTCAAGAATTTTAGCCTTTTCTAAAAAAAGGAGACATTTCATTAGGAAGGCTTAAAATACCTATGTAGTAAAGTCATTTATGCATATGTATGATTGGGGAATTGCAGAGAATTTTAACTTATCTTACTAGATTCCAAAATGAATGCTGAATTGCTTTGAGCTACTTCATACCCCATTTCTGCAAGTAGTGCATACTGAACAAGAGAAGAATCTATATCACCATCCTTATAGGCAAAGTATGCTGTCAGGAATTTCTCAGCCCAGTGGCCTAGTTCACAGACTCCTTTATAAAGCTGTACATGGAAGAAGAAATCAAGTAGACTAGTTAGCCAATATACTTCATCTCAGGTAAACGATAAGTGATAAATGAAGTTAATCACCAGCTTCTGCTGGTTGGTCAGGCAAGGATTTTAGATCTAAAGCATGGCTTTAAAAAATTATGTAGGGTAAAGAGATAATACTTTCCATAGGCACAAAGATTACAAAGTGTATATTTTTTTGGTCTTGAGCTGAAACTTCCTGAGGATCATTTTAAATTTACGTAATAAACTCTCCTGACTTAGAGGCCATTTGGCAGGACAAGAACGAACGTATCAACTTCCTTTTTTTTTTTTAAGGATCTTTTCTGGGCACTGCTACTCTGCAAGGGTGAGTTATAAGGTCCACAGCTGATGTGGAAAGTAGAGAATGAAGGGAAGACAGTGCCTGAGGGTGTAGATGACATAACACGAGGGTGGTGTGCAGAGCAATGTGGGGACAGATGTCAACATAGCTGAATAGCCCTTATGTAACCAAAAGAGGTTAGCCATACATAATTCATGAGGAAGTTGGCAAAGGAGCAAATCTAAAGATAGATTATTAGCTGGCAGCCTTTGAAATGAGTTTCAGAGGGGCCAGATTGCAATATGGAGATATTTATATTGGTGCAGCGAAAGTGTTTAATAAATCAATGAAGGTCATTAAAGTCCTAAAAGCTTCTTTTTGAAAAGTACATCACTGGCTTGGGCTGAAAGAACTCACTTTCTCAGCTGTCATCCAAATCATCAAAAACCTAAAGACCTTCTTTTCTGGGAAGAAGTGGGCTACATTTTCTGGGATAAACCGAGCCATTCATTTCCCAAGTCACAACTCCCAACCCTACTTAGAAGGGCCAAAACTGCCCTGGTCATTTGACTGAAGGTGGAGGCAGAGCTCCTTAATGAACTTCTGAAGTGAGCTCTGAACCTGATGAAAGCCAGATGCACGAGAGGAGGGATCATTCCCTTATTCCCTTTCCCAGCCTGAATTATGGTACAGCTTTTTTGCCATGGCAAATGTCAGTGTTCACACTCTCAACGGGGAGAGGTGATATCTATAAAATCAAAGACACTAACAACTAACTTAAGGACAGTATCACCTCCTCTCTGTGATAAGTGAATAATTCTTTAAAAACCTCCTGTTACTTACCTCCACAGCAGTTCTGCATGATCTTAACACTCCTGTTCCTGTCGCGTACATCTCGGCCAGATAATAAATGGCAAGGGGCTGCCCACTCTGAGATGCCAAGTAAAAATATTTGAAGGCAAGTTTATAATCCTTCCATACTCCAGAGCCAGCTGAAAATTAAAATTATTTTGAGCCACCCCTTGTTCATTTTATTTTTTACGTTATACTCTATGGGTATAATGGTCACAGTGATGCCTATTTTATTTTTAAAATTCTTTTTATTTTTAAAGATTTTATTTATTTATACATGAGAGACACACACAGAGAGAGGCACAGGCATAGGCAGAGGGAGAAGCAGGCTTCCTGCAGTGAGCCCGATGGGGGACTCGATGGGGGACTCCAGGATTACCTCCCAGCCGAAGGCAGATGTTCAACCACTGAGCCACCCAGGTGTCCCACCTACTATTTTATTTTATTTTATTTTATTTTATTTTATTTTATTTTATTTTATTTTATTTTATTTTAATTTTTATTTATTTATGATAGTCACAGAGAGACAGAGGGAGAGAGGCAGAGACACAGGCAGAGGGAGAAGCAGGCTCCATGCACCGGGAGCCCGACGTGGGATTCGATCCCGGGTCTCCAGGATCGCGCCCTGGGCCAAAGGCAAGCGCCAAACCGCTGCGCCACCCAGGGATCCCCTCACCTACTATTTTAAATAGGATGAGAAAAGCCAACCAGAAGTCAAGCTGTTATATAGATCCACTATTTAGAGGGGAAAAAAAGTGAAGTTTGATTGTAAGTAAGAACATGGAAATTTATGTTCTTGACCCATTCAGAAACCTGAAGAAGACAGACTCTATAGTCTCATGAAAGTATCGCCTCAATACGGCATACTTAAGGTTAATGAAAAGGCGACCAAGAGGTGGTCTCTGAGGACCAGGGACAACACCAGGATGTGGCTCACCATCCTTGTCCTTCCACAGTGGGAGACCAGTGGAGCTCCTCCCAGCCATAATTACAGAGTTTGGAACAGGCAAATCCTAGCTCCAGGAGGCCCCACTCAAGATTCGACTCATGGTTGGAGCAAGGAGAGGCATTTGGGGCTAGGGTGGAAAATCAGCACGCTCGCAGCAGCTGGGATTCTTTTCCTGGCTCTCTTGTTACTCCTTTGTGAGCTGGGCAACTTTAGGTCCTTCATTTATAAAAAGAGAGGCTTTCAGTAGACGGTCCTTAAATTGTCTTCCAGCTCTCAACATTTCATTGCCTTTAGAAGCAGTGCTGCTAAGAACAAAGGCTCTGGAGGCAAATCTTTTGGGTTTGAATGTCAGCTCCACTAACTGTGTGATCTTGGGCAAGCTGATGGATTTCAATATGGCTCAGTTAGCTCATCTATAAACTGTAGGATACTCCCTAGACATATTGAGAGGTCTAAATGAGTAATTACGCAAAAAGACTTAGTAAACATTAGCCATTACTATTACCCTTATTCTAGAAGCTTGAGGAATCTGATAGATCCTGGGCCTGGGACTTGTAATGAACTAGAAGAACAAGGCCATCTTTGGCAACCACCCAAGACAGTACAAAATAGGCTGTCCCCCTGGGCTACTGTGAAAAATGCCAGCTGATGATGCAATCTGCTGCTGCCCTAGCTCTACCTCTGAAAGGAAGGACATAGTGGGGACTCAGATATGTTCAGATCTCTTGGTATTCATCTTGGGCACTCCCCCTCTCTCAATCCCCACAGAGTATGACAAACTTTCATGGCTTTCTGAGACCTATCTTTGCTCTCAGACGGCAACTTTGTACCTCCTAGTGCATACCAAAATTCTTATGTTGTCTTTTCTCTCTTGTCTCTCACTCACTGCGGATTTACATCTACACCATTCTTTCCTCCATCTCCCCAGTCTCTGAGAATGAGAAATCCCTGCTCTTTAAAAAGACTAAGGAGGCCTCCACCTACCTGGGTGCAATCAGATCCTAATGCCACCCAACCTTTTCCACAACCTTTTCATCAACTATCTCATCACTCCCAAGACACATTAACCATCTCCATTGGCTAGCTCTTTTTTTGCCAAATATTATACCCAGGTCTCTATCATCTTGAAAAGAACTCCCTATTGGTTCTTGGTCCTTGGTCTGTCTCTTCATGCCACTGTTCCATTTCCTTTCTTCCATTTAAAGGCACACAATTTCCAACAATAGAATTTATAAGAATTTACTCGTCTACTTTCTCACCTTCTAGTCATACCTCAATCCATTGTATCTGGCTTCTACCCCAACCAGTCTAATGACCACATAAACTTCTCTATATTGACAAGTCCCATGGATTCTCACCCCTTTCTTATTTTTTTTGTTTGTTTTTTGTTTTAAAGTTTTATTTATTTGACCGAGAGCACAAGCAGGGGGAAAGGCAGAGGTAGAACGAGAAGCAGGCCCCCCACTGAGCAGGGAGCCAGATGCAGGGCTCAATTTCAGGACCCTGGGATCATGACCTGAGCCAGGGGCAGCTGCTTAGTAACCAAATGAACCATCAGATGTCCCTGTTTCGTTTTTGTTTTGAAGAAGCAAGCTTCACATTGCACTTATTGTTCCTTGACAGTTCTATCCTGTGGCTTCCTTCAGATCACTTTTCCCACCTATTCCTCTGACCATGCCTTTTCAGTCTTTTCGTGACTACTCTTTCTCTGCCCATCTTTTCAATACAGCACTGAGAACTACCAGATTTCTGACCATGGTCCACCATTCCTCTCATGCTCTCTCTCTTTTCTTTTTGCAGTCTCAACTACTTTTGACTAACTCCTGTATGTTGATGCCTCTCAAACCTTTCTTTCAAGTCTGAACTTTCTTGTGAGTTTCATACCTGCTTTTGGGTATGCCCATTGGATATCACAAGGCACCTCAAACTCGACCTTTTCAAATGTGACCTTCCTGACTGTACCTCTTTGCCTCCTCCCTCAACTGGAGTTCTTTCCTTAAGTCTTCAAATTCCTCCTCAAATTGCTGCCTCAATATTCTATCTAAACAATCACTCCAACAATTTAACTTTTGTTAAGAAAGGAGTAGACTTAATAATGCATTTGTCATTCTTGGTACAATAGCTATATTTGTAGCACTTACAGTAGTACATGAAGCCTAACTGAAATTGTGCGTTGGGCCATCCTTTCTCTGCAGCTTTCTGAAAGTATTTAAGTGCCTCAGCATAATTCTGCAAGATAATTACACTCTATTACTCAAAGGTGTATGTATAACTCCATGGTAACAATTGCCTTCCACTTAAAAAAGAAAAGAGTATAGATAATGCCTTATGTGACTTAGGCTAATTAAAATAGTATCAGAAGTATTATACATTTTATTTCACTATTATATTAGATTCTATTAGGAAATAATTCTCTCATTTTCACTGTAAATTATGTCTTTTCTTACACTGACAGTAGGTTTTGTTAGATAATGGGGGAAGATCACTTAAAAGGTTACACTAAGAGGTTAAGAGGTTACACTTAAGAGGTTACACTAAGAAGATAAATTTATCAGAGAAAATCCTCAGGGGTTATATGATTTCTAAGGTTACTTAGCATCTATCATTCTAAGATATAATTAGGGTTGTTATTCTTGTCACAAATTTATTCTATGTCTCTTTAGCAAATATTCCACTGGATTAATTTATTTTCTATAATCAAGTATAATAGTCTGGCAAACCAGGTATTAGAGACTAATTCCTTTAAATTAGTCAACGATCATGAATTTTACCCTATAAATTGCTAGAAATATGTTGAAAAGATAATGAAATTATTTAACTTACCACAGGAACTCCTTTCCCATAAAAATAAAGAAGACCGAGCCCATGAAGACCAATTGCATTGCCCTGGAACAGTTTTAAAAGTACAAAAAAAAAAAAAAAAAAGTACAAATAAAGTCCCAAAAGAATTCATGATAAGGAAAATTATGATAAAATCATTCTATATATTTAAAATGCACCCAATAGGGGATTAATCAAGGCAGGTTAATCAGGCACAGTTGGTAAATTATTCTGTTTCTATCTAGTTTTCCCTTTCATACATTCATAACCCCTTTGACTAGAAAAGAGGGAAAGAAAAGTCAAATCTTTTCTCCATTCTTTCATTCAGCATTTATTTATTTAGTGCTTGCTTTGGGTGTAACTCCTTAATAGGTGTTGGACTGAGGTAGGAGGTGAAAGTTCAAAGATGAATGAACAATGATCTCTGCCTCAGGCTAGGTATCACTTCTTAATATAGCCACATCAAATGTGGTAAGTAGAATTAGATCAGAAATGTTGTGGACACCTAGAAGAGGAACACTCAACTGCCTGGATCAGGCTAGGGACTGAGGGGATTGAGTTGTCAAAGGATGACCTTTGAGCTTGGTCTTGAAGGATGTGTAGAATTTTCCAGAAGGGATAAGTCTATCCAGACATGGCTTACCTGCTTTGGTCAAAGGAGGTCGACATTAGTAGCCAAAAAGCATTTTAGAGATTCTGCAAATGTCAATCTAGCCTTTATGGATGGTAAAGCATTGTTGGAATATGTTTCTTTACTCAAATTTGACTGCTTATAACATCATCAGTGTCTTCTTTTCCACTTGATGCTAAATTAATTACCATTTATTTTTCTGATTAGTATTCTAAAGAGTCTAGGGAAGGGAGTTTTTAGCACATTTTGGAATTTAGCACATGTTCAAATTTACTGATATTTAGCATATCAATCGTGGATAAAGAGTGAACCTTAAAAGTGACTTCCCCAACCAGAAACCTCACTTTTATTTTTGTCTCCCATCATGCATTTCACCCTTTAGTGACTAAGTAAGGAGGTACATTTGGCTACTTAACTGTCATTCAGCAGACCTGTAGGTTTGTTTTACAGGTTTATAGTATTTCCTCAGGAACTCAAGTTTTGATAGAAAACTCTCCAGATTTCTTAGTACTACTTAAATGTAGTTATTGTGAATGCAGCCGGAGTACCCCTCAGTGATGCAAGAATAGCACATAACTAAAGGAGGCATAGTTGGAAAATAATTTCAAAACTCCAAAGTTTGAGCTTGTGCATATCAAAGAACCAGTTATTTTAAGAACTGTATTTAAAACAGATTGTATACAACTGCTCTCTTCTTCCTGATTGTACCCTGATTTTATCTACCTGTGGTCCTAGGACTCTTGGGATGGTCTGCTCTGGGGGTAGTAAGGCCCGGTGTGATGGATGTACTAAAGTCTGGTGAGTCTGTCTTCTAACTATCCTCACTCAGACATTGAGAAAAAGGGAAGGGTAAGAAAATGAAAAGAGAAAGAGTAAGGGAGAAAAGAGGGTAAAGTTTCTAGCTTTTGACTCACCAACTATTTAAGGACCAGAGGATTTATTCATAACGTTCACATCAGGCGTAGCCAGCTCGGATTTACCTTCAGGGGACATTCAGGTAATGTAAGAAGTACATTAACCCTGGTAATTAGAGTAAAAGAGACTGACAAATGAGCAAGTTCCTGCCCCATCTAAAGGCAGAAGCAGCACCTCCACTCCTCTCTGTTCCAGGCAAGTTATCACATGGAATGGTCAGCTCTTCCCATTTTCCAAGAAAAGCTGGATGTCTAGACTTTTATATGACATTTTCTAATTTTTATTACTGCAGTATAGTTGACACAGGATGTTACATTAGTTTCAGGTATATAGGATAGTGATTTGACAACTCTCTATACATTATGCTATGTTCACCACAAGTATAGCTATCATCTGTCACCATGTGAAATTTCCTAATTTTTGAAACACTTTCTGCGCCAAACAAAACATAGATATAGGCAATCTCTCCACATATAACTTCCATGTTAGGGCTTAGTGCTCTTGCTTAGGTTAATTGACATGGACCTAGAGAGCAGATGGTCATTTATTTATCACATATTAATGAACCCTTACTATGTACTAAGGCCACTTATCCACCTCTAGTTGAGGAGACATGGTCTTCAGACAGTAGGAGAGAAGGCACAATGTAGAAGCAGTACAGTTGCAGCATTACAGAGGGTGAATGTAAGGCAAGTGCATAAGAGGGGAAAATGATATGAACCAAGGTGGGTAGAGGTTGCTTTGTGGAAGGAGAGAGGATTGACCTCTCCTCTGGAGATGACTAGGATTCAGAATGAGGGGTTGGGGGAAGGTAGGCAAAATGACAAAAGTGTAGAGATAAAGATGGGCCTGATATGTTCAGAGGTGTGAAAGAGAAAACCAGAATATGGTCCAATATGGACCCAACAGGATAACTGCTCATGTTTCTGAGTAAATAAGATAAAAGAAGTCAAAAAGGCTGTAGATTTGCATACTGGTACTGATCTAACTTAAAAACACATTTTAAAAGATATGTGTATATACTTATATCTATATGTATATGTATGTATATATATATATATATATGTTTGTTTTAAGTAGTAAAAGAAGAGAATGGATATGCAGAGTGGAAGACAGAAACTCTTTACTTTGGTAGTGACCCCAAGTGAAAAATCTAATAAACAATCCAGGTGGTGATAAAGGGATATATGGTCATGTCCACCTGATGCCATTCAGAATAATTACCCTAAATATAATTTCAGATTTTCTCTGTAAAGGAAGGTTGCTTAGGTTTAGAACACAAGTAGCTCAGATCCCTGCTGGTTACACACCCCGAATAGTTTGGGAGCTGGGTTAATTTACACACCCAACTTTTGGCATTATTCCTTTGGGCTGACAAATCAGCGTTACTTGCCAGACCTTACTCTATTACATTACCCCACCTCTTTTTCAATCTGCTTTCCCTTGTCATTCCTAACCTAATGGTACTCCAGATAACTATCCTGCTGAGCAAAAATTTCATATAAATTACAAGGGAGAGGAGCGGAGTACCAGCCTTCTCAGTAATTTACACCACAATAGCAGCAGCTCGGAGGTGCTAGTCATTTATAAATAGGCTCCTAAAGCAGCGTGTGGGCTTTTAAAAACTGAGAGCAGTTGAAAATATTCCCCAATTTGAGCAAATCTTTACTCTCAGTGTTGCAGTATACGGGTTGTAAGACAACACGTGCTTCCTACTGTGCAGGGTTAGAAAGTTTACCAGAACCATTCCCCAACATTAGGCTGATGGGTGTTGCAGTGAGGATGTTCTTAATGTACTAATGGGATTCAGAGAGGTCTACTGAGTTTCATCAGACAGAGCCCAGGAGTCAAGGTAAAAATTTTAATGGCAGGAGAGATATTATTCCATTTTTATATTCCCTCACAGATCCAATCAATTCTGCCTTGAATATGCTTTGAAGTTCACACCACCTAACTGGCCCCAGACTGCAAAAGATAATAGCCTAATAGCCAACACACTGTCTACTGTAAGCCAGGCACTGCTTTAAGTACTTTGGAATACGAGGCACATAAATATTAACACATTAAATCCTGGCAACAACTACCTATATTCCCATTTTACAGGTGGGGATATTGCGGCACAGACAGGTTAAGTGTGTCACGGGGTCACACAGGCAGAATGCTGCAGGGCTGATGTTTAAACCATGGATTCTGCCTACAGAGCCATGCTCTCAATCATCTTGTCCTAGTCCCCTGGCTGATGATCTTCCTCCTGGGCCAGGGGAGTTTCTGGCCTTTGGGTGAGATTGAACTGGGAAAAACTGAGCATTGCTTATTTGTCTTTGTCGTGAGCTTAGCACAGACATTGAATTTTCCTTTCTGCAGTCATCATGTCTTTTACTTCCTGTTTCCCAAGCCAGGAGCTAGATGGCCTCACCTACTGCATGGGGGAAGGAAAGCTGAGCTTTTGTCTGGCCTCCTGCTAGAGCAGAGTATGTCATTGCCACTTTTCATTTATCGAGAAGACAAGATATGTCTCCCTCTATCCCAACGCCATATTTTATGTCAATGATATTCCTCTTCTCCGGGACGCAAAACTCCCAGGCTCACTAGCTGGGTACGGGGCTTTGGAATCAACTCTTTGGCATCAGTCTGCGTGTAATAAAAGCCAAATGTTTTTCTGTGCTTACAGAAATGGGCTGAAGACGTACCTTATTGGCTGCCATGGAAAAGTATTTGAAGGCAGTAGCATTATTTTGTGGTGCTGCAGCATTCCCCTCTAAATACATCTGCAAAAACAAACAAAAAGGGAATGTAAAAAACTAGGTATTTGCAGGTGATTAAAATATGTTTTAGAACTACAAAGAAGTGATAATTGCACAACATTGTGAATGTAGTACATGCCACCAAATCACATGCTTTAAAATGGTTAATTTTATGGTATCTGAATTTCACCTTAATTTTAATAAAAGGAAAAACCAAGGAAATAATCTACTTACATACATTCTGGAGTAACCTTGCCTGAGGGCAAAGAAATGGACTCTGTCTCTGTTTTCTCACGTTGCCTTTCATCTAAAGTCGCATTTGGCACTTCAGGAAGAGGAGCATTTGTCCCCATGGTGACTAATGCAAATAGGCTACAGGGAGCACTTGGGGGAGTGAGTGGTCTTTGAAGGAGAGAAAAAAAATGTGCCTCTCTAGAGGAACAGTCCACAAAAGTTACTCAGCAGCCAAGGGTCATCCTTTGATAGGGGGGCCAAGGATGGGCTTTGGTCCCCCTTAGAGCTGGTTCTCATTCCCAGGGTGTAGGATCGAGGCACCTCATTGGGTTATACCAGTTAGATGTTCAACTAGCCCAGATCTCTTGTTACGGGCCAGAATAGGGAGTCATGGTGGAGGTAGGGGCCTCTGAACTACACTCAGTCCAGGAACCTTGGGCCAGGTACACTTTCAAGGCTGCTTTTGGTGCCCAGATAAATGCTGCTGTTGTATGGGCCTTTGTCTCAAACCATCACCTCAAGAATGCTATCCTCAGTCTGTAGTGGAATTTTGTGGTTGGCTGCTTCCATGAAAGACATCTGTCATGACATACTGGGTTCAATTAGCTGGTACCATTATTTTCTTAAGATTTTTAAGAAATGAAAAAAAAATTATCAAGATGAAGCACATACCTTTCCTATAAATGCCATGGCATTTGCACTCCCAGCCTTTGCTGCCTTTAAGAAGTAGTATAATGCTTTCTGGAGAGAAAAGAACAGTATTATTGACATTCACACATGTATCCTACAAAATAGTTTTTCAAACCAAACTTTATTTCATTTAACATGCATTCAAAAAATATCTATAAGGCACCCACACTGCTTAGGGCACTATTTCAAATGTTATTTCATCCATAAACTTGAAGAATGGGAGCCATACATGGTTCACATGGATGATTTTTAAATGTGAAGACTCATTTCTTATATGTGGAAAGGGATGATGGGCATGTGGCTTTGTGGAGGACAGATGAATCCCAGCACTGGAACTACATTATTGGAGTTCATTACTTTGAAAAAGTATGCTTCGATGTCAACGCTATGTACTTACTTTATAAGACAGTTTGTACAATTTGGTAGAATTGGATATGTAGCTTCCTAATGTTTATAAGGCAGAGTGAGTAAAACAGGACACATCTGGCTGTCTGCTGAGACCGGGTCTTTTCATGGAGGTAAACTTCAGGCCAATTCTTTCTAAATCAAAATGAAGGCGGCCAGTCAAGCCTCTGATTCTTTTTAGGTCATCACATAATTGAAATGTTCAGTCTAGAACACATAAGGGCTGACCTGGCCCTTGTTGCCCCATTCCCTAGGCTTCATCTTGACTCCCAGAAGTTCTCCTCAGAAACTACACAAAGCATTAAAAGAAATCTGCCTCAGGAATGAGAAATGAAGATGCTTTCCCCAGTGTCTTTTTAGGATACAACTCTTCTGCTCTTTAAAAAGCCTTGACTAGGTGGATGTACAAGGATCTGTTCCTTCATAAAGACAAGAGAAGATTTAAGGAAGAAATGTGAGTAGTTCTTTTACATGCACATTTGCTCCAGAGGTATTGCCATTTTATTTGGGAGCCACCTCTTGTCACTAAAGTCAGTCTGCCTTGTGAACATAACTAAATACAAATGGCACCAATGTTGAACCTCACACACTATATACCCATTCATCTATCCACCTCTTCTATTCTTCTTTTAATCTTTCAGCAACTTGAAAAGTGCCATATATATGATAATATGTTAAGTATTATAAGTGGTTCATAGATGAATAAAAAACACCATCCCTACATTTGCTCTCTACCAGTACTGCCGAGAAGAAAGGCATATAAGCAAATAGCAATGACAATATGTCATAGATGGGAAAAAAGGAACACTGGAAAGATTTAGAGAGGTATGGAATAACAGAATGGTACATATGTGTTTTACAAGCTTTGTCTTTTCTAATCTTCACAACAGCACTGTAAGGAAGGTCCTATTAATATTTGAGCCTGCACTGTGGTACTAGAGCAAAGTCAAGCAGCTGGTACTAGAGTCCCACAAGGAACCTGATTTCAATTTCCATGCACTTAGTATTCTGTCTTCATGAAAGGTGTCAAGAAAGAGGATTCAAATGACAAAGGTCTCACAAAAGATAGAGAGGATTCTCCAGGGCAACAGGGCATCATAGTCTGGAGGAATAACATGAGCAAGGAACAGAGATAGAAATGTCTAAGGTATGTCTAGGAAATAGTCATTGCTGAAGTAGAATATCCAAAAGCTAAGATTTACAAAAATATGATGGGGCCATATTATAACAGTCCCGAATACTAGGTCAAGACTTCTATTTTATTTAGTAGAAAATTGAAGCCATTGGAAATTTATGAGCGTAAGGGAATCTTGAAACAACAAATGCTGTCCAAATGTCTGGAATAACCTGTCAATTGGATAAGAGGAAATTGTAGCAATGTAGGATTTATCAATCATCTCTCAGTAAACAAATCAAATGTATGATCAAATGCATGATTTACCAATCACATTTATCAGACCCCTAATATAGAAAATGAAGGTGTTTCTTATGAATGCCTCTACTGAGCCAAGACCCAAATATACCTGTAGGTAACTCTCATGGCATGCATCCATTGATTTACATGTCTATTTAACTTTCTGTCTCCTCTAGTGTTGAAACTCCTGTACATAGCAAAGTGTCTACTGTATATCAGGGACGTAGGAAATATTTCTGGAATAAATGCATGAGTGAGTGAATGAAAGGATAAGTTTATAAATCTCTAAAACAGGGGAGCTAGATTTTAAGATTTATAGTCCCTTATAGCTCTCATACTGTGACTCTGTGAAATAATTTTCCAAGTTCAGTTGCAGAATTTGGCTCTCAAAATATTTGGCAATGGAGAATTCAGGGAAAAAGTTACTCTGAGAAACTATATTTGAATTGTTAAAAGAGAATAAGCAAATAAGAATCAGAAGAAAATAAAAATCCTGGAGTTTTCCCCATCTTTAAATATAATGATCCCATAAAGACCAGAGGAATTGAAGCTTTCTCTAATTTCCCCTTCTACACCCTTCTACTCTCATGGCTTATTCAGCATTTCAGTTCTCTTTTACTTGTCTTTAAATTAACCTGCCTTTAGTGCTATTGCTTTAATTGTATAAACATTTACTAAACACTATGTGAAAGTATCATGCAAGCTACTTTGATGAGTCTTTGCTCTCAAAGAGTTAATTATCCATCCATCTATCCATCCATCCATCCATCCATCCATCCATCCATCCATCCGCTGTGGTCTGTATATTTGCATCCCTTCAAAATTCATATGTTGAAAACCTAATACCCAAGGTGATGGTATTAGGAAGTAGGGCCTTTAGAAGGTGACTGGCACAGAGCTTTCATGGATGGGCTTAGTGCCTTTATAAACAAGGCCCCAGAGAGCTAGCTCACTCTTATTTACATAAGAGTGATACAATGAGAGGTCCATAAACTAGAAGAGGGCCCTATTCAACCATGCTGGCACCTTGATCTCAAACTTCTAGCCTCTGGAAATGTGAGAAATAGATTTTGGTTGTTTATAAGCCACCCAGACTATGGTATTTTTGTTATAGCCCCTGAAACAGACTAAAGCACCATCCATCCTTCCTTCAAATATTTACTGAGCACCTACAATTATATTTTACTGATTCTTTTTTTTTTTTAAATTTATTCATAGAGACACAGAGAGAGAGAGAGAGAGGCAGAGACACAGGCAGAGGGAGAAGCAGGCTCCATGCAGGGAGCCCGATGTGGGACTCGATCCCAGATCTCCAGGATCACGCCCCAGGCTGCAGGCAGCACTAAGCCGCTGCGCCACTGGGGCTGCCCTATTTTACTGATTCTAAGATGTGCCCCCCCTCACACTTTAATCAGGACACTTTTTACTACCAATGGCATCATGTGATTCATATTGGCAGTGTTTTCTTCTTTCTCAATAGATCATAAAATAAAGTACCTTATAATTGATGGTATCTTAGATAGAATGAATATAGTATGTCCCATACATTATGCTAAGTGAAATTTTATTATTTAAACACATATCTTCTTAAAACAATGAGCGTGATTTTTCATTGGTTCAAGAAAATCTCTAGTTTAATCAGTTTGTAGCATTTCCCCTAGAATGAAATGCCAAGAAAATGTATTATTTTTTTAAAAAATTGTGAATACTTCTTTTGTCTCAAAATCTGTAAATCATTCTTTTCAGGATTTCAGATTCTTGTCTTTTTAATGGGTGGCAAGGTAGACAAAGCAATTGCCCTTACATATCTGATATTATGCTTCTGCTAGGTTTAATTATACCATATCCACTTTAATAATATGCAGCCAAATACCCAGCTTTCCTAATTCAATTCATTCTGAGCCTGTATAAATTTAGGAATGCAAATTACATTAAAAGGTATGTGTAGAAATTCAAGATAATGTAATCAAGGATCGCATATACAATATTTTTTAGTAATTAAGAATTTGGTAGTAGGAGAGAGAGAGGTGAAAATATTGATTATAGTGACAACTCATGAGAGATATTAATTTAATCAAATAATGAGGAGGGAAAAAGAGGCAAACTAATTATTTTCTGGTATTTTAATATTTAATTTGGTGGGCAGTAAATTGGGCATTACTTACAATTATAGAGAACATTACACTAATAATTTTCTTTGATGGACTGAAGCATTAGCATACTGACTCAAGTGGTGGTTTTCAGGCTGAGGGCCTGAAATATAACATATAATGCTTATATGCATTATATGCATTATAACATATAATGCTTAGGATGCTATCATTCATTCATTTATTCATTCATTCCTTCATTCAACAAATACTGAGCCCTAATATGTACCTAGTACTATTGGAGTATAGGATACATAGTAGCAAGACAGACAAGACTTTACATTCCATTGTGGGGAGACAAATAATAAACAAGTCAAGATGAATATATGGGCTAGAGGAAAATAAACACTATGATGGGATGAATGGTGGAAGAACAGACTTGATCAAGAAAATCCTCTCTAAGGAGGTAAGACTCAGAAAGATAAGAGGCTAGCCATGGGAATAGTTGTAGTAACATTCTTTCAGAAATTAGGTTTATCCTTTTAACTTCTCTCACTACTTTGCATCTCCCATGCCACTCCAAGTTGAGCCTGGTGCGGCTAAGCTGTGGTAAACTCCAAAAATGACCACAACATTTTGCAGTTGTACCTATTTGAAGAAGTCCCTTTTTCCTGTCTGTTCCATGTTGGCTGGCCTTGTAATTTGCTTTGGCCAAAAGAACATGGTGGAAGTGATTTGTGAGTTCCAACCCTAGGCTTTAAGAGACTTTTGTGCTTGCGTTCTTTCACCATGTGAAAAGTTTAAGCCCAGTAGCCTGGAGGAAAGGAGCTCGTGGAGAGACCCAGTCATCCTAGGTGTCACAGATGAGGTCATCATAAACCAGGCAGCCCTGGTCAGTATTCTACAGATGCATGAGCAACCCTTGTCAAGATTGGTTGAGCCTGTCTAACACCAGAAGAATTACTCAGCTGAGCCCAGCCAAAACTGCTGACCACCCAAAATCAGGAATTTAATAAGTGGTTGTTGTTTTAAGCCATCTAAGTTGAGGAGTGGTTTATCATGTAGCCTAAACTAACTGATACATAAGCCAACCAGTCTTGAGGTTTGAAACCTTGACTGGAGCCCTCCATGTAGGTTGGGTTTATTAGGTTGAGAAAACCTCATGGACAAGCCTATGCTTGCCGCCAGAATGTGCCTGAACCATGCTGATGTTTCTGGAATTAAACCAGACTTTTGGATGGGAAGCATGGGGCCCAACCATACCATTTGAAAGTTTTAGCTAAAGAAACCTGACAAATCATATCATTCCTTCTTTTTGCTTTATAAATGAGGAAACTAAATTTTAGAGGTTGTATACCACCGCCCCCCCCAGGTAAAGAAGAAAAAGGTTTAATGGGAAGAGCACAGGCTTTGAATGCTGAAGCCCAGATTTCAAATTCTGATTTTTTTTTTTAAAGATTTTACTTATTTATTCATGAGAGATGCAGAAAGAGAGAGTCAGAGACACAGGCAGAGGGAGAAGCAAGCTCTATGCAGGGAGCCTGATGTGGGACTTGATCCCTGAACTCCAGGATCATGCCCTGGGCGGAAGGCAGGCTCTAAACAGCTGAGCCACCCAGGGATCCCTCAAGTTCTGATTCTTAACATTATTACCCAGCTGTGATACTTGAAACAATTTACTTTACCCTTCTAGTCTCAGCTCCTCATCTGTAAAATAGAGATAATAAAACCCCTGTTAGGGCAGCCCCGGTGGCGCAGCGGTTTGGCGCCGCCTGCAGCCCAGGGCATGATCCTGGAGACCCAAGATCGAGTGTATTTTATCACATTTTATGAAATTAACTTTGACATTTGGCCAACGTGTACTGTACCTCATATAAAACATAAGTTATACTCATAAAAACAATATAAAGTGAAATGAATAGTAACAAGAGATTACTCTTTTATATAACCACCTTAATAAAGTAGATATTTCTATTGTTTAGCCATTGGGACTATGTTGGAATAGGGTCTGTTTTCCGTGGAGACAGTGAGCACAAGGCTTCTATAAAATGACAAGGGCTGCAAAACCATCTTTTAAAAAGAATGCCAGGTACTTCCTCAGATCTGAGGGTATCTATGGCCTTGAAACCACAAATAGAATCTAGATGAGATCTTATCCCCTGGCTCTGGTATCTTATTGAGATCTTGTGTAGATCAAGTTTATTTGCTTTTTCTTCCATGATAAATTTGAGTTGTTAATTAATCTTCTAACCTCATTGAGATAAAGTAAGGTTAAGCAACATGATTGAAAGGAGCTTTGCAAATTTATAAAGATGTTTAATAATATTTCTAATTATATTGTAAATGGCTTGAGGCTGGTCCTCAGACCCCTTACCAAGAAACTCCCAGGTGGACTCTCCACAGATGGCTTTTGGGGAATGGGTGTGTCCAGTGCTGGCAGGTGAAGGTATTTACTTCACCTAACCCCAGTTACAGTGAGAAGAGGTGGGAGCATGGAAACTCTCTGGCCCCAAATGCTCTTTCAGAAGCCTCTATTCCTTAGTACTTAGAGGTAGGTAGGAATGCTTCCTTTGGTGAATTTTGTTCTTCCTCAAAAGCTAATAAGCGGATCTGACCAAGGAAGTAGCAATGGGCTCTGCCCAGAAACTTTTCCATGCCACCCTCCTTCTTTTTTCCCTCACCACTCTCCTCCCCATCCCACATGACAGTCTTGAGATTGACTTACATAGTAATCCTGATCCAGGCCTTTCCTCCCAATTAGATGCAATTGTCCAAGAGATACCTAGGAATGACAATTTTTGCAAATTATTTTAGCAATAGCATTAATTTAAATGAAAACAAGCCAATTATATCTTACCTGAAAAATAAATAAAAAGGGTGAAGAAAATGTTTAGTTGGTGATTTTATTTTAGTATACTATTTCAGTTTGATGCAATTGGTATGCCTAAAAATGAAGCAGAAAAAATCTTCCAGGCCATATCTTTTATTGGGTAGGTGACTGACGCTGGGCATCTGGCTTCCACAGTGGCAGGAAGCTGGTCTGCTGGTATATAGCAACGTCTGGAAACATAAACCTAGCAGCCTTTACTCTTGGCTATCAAAGGTCACACAAATGCTGTCCCCTCCCCATTCTCAAAGAGATAACACTTCTGAATGCTGGTAAGAGTTCATTCATACTAAATTCAACACTGCATCCAGTGTTTTTTCTATACTTAAAATCTAGGTGTTTTTCTTTTTTTTAAGTAAAATTTTTAGAAGTAAATGTAAAGGAAAAATTTGCCATTACTATGACAACTGGCTTTCACGTAGGCTATTGAAACTGCAAGTAGCAGGGAACAAGAAAAGAAGATGGGGTGTTTCTAACTTCTCAGGATGGAGCATTGTTAGCTCTTTTAGAACTCAGTAAACCAAACCCCTTGTAATTTACATGTTCTAAAAATCCAAATCTGTCTGTATACATTACTTGTATCTGAACATCTCCTCTTTCTGCCAAAAATTTGTAGTATTGGTATATGTCCCAATCCAAAATCTCACTGTTAGAACTCAGATTTTCAGGTCTCTCAGTTAGTCTCACTTTTTCCACAGGAATACCTTCACTTTTTTCCAATTTGTCAGCAACTGTGAACAGAAACAAACTGGAGAATAGCTAGAATACATAAACTTGCAAGAGATAATAGTCAATTTAGAGAAAACACTGTTAGGCCTATTAAATTCTTAGAGATCTGGTCTACTAACAGAAAAGGAGATCCACCCTTAGGAGATATAAATGTACTGATTTTTATTTATATCGTTCTGAGAAAAGTACAAGAAACCTCATTATTTTTTGCCGTCCTTACAAAAAATTGTATCAACATATATCAGACGCTACTGAAGAGCTTGGCCAAGCAGGCTCAAGAAAAGAAGACAGATGTTAGCAAGCAACTGACCCCTTCTACCACTGGCTTTTTCCAAGATTAAAACTACAAATAGGAATAATAGCTGTTCCTAAATTACTTCCTATGAATAGTCTGAAAATAAGTATAAATTGTTTGAATAAATCTAACAGAGTTTATATGTAGTAATTCCAATTTCATTAAGCATATGAAATGATCTTGTTATATGTATAGCATCTAACAGTAAGAAACAGTTATTTTCCTCTTTTCTTTCTCAGATCCTAATAATGCCAAAGATGTATATTTAGATATTATTCTGATTACAGAAATTAACCATATGAACCTTACCCTATTCACTTCTTAGAAGATTTTTATTTAAAAAATCTATCATGAGTCTGGTTCAATGATGTGCAAGATGAAATGTTATACACAACTTTGAAAATAGATTCTAGAAACATACATTAATCTCCTGCTCTATTTTTTTGTAGACAAAGGATAGAGTAATAGAATAATGATTACTTGAATTGTTCTCAAGTGCAGTGATAGAGATTGATAGTGTATGTATCTTAAGTCCATTTCTTCAGGAATTTTTAACAAGCCATCCCATATTCCAAATGTAAGAATGAGAAAAGTTGTTTAATATTTATTTATTTATTTATTTATTTATTTATTTATTTATTTAAGATTTTATTTATTTATTAATGAGGGACACAGAGAGAGAAGCAGGGATACAGGCAGAGAGAGGAGCAGGGTCCATGCAGGGAGCCCGAGGTGGGACTCAATCCTGAGACTCCAGGATCATGGCCTGGGCCAAAGGCAGGCACTCAACTGCTGAGCCACCCAGGTGTCCCCTGTTTAATATTTATTGATGCTACATTCAAATTTTCAATTGAAGGATAGCACAGCACAAGAACATAGATACATATTCTAACAAAAATAAAAGATGAGCACATCCATTTAAAGCTTTTGAAAATTAACTATTAAGAAATCAGAAAACTCTACATTGTGTTAGAAGAATTGTAACAAATATTAAAAGCATGGTCATTTCATACTTTCATAAATACAACAACTGCATTTATTTATTCTTCTAATTGCTCAACAAGTCTATTTATCTTAAAATAAATTATGTGAATTACTCACTATAATCTGCCACCTTCTTGTAATGATTTAGGGCAACTTCACAATTTTGTAGAACATTGATTCCTGACAAATATCTGTACCCCTGAAACACAAGCATATATATTCTTAATATTCTGACAGTGTTGTATTTATAACATACCTAGGTAGGCCCAAGAATATTTAATTTACATACCAAAATCATTTGGGACATCATGTTTCCTCCAGCACTTCCAAAGGTGTAATATATTAGTGCCTAAAGTAAAAAAAAAAAAAAAAATCTATGTCTATATCCAGCATCTATATTTGAAGCTCAAGTCAATCATTTTTTTTTATTCCTATCCCAGCAATGAACCTTGAACTACTCCAAAATAAATTCCAAATTTCATCCTCTTAATCTGTAAAAATGGCTGACATTTTTTGGAGGGCTTAGTGAACTCTGGAGTCTGTGAAAAGGGCATTGTACATGATATTTCATTTAATCATCAGGAAATACCTATGAAGTAGATATTATTTATCTATCATGGCAAACCTGAAATATGGAACATTAAGAAACTTATGGTATTTTAACCTTAAACTTCTGGCTATTGAGATGGTGCTTTTAAATACCACTCTCAAGTGACTCTTTTACCTAAAGAGGAGCCTATTCATGTCCTTTTTAAAAAAATTCAGATTTGTTCCAGAAAAAAATAGAATGACCTTACCTTGGCTTGATTGTATTCCATTCCTATTCCATAAGAAGACAAAAATCCTAATGCCTAAAACCCAAAAGAAAACAAAAACTAACTAAATCCATTTATTTCACAATTATTCTTATTTACACTGGTTAAAGGTATTTTAAATATCTGCTCCATAATAATTTGTATTGTTGATTTATTTCCTATCCTACAAAAAAATGCCTTTTTATACTTTTGCTAAGACTGTAAGAATTTGGAAAAGGCAATAGTGGGAATTTTATATAATATATGTGAAAATAGGCTAATATTTACTGAGCTTTAGTATTCCCCAAATGAATGAGACCATATAATGTTTGTCCTTCTCTGATTGACTTATTTCACTCAGCATAATACCCTCCAGTTCCATCCACCTTGAAGCAAATGGTGGGTATTTGTCGTTTCTAATGGCTGAGTAATATTCCATTGTATACACAGACCACAGCTTCTTTATCCATTCATCTTTCGATGGACACCGAGGCTCCTTCCACAGTTTGGCTATGTAGACATTGCTGCTAGAAACATCGGGGTGCAGGTGTCCCGGCATTTCATTGCATCTGTATCTTTGGGGTAAATCCTCAGCAGTGCAATTGCTGGGTCGTAGGACAATTCTATTTTTAACTCTTTGAGGAACACCCACTCAGTTTCCAGAGTGGCTGTACCAGTTCACATTCCCACCAACAGTGCAAGAGGGTTCCCCTTTCTCCATATCCTCTCCAATATTTGTTGTTTCCCGTCTTGTTAATTTTCCCCATTCTCACTGGTGTGAGGTGGGATCTCATGGTGGTTTTGATTTGTATTTCCCTAATGGCCAGTGATGCGGAGCATTTTCTCATGTGCCTGTTGGCCATGTCTATATCTTCCTCGATGAAATTGCTGTTCATGTCTTCTGCCCACTTCATGATTGGATTGTTTGTTTCTTTGTTGTTGAGTTTAATAAGTTCTTTATAGATCTTGGATACTAGTCCTTTATCTGATATGTCATTTGCAAATATCTTCTCCCATTCTGTAGGTTGTCTTTTAGTTCTGTTGACTGTTTCTTTTGCTGTGCAGAAGCTTTTTATCCTGATTACATCCCAAGAATTCATTTTGGCTTTTGTTTCCCTTGCCTTTATGGATGTATCTTGCAAGAAGTTGCTGTGGCCAAGTTCAAAAAGGGTGTTGCCTATGTTCTCCTCTAGGATTCTGATGGATTCTTGACTCACATTCAGATCTTTCATCCATTTTGAGTTTATCTTTGTGTATGGTGTAAGAGAATGGTCTAGTTTCGTTCTTCTGCATGTGGCTGTCTAATGTTCCCAGCACCATTTATTGAAGAGACCGTCCTTTTTCCAGTGGATATTCTTTCCTGCTCTGTCAAATATTAGTTGACCATGAAGTTGAGGGTCCACTTCTGGATTCTGTTCCATTGATCCATGTGTCTGTTTCTGTGCCAGTACCACACTGTCTCTATGATCACAGCTTTGTAGTACAACCTGAAATCTGGCATTGTGATGCCCCCAGCTATGGTTTTCTTTTTTAGTATTCCCCTGGCAATTCTTGGTCTTTTCTGATTCCACACAAATCTTAAGATGATTTGTTCCAACTCTGTGAAGAAAGTCCATGGTATTTTGATAGGGATTGCATTGAATGTGTAAATTGCCCTGGGTAGCATAGACATTTTCACAATATTTATTCTTCCAATCCATGAGCATGGAATGTTTTTCCATCTTTTTGTGTCTTCCTCAATATCTTTCAGAAGTTTTCTGTAGTTTTGAGTGTATAGATCCTTTACCTCTTTAGTTAGGTTTATTCCTAGGTATCTTATGCTTTTGGGTGCAATTGTAAATGGGATTGATTCCTTAATTTCTCTTTCTTCAGTCTCATTGTTAGTGTATAGAAATGCCACTGATTTCTGAGCATTGGTTTTGTATCCTGCCACACTGCCGAATTGCTGTATGAGTTCTAGCAATCTCAAGGTGGAGTCTTTTGGGTTTCTATGTACAGTATCATGTTATCTGCGAAGAGGGAGAATTTGACTTCTTCTTTGCCATTTTAAATGGCTTTTATTTCTTTTTGTTGCCTGATTGCCGAGGCTAGGACTTCTTCTACTATGTTGAATAGCAGTGGTGAGAGTGGACATCCCTGTCGTGTGTCTGATCTTAGGGGAAAGGCTCCTAGTGTTTCCCCATTGAGAATGATACTTGCTGTGGGCTTTTCATAGATGGCTTTTAAGATACTAAGGGAGGTTCCCTCTATCCCTATACTCTGAAGAGTTTTGATCAGGAATGGATGCTGTATTTTGTCAAATGCTTTCTCTGCATCTATTGAGAGGATCATATGGTTCTTATTTTTTCTCTTGCTGATATGATGAATCACATTGATTGCTTTATGAGTGTTGAACCAGCCTTGCATCCCAGACTCCCCGTGTCCCCCGAGCTTCTGCCAAAACTGGGGATAAATCCCACTTGGTCATGGTGAATCATTTTGTTAATGTACTGTTGGGTCCTATTGGCTAGTATCTTGTTGAGGATTTTTGCATCTGTGTTCATCAAGGATATTGGTCTATAATTCTCCTTTTTAGTGGGGTCTTTGTCTGGTTTTGGAATTAAGGTGATGCTGGCCTCATAGAACGAGCTTAGACGTATTCCATCTCTTTCTATTTTTTGGAACAACTTTAGTAGAATAGGTATTGTTTCTTCTTAAAACGTTTGATAGAATTCCCCTGGGTAGCCATCTGGCCCTAGACTTTTGTGTCTTGGGAGGTTTTTGATGACTGCTTCAATTTCCTCCCTGGTTTTCAACCTGTTCAGGTTTTCTATTTCTTCCTGTTCCTGTTTTGGTAATTTGTGGGTTTCCAGAAATGCATCCATTTCTTCTAGATTGCCTAATACTGGGATATAGCTGCTTATAATAAGTTTTTAAAATCATTTGTATTTCCTTGGTATTGATGGTGATCTCTCTTTTTTCATTCGTGATTTTACTAATTTGAGTCTTTTCTCTCTTTTTTTTAAATAAGGCTGGCTAAGAGTTTATCTATCTGATTAATTCTTTCAAAGAACCAACTCCTGGTTTTGTTGATCTGTTCCACAGTTCTTCTGGTCTCTATTTCATTGAGTTTTGCTCAAATCTTTATTAACTCTCTTCTTCTGCTGGGTGTAGGATCTATTTGTTGTTTTTTCTCCAGCTCCTTTCACTGCAACGTTAGCTTTTGTATTTGAGTTCTTTCCAGTTTTTTGATGAATGCTTTTATTTCAATGTATTTCCCCCTCAGGACTGCTTTTGCTGTATCCCAAAGATTTTGAACTTTGTATCTTCATTCTCATTAGTTTCCATTAATCTTTTTAATTCTTCTCTAATTTCCTGGTTGACCCTTTCATCTTTTAGCAGGATGGTCTTTAACCTCCACGTGAAGTGGAGAATTTCTTCTAAATTTCTTAGAATTTCTTCTAAACTTCTTTTTGTGATTTAGTTCTAGTTTCAAAGCATTATGGTCTGAAAATATGCAGGGGACAATCCCAATCTTTCGGTATTGGTTAAGACCTGATTTGTGATCCAGTATGTGGTCTATTCTGGAGAAAGTTCCAAGTGCACTTGAGAAGAATGTGTATTCAGTTGCATTTCAATGTAAAGTTCTGTAAATATCTGTGGAATCCATCTGGTCCCGTGCATCATTTAACGTCTTTGTTTCTTTGGAGATGTTGTGCTTAGAAGATCTGTCAATTACAGAAAGCGCTGTGTTCAAGTCTCCCAGTATAAGTGTATTATTATCTATGTATGTCTTAACTTTGGTTATTAATTGATTGATATACTTGGCAGCTCCCGCACTCGGGGCATAAATATTCATCATTGTTAGGTCGTCTTGTTGGATAGATCCTTTAAGTATGATATAGTGTTCCTCTTCATCTCTTACTACAGTCTTTGGGATAAACTTTAATTTATCGTATATGAGGATGGCTACCCCTGCTTGCTTTTGAGGACCATTTGAATGGTAAATGGTTCTCCAACCTTTTATTTTCAGGCTGTAGGTGTCCTTAGGTCTAAAATGAGTCTCTTGTAGACAGCAAATAGATGGGTCTTGCTTTTTTATCCAGTCTGAAACCCTGTGCCTTTTGATGGGATCGTTAAGCCCATTCACATTCAAAGTTACGATTGAAGATAGGAATTTAGTGTCATCATAATACCTATTCAGTCCCTGTTTTATGGATTGTTTTCTTGGACTTCCTCTTTCTTTTACAAAATCCCCCTTAATATTTCTTGCAGAGCTGGTTTGATGGTCACATATTGTTTTAGTTTCTGCCTATCTTGGAAGCTCTTTATCTCTCCTTCTATTCTCAATGAGAGCCTTGCTGGATTGAGTATTCTTGGCTGCAGGTTCTTCTCATGTAGGACCCTGAATATTCCTGTCAGCCCTTTCTGGCCTGCCAGGTCTCTGTGGAGAGGTCTGCTGTTAACCTAATACTTCTTCCCATAAAGGTTAGGAATTTATTGTCTCTTGCTGCTTTAAGGATCTTCTCTTTATCTTTGGAATTTGCAAGTTTCACTATTAGATGTCCGGGTGTTGAATGGTTTTTATTGATTTTGGGAGGAGGGAATCTCTCTATCTCCTGGATCTGAATGCCTGTTTCCCTCCCCAAGTTAGGGAAGTTCTTAGCTATTATTTGTTCAAATACACTTTCTGGTCCTCTGTCCCTTTTTGCGCCTTCTGGAACCCCAATTAGACATAGATTTTTCCTTCTGAGGCTGTCATTTATTTCCCTTAACCTTTCCTCATGATCTTTTGTTTTTCTTTTTCCTCAGTTTCCATCCTTGCCATCAACTTGTCTTCTATGTCACTCGCTCGTTCTTCTACCTCATTAACCCTCGTTGTTAGGACCTCCAGTTTGGATTGCATCTCATTTAACTGATTTATAATTTCAGCCTAATTAGATCTAAATTCTGCAGTCATGAAGTCTTTTGATTCCTTTATGCTTTTTTTCCAGAGCCACCAGTAGCTTTATAATTGTGCTTCTGAATTGGCTTTCTGACATCCAAATGTAATCCAAATTCTGTAACTCTGTGGGAGAGAGTACCGTTTCTGATTCTATCTTTTGTGGTGAGTTCTTCCTTCTAGTCATTTTGCTCAGTGCAGAGTGGCTAAAAACAAGTTGTGCTGGAAAAAGGAAGCAAAAGGGGAAATACGGGGTGGAGACAAACAAACAAAAAACAAAAAAATAAGGAGGAGTATCCTCTGATTCTATATACTGTAAGTCCCTCGACTTCCCCTAGAGCTTTCCAGTGGTGCTTGGTTAAGAACTTGCTCTTCCCCTGTCCTTCCAGCTGGTCTTCTGGGTGAGGGGCCTGCTCTGCTGATTCTCAGGTGTGTGCACCTGGTGGCGCTGCCCCGCCGCCTGCCAGGTGCACGGTTCAGTGGGATCTGTTTATCCTGTGAGGCTCCTACTTCCTGATGACCCCGCTCAGTCCCAGGCACAAGGTGACATCAGGAGGAACAACAATAGTGGGCGGCGGCCAGCTCTCCAGCCCTGGAGTCAGCTCCAGCAGTAATTACTGCAGTCTTCCAGTCCATAGGGGCTTGGATGCTCGGGGGCGGGGGGTGCTGATCTGGACAGCTTGGTGCCTCCCGGGGGCAGAAGAGTCCTCGCTGTCCTGTGCCTTCCTGGCCTCTGCCTGTCCCAAGGGGAGCACCAGATTCTGGGCTGTGTCCCCTGGCGCCCTGGGCTCCGGGGCCTGCACCGCTGGAATCCTGCTCCCAGGGCCCCGCCGCCCCCTCCGTGCGGAGCCTCCGCCGGGAGGTGCTCCCAAGGCCCGACCCGTCGCGCCCTCCAGCCCTTTAGGGAGCTCGGCCACGGGGTGTGGTGTGCTCCCCCCGGAGTGCAGTTCCTCTGTTAGTGACCCCTGGAACCTGGGGGCTCCACTGCCCCTTCTGGGATCCTGCTCGAACTCCCAGGAGGGCCTTTCCGTCGGGAAGATTGGTATAGCTCCTGCTTCTCCAGGACTGGGCTTTCCTGTCCTGGGGGCTCTCGCAGCCCGGCCTTAGCCCGGCTCCTCACAGGGCCCCTCCCCCTTGGATGCTTTTTCATTTTATTTTTTTCCGTCTTCCTACCTTGATAGAAGGGCAAACTCTTCTCTCTGTAGTGTTCCAGCTGTTCTCTCTTTAAATCTCAGGCCGAATCCTTGTTTCCAGGATGATTTGAAAGTTATCTAGGTAAGTTGGTGGGGACAGGTGACTTGGGGACCCTGTTCTTCTGCCATCTTGCCCGCCTCTGGCTCAGTAGTTTAATACTTTTTTTTAATGTTTTTTAATTTTTTATTTATATATGATAGTGAGAGAGAGAGAGAGAGAGAGAGAGAGAGAGAGAGGCAGAGACATAGGCAGGCGGAGAAACAGGCCCCATGCACCGGGAGCCTGACGTGGGATTCGATCCTGCGTCTCCAGGATCGCTCCCTGGGCCAAAGGCAGGCGCTAAACCACTGCGCCACCCAGGGGATCCCTGGCTCAGTAGTTTAAACGTCTGCTTTCAGCCCAGCATCCTGGGATCTAGCCCCCTTTGAGCTCCCTGCTCAGCGCAGAGCCTGCTTCTCCCTCTCTCCTCCAATCATGCTCTCTCTCTTTCTGTCCCGTGTGCACCCTCTCTCTTGAATAAATAAATAAATTTTTTTTAAAAACTTGATTTAATTGTGATTATCTCTTAAGTGGTGGTGTTATTTGCAACTTTTCGTTTTAAAAAATACTTCACTTGTTTTTTTTCTCTAAATTTTCTGCTCATGGATATGTATTACTTTAATATCAGAAAAGTCATTTAGCTCAGATGCATATATTTCCTTAGTTATACAGTTCAAAAAATTGTACTGTAAGTGGGACACCTGGGTGGCTCAGCAGTTGAGCATCTGCATTTGGCTCAGTTTGTGAGATCCCGTAGTCCCAGAATCGAGTCCCACATCCAGCTTCCTGCGTGAAGCCTGCTTCTCCCTCTGCCTATGTCTCTGCCTCTCTCTCTGCATCTCTCATGAATAAATAAATAAGTCTTTTAAAAAATTGCACTGTAAGTTATAAGAAAATCCATTATATTATATAAAAATAACTTTAATTGATATATTAAGGAGAATATGAGTGACTGCATGTTTTTCTCATGCTTGGTAATTCTAGAATAATTCTATCTCAATGGCAAAGATTCCTCATATTTTTATTTTATTTTGGATGTGAATTATAGAGGTGTTCTGTACAGGGACTGTAGCTATTAGTACTGTGCTGCTTTACTGAAAAAAATAATTTTTAGTATCAACCTAATAATCACTTTGATAATTTTAGGATTGCCTGTGTAAAGCATTTCATCCTGATGTTAATGCTCTTTTTTGTATTAAAGGGTACAGATTGGATCTGAGCTATTCAGTAAGGTTGATTACTTTTACTTGTTATGCAATTTGAGCTAAAATAATGATCTCAGATACTTTCCAGCCTTGTTCAATAATTAAAGGAAAAATGCTTAATCTTTTAATATAATTTCCTATATAAAAAGTAAAAGTAATATTTAACTTTTAAATTGTTTTTATGGAACTTGAGCAATTTGCTTTGAAATATAATAAAATATCCTCTATGCTAAACTCATTCCATTCAAATTCTGGCTATTACAGCAGTTTCTTACAAACCATGGCACAATTGTTGAGCTCAGAATCAAGTCTTATAAACAAATCTAACTTGCAAAGCTTGACCTTTAAGAATCACTGGAAGTGTCATGGATGTCATCACTATTATACAGCTTCTCTTTTGACTTAAGCATTTTTTTCTAGATTAAGCTTGAACCATTGTATATCCATCTCATTTCATCTCAGCTATATCTCCAAAGAAAGGTCAAATGCTTAAAACTGCTTATTGTTAAGTTGTTAGGTGACAACATCCAAGTGTAAAGAAATAGTAGGACAACACTGACTGTACTCAGCATATTCACTACATGAAAGCTCATAACATCTTTTGTCCTCCTTTAGTGTTGAAAGGAAGGAAGGCAGGAAGGAAAGAACGAAAGAGGAAAGGAAGGAAGGAAGTTGAGCCCTCCAGATAATTAATTCAAAATCACCTAGTGTTATTTTTTGGTGAAAAGAAAGAGAGAACATGCCTTTGGGGCTGTTTTTTAAAGCTGCTAAAATCAGGGATTTTACTAGATTTTCACTAGATTTTCACTTGCTAGAATGAGCTTTATTCAGACAGGGCTTCCCTCCCCAGTCACAGGATGGAAAATTAACTCCTGCACAATCCACAACTCACGAATTTCTTCAGTAGAATCAGGCCAAACATGTGATAAGCTGTACACAAAATCATACACTTTTGATGAAAGTATCTTAAAATAGAAGCTCAACTGAATAGAGGAGTTTCTTCATTTTCTTATATAAAGGTCAGTATATTTGTTTGCTGTTAAAGTTTCTATATAAATAAACCAGTTTCTAAGTTGAGAAGAATCAAAAATTGCTAAGAGTTGCAAGAAAAAAAATCTAATATTGACTAAAGAGATCCTTAGAAGGAGCCAATTTAGTCATTTTAAATATAAACTACAAGGATTAGATGAGTATCAGGATTCTAGATACCTTCCATTTGTAATAACAGCCTTTATGGTCAACTTTCCATAAAAGGGAGCTTTTGAGATTAAAGAGGAAGTAGTCAAATTATAGAAGATTTTTTTTTCAATGTATGGATTAAATTTATAAACCACATATTAGAATTATTATGCTTTTGGGAACTAAACTATGCAGTCAGTTCCCTAGTTTAAAAAAATGACACAGTTCTTTGACCTTGAAATTATAATAAGAAGTTTAAGAAATTATTCATTTTCTGTTTGAACTATCAGACTTTTTGTATCTTTATTTTAGGGAGACATTTAACAAAGCCTTGCAGGATGTTCTCATGAACTAGATGAAAAAAACAGAAATGTGGGCTTTGATGATAGTAAATAAAGAGTAGACTAATGGGTTGATGCCAAGGTGAAAGCAAGTCTCTGGCAATCTGCCACAGGATTCTGCCTATGACCCTGTGCTCTTCAAATATTTCATCAACTATTAAGATGAATGGCTAAGACTAGATTGTTTTTAACATAAAGTATGGAAAAGTATATTATCAGTGATATACATAAGAGTATGTAATGAACTTCTGTAAATGGTAATTATAGTGAGTAGAACCTTGAAAATATTAGAAACACCAGAGCAGACTTTCACAATTATGTTCATAAATATATATATAATATATATCAATTTTATATATGTATATAAATTTGAGAGAGAGAGCAATGAGCCAGGGGAGAGTCATAGGGAGAGGGAGAAGCAGACTCTCCACTGAGCAGGGAGCCTGATGCAGAGCTCAATCTCAGGACCCTGAGATCATCACCTGAGCTGAAGGCAGACACTTAATGAACTGAGCCATCCAGGTGCTCCCTACATTTATATTCTGGCAAAAAATAGTGTGATTCTGTCAATAAGAGGTGCAAGGAGAAAAAGTGAGAAAGTAATGTAAATGACCTAAAGTGAGAAAGTAATGTAAATGACCTAAAGCATCATCTATAATACAGCAAAATATAGCAAATCTACAGATAATGTGTGAAGTATAAAAATTGACAGCAAGTAGTAGCAATTTATCAAGAATCATAATGGTGGTGAGTTATCAGAAGAAAATAGCTGAAACAAAAGTGGTTGTTTATTAAGAGAATAAGGAGTGGCCTGGAGAGGAGCAGGGCATTGATGTGTATATTTTAAACCTTCAGAAGTATTAGAATTTTAATTTTTAGGGACACCTGGGTGGCTCAGTGGTTTAGCACCTGCCTTAGGCCCAGGGTGTGATTCTGGAGTTCTGGATCGAGTCCCACATTGGGCTCCCTGCGTGGAGCCTGCTTCTCCCTCTGCCTGTATCTCTGCCTCTCTCTCTCTCTCTCTCTTTCTCTCTCTGTGTCTCTCATGAATAAATAAATAAAATCTTTTTTAAAAAGAATTTTAATTTTTAATATGCATACACTTCTCAATATATTAAAATTTACATTTATTTCTCAATTCACACCCCCAAAAGGAATTGTGTTTAAAACTAAAAACAGAAACCCTCTCAAACTGAAAAGAAACCAGTATCCTTGGAAAATATCAAATTCTGGGTGTGGGACAAAAAATGTATAAGATGCCCTTGAAACATTTTCTCATGCAAAGCATCATATCAATATCAAGGTATCATATCATACAATATGATAGCAAGAAAGCTGTCAGAAAACACTATGGTTATGACCAAAGAACTGAGCAAACTCAAAATAGATTCCTACTCACTTAAGGATGGAAAAATTGAGCACTAAAATGAATAATTACCACAATGGACTGAAATACCTCAAACATACCTAAATTCATTAATTCATAATGATTAATAACTAAGAGGAAATAGGATATGTCCACACTCTTCTGTCTTTTGTCAAGAACTGTGGCAATTTTTTCTTAAAAATGGCCACAGCAGGGGTGTCTGGGTGGCATAGTCAGTTATATGTCCCACTCTTGGTTTCAGAGTGGCTCCTGAGGTGGAGCCCCAAATGGGCTTGGAATCTCTCTCTCCTCTTCCTCTGCTCCTATCCCATTAAATAAATAAACAAAATCTTTTTAAAAAATGGCCACAACAATATTTCTAGTCCCATATGCTAGTTCAGCACCCTAACCGACATAATAAAAAACTGGAGTCTATTTCGCCTCCACTACCTAAGGGAGATTCTTGACTATTTCAAACAATAAAGTTTGGTAGAAGTAGTGCTACACTTCCAAGGGTAAGTCATTGAGAGGATACAGCTCTGCCTAGCTCTTTCAGGATGCTAATTCTTGGAACTCAGCCACAATGCTGTGAGGAAGCCTATACAACAGGAGAGGCCACATGTAGGTGGTCTGGCCATCAGCCTCAGCTAAGGTCTCAACCAATATCTAGCATTAACTGCCAAACGTATATATGAATAAGCCTTCAGGTGATTCTATCCCCCAGCCTTTGAGTCTTCCAACTAAGGCCCCCATACTGTGGATCAGAGACAAAACATGTCCATTTTACTTTGACCAGATTTTTGGCCCACAGAACTCTTAGTATAATAAATGGTTGTTTTATGCCACTAGGTTTTGGGATAATTTGTTACATAGCCATAGTAATGGGAACAAGGATACTTATATTGAGAATTAAAAGGATAGGATGCACTTGTCAGAAGCACCTGAAGCAGAGTGCAGCAACATCCATTTGGAGTGAGTTCAAATTTCTTGGCCCAATCCAGGTACATCCCTGGGTACTGAGAGAATTTATAAATTATGTCATTGCCAACTTGTTAGTGATTTTAAGTAAATAAAGAGGGCAGTAAAGAAGCCATAAGTCTTGGAGGATGTAAAATTCTGCAAATCACACATAGTGCTGGTGATTTTATGGTAAGATTCCCCATCATATTTTCAAAATATTTGTTTTTGAAAATCCCATAAAATGAAGCAGTACTATTTGTCAAGCAGCATTAGTTCACTAAGAACAATCTGTATTAAGCAAGCTCTATTTTATAGACTTGCTAGATTAAGAAATCTGAAAAATGTGGTAGAGATGATAATTTATATTTTATCCATTATAAGACACCATTGACTGTAAGTTATATAATTATATAAATGATGTCAATTAAAGTTTAAAAATGTTTTCTTATTAGGTTTTTTGTTTTACTCTTATTAGTTGTTTTAGACATTTTAGACATAGATTTCTATTACGTCATTCTTTAATTACACAAAAAAGTAAATAAAAGTTAAATTAATTTAGGTGCTCCAAAATTCTTCTCATTCAGATCTAAATGTATCTGTTTTTTTTTTTTTTTAAAAGTTCTTTTTTTTAAATTTTTTTTTTAAATTTTATTTATTTATGATAGTCACACACAGAGAGAGAGAGAGAGATAGAGGCAGAGACACAGGCAGAGGGAGAAGCAGGCTCCATGCACCGGGAGCCCGACATGGGATTTGATCCAGGGTCTCCAGGATCGCGCCCCGGGCCAAAGGCAGGTGCCAAACCACTGCGCCACCCAGGGATCCCTAAATGTATCTGTTTTCAACTTAGAAAACTTCCTTGATAAAAAAAAAAAAAAAAGAAAAGAAAAGAAAACTTCCTTGATGACTGTCTTTCAGCATATCATTCTCCATACCATTAAGAATGTCAGTAGTGCAACATTTCCTCAGGGAATATTCCTTGATGACTTCCAGGATTTCTTCTAAACTACTGACTCATTCTAAACTATTAATCCTGATGCTTTCCAATTTGACTAAATTTATACTTCTTTTTCTTCAGTCAAATCACATGTAGCTGAAAGTTGACTTCAAAGTTAGCAAGAAGTTCCTGACAATGTTTGATGTTCAACACCTTAGTCATAATAATCTTTTGTGATAAATAAATTGGTTCCAACAGTTTCTCATTATTCATTAGTTTTTCATCTATTCCTAGGAATTTGGCAATTTCTCCTGCATTAAGTGGGATAACTTGGCTTGTGACAGCCATTCCTTTTGCATATAATTTAGTAACAAAAAGTAATGCATTTCATCAACTTTGGGATATCTCCTTTTTTTTTTTTTTTTTTAGAAACTTGTAACTACTTTGCTTCAACAGGGCTATGACAAATATGGCATCCATGATGTAGATCAAATTCAGAGAACATACAAGATGATGAATATTACCTAAAATACGTCACATGAGGAAGGCAAAATAGAGAATCTTTGTAGGAGAGAACACAAGGTATCAAATAGCTGCCCTCAAGTGTCTACAAGGCAGAAAGTGGCACAAGAAGGAATTGATTTGTTAAGCACCAAATTACCATACATTTAAACAATTAAGTACTAAGGCAGCAACTACTATATAGATTAATTTTGATTTACTGTGTATCTACTAACTTAATGAACTTCCCTCCCATCAGCAGAGATGTCCACTTATATTGGTTAGGATTCTCTGAATTTCAAGTACAGAAAATGCAACCAACCTGGCTTAAGCAAAAGTGCAAATTATTGGCTCATTTAACTGTGAAGTGGTATCTGCCTTTAGATAATTTGGATCTAGAGGCCAGAATGAAGATATCAAGACATTCTTTCTCTTTGTTTTTTTTGTTTTTTTGTTTTTTTTTTTTTGATGATGGCTTTATTTTGAGTGGTTTGACCTCATGGAGGCAAAAACAATCACCAACAAACCTAGGTATCTTTATCTCTTAAATATGGAAGTCCCTCTAAAAGAAGCCAGTTTCTTTCCCAGTGATTTCAGCAAAAGTGTTGGGTTAGATCACAAGACACCCCCCCCCCCCGCCCCCGCAAATCAATCACTGAATCCAAGAAGAGAATTATCTGATTGGTTGAGCCTGTATCATTATGCTCTAGATTCAGAAAGTGATAAGGAGCCCCTTTGAACTGAGAAAAGAAGGAAAGTGATTTCAAAAAGAGAATCTGGGCAGGTAAAAACAAACCAAAACAAAACACCATACTCTGACCACATCTAAATACAAGATTTTATATGGAGGATCATTCCCAAAAAATTAAAAAGCAAAAAATTTAGTTATTTTCAAAAAATTATCACACAGAAAATAGTTAATTTACTTTCAAAAATAGAAATGATACTACTTTCTTTGACTAGAAGCAGTGAAACTGAAAATTACTGACAAAAAGCTCAAAATTTAACTATAAAAATTTCAAGAGTCTTCTAATTTTTAGCAAATAGCAAAGATAAAATAGAAACTGAAATGACATATTAGGAACTCAGTGACAGCACTATATATAAAAGTTAAGGAATGTGGCTAAAGCCTCATGTAGAGGAAAATATACAGCTTTAAGTGTTTTTTTTTAAATATACAGCTTTAAATGTTTTAATAAATAAGAAAATTAAACACATATCTCAAAAAGCTAAAAGAAAAAATGAAATAGCAAAAGAAAATAAACCTAGAAAAGGTAAGAGTATTTTAACAGCCTTTTCAGATAATTGTAGATATACTTCTTTGGTTCTACACCAAAGCTCAACAGTGATAACTTCTTAAAGGTTAATTGTAGTATGAAATCTGAAATCATATAATGAACTTTTCTTACTCTGTTATATTAAGATCAACTGGTCTATCTTGCATTTTGAATGGAATGTTTTTTTACCTAAACAGGATTTTATAATATCATGCATTGGTTATTTAGAAAATATCAGTTCACTAAGTTATGCAAGTCTTCCAAATTTGACACATTGCATTATACAATATCAAAACAACATTTAATACGATCATCATGAAACTAAGTATTAGAGTGTCAAGCAGACATAAGATACACATGGTAGCGGATATAAGCTAGAATTCCAAAATTCTAATTTTTGCTTAAAAGCTTGAAGTTGTCTTTGGAGACAATACTTTCAATAGTTTTTATTGAAATGACAGGCTTACTGTCCATTTTCAAGAAAATGTCTGCCAGTCTAAATGAACATAGCTGATCCATTGTTCCTTCAAGTAAAGATGGTGTTCTATGAAAAAACTATTTCAGCTTGGAACTCAAACAAGCATTTCAAGCATTTCCTTTAAACAAACAACATATGCCACTATTGGAAATGCTTTATGCCTACTTTCCATCTTCTTATACAGAATATAAAAAGACATGTATTTAAGAGTTGAGGCTTACAAAAATAATGCTTTTACTGCTTCATCAAGGGCATTCTTTTTTTAAAAAAATCAAGGATATTCTTAAGCGATATTAGCATTTTTAGTTTTTCTGTGAGTGTGTGGTATGAAGGATACAATAACAGTATAAATGACAGCTTGGTGCACTTCATTAGTTCATGCTAACATGCCAGCAGTTTTACTTAGCATTGCTTTGCATCATTGATTGCAAATGTCAACATGATGAAAAATGCAAATAACATCTTTTCATTATTATAAAAATAGTTCAGTAAAAACCAAGGAACTAGGAGCGCCTGGGTGGTTCAGTTGGTTAAGCATATGCCTTTGGCTCAACTCTTGATCCTGGGGTTGTAGGATTGAGCCCCCATCAGGCTTCTTGCTCAGCTGGGAGCCTGCTTCTCCCTCTCCTTCTGCCCCGCTCCCCTCTTGTGCTCCTTTTCTCTCTCTCCCTCTCTCTCTTAAATAAATAAATAAAATCTTAAAAAAATAGATGAAGACAAGGAACTAGAAGGTCTAGATTTAGGTCCATGAATATAAGAAAATTCAGCATGTTGTAACAAAGGAATTCCAAATCAGTAAGGAATGGGCTTTAAAAAAAAAACTACACATATATGTATATGAACGGTTAGAAAGTGGTTTGGAAAGACACATATATTGAACTATTATCAGGCATGGGAGTTTGACAATGAAGGGAGACTTCCACTTTTTAAAAAAATTGAGACATGTAACTAAAATTCACCATCTTAAGCCTTTTTAGTGTACTGTAGAATAGTGCTAACTATGTGTGCATTGTTGTGCAACATCTCCAGAATTTTTAATCTTACAAATCTGAAGCCCTAAGGCATTAAAAACACTTTCTCTTTTCTCCCTTTTCCTAGCCCTTAGCAACCTTCATTTTATTTTCTGTTTCTGAATTTAACTATTTTAGGGACCTCGTATAAATGAGTTCAATTAGCTTTCCTCTTTTTGTGACCGGCCTATTTCACCTTAGTATAATGACCTCCTAAAAGTTCATCCATGTAGTGGCATGTGTTTAGATTTGTTTTTCTTTCTTTCTTTCCCTTTCTTTCTTTCTTCCTTCCTTCCTTCCTTTCTTTCTTTCTTTCTTTCTTTCTTTCTTTCTTTCTTTCTTCTTTCTTTCATTCATTCAAGATTTTATTTATTCATGAGAGACGCAGAGAGAGAGAGAGAGAGGCAGAGACACCCGCAGAAGCAGAAGCAGGATCCATGCACGGAGCCCGACATGGGACTCGATTCTGGGGCTCCAGGATCACAAAGGCAGGCGCTTAACTGCTGAGTCCCCTCAGATTTGTTTCAATAGAATTGTTTTTCTATTCTCTATTTTGTTTGTTTTCCTTTAATCTTTATATCTTTCCTTCCATTAACCTTGGGTTTAGTTTGTTCATCTTTTTTTTTCTGTTGTTTTGAGATGTAAAGTTAGGTTGTTGATCTTTCTTTTTTATTTTTATTTTTTTTAAAGACAGTTTTGTTTTATTTAAGATTTATTTATTCATGAGACACACACAGAGAGAGAAGCAGGCTCCATGCAGGGAGCCCGACGTGGGACTCGATCCTGGGTCTCCAGTATCACGCCATGGACGGAAGGCAGGTGCTCAACCGCTGAGCCACCCAGGGATCCCAGATCTTTCTTTTTTAATACACCCACGTACCTCTATAACCTTCCTAATAGTACTGCTTTTGCTGCATCTCATAGGTTTTGATATGTTGCATTTTAATTTTCATTTGCTTCAAGATATTTTCCAAATTTCCTTGTGATTTCTTCCTTGACCCATTGATAGTTCAAGAGTATGATGATTCATTTCCACGTATTTGTGAATTTTCCAGTGTTCTTTTTGCTATTGATTTCTAGTTTCATTCCATTTGTTTAGAAAAGATACTTGGTATGGATTTTAATCTTCTTAAAAATATTAATACTTGTTTTGTGACTTAACATATGGTCTATCTTGGAAAATGTTCTATATGTCCTTAAAAAGAATATGCGTTTTGCTATTGTTGGCTAGAATGTTCTCTATGTGTGTTAGGTCCATTTAGTCTATGGTGCTGTTCAACTCCTCTATTTCTTCATTGAACTTCTATCCATTATTTAAAATGGGGCATTAAAATATCTTACTATTATTGTGTTACTATTCTTCCTTTCAGTTCTGTCAGTGATTGCTTCATATGTTTGGGTGCTCTACTGTTAGATACATATATATTTAAAATCATTATCTCTTGGTGCTGAATTGACCCTATTATCATATAATGTCCTTCATTGTCTCCTGTGACATTTTCTGACTTAAAGTCTTATTTTGTCTCATATAATTATGGTCCTATCTCGCTTTTTGTACAATTTGCATGGAATATATATATTTTTTATTCTCTCACGTTAAACCTGTATGTATCGTTATATCTAAAGTCCCTAGTGGACATCATATAGTTGGATATTATTGTTATTGTTTTAAATCTGTTTAGCCATTCTATGTTTTTTTTAAAATTGAAATTCAATTTGCCAGCAAATAGTATAACACCCAGTGCTCATCCCATCAAGTGCCCTCCTCACTGCCCATCACACTGTTACCCCATCTCCCGACCACCTCCCTTCTGCAACCTTTTGTTTGTTTCCCAGAGATAGGAGTCTCTTGTGGTTTGTCTCCCTCTCTAATTTTTCCCACTCGGTTCCCCTGTCTTCCCTTGTAATCTCTTTCACTATTTCTTATATTCCACGTATGAGTAAAACCATATGATGATTGTCCTTCTCCGATTGACTTATTTCATTCAGCATAATACCCTCAGGTTCCACCCACGTCAAAGCAAATGGTGGGTATTCGTCCCTTCTAATGGCTGAGTAATATTCCATTGTAAATATATACCACATCTTCCGTACCCATTCATCTGTTGAAGGACATTGTGGCTCCTTCCACAGTTTGGCTACTGTGGAAATGGCTGCTATGAACATTGGGGTGCAGGTTTTCGTGGCATTTCACTACATCTGTATCTTTGGGGTAAATACGTAGCAGTGCAATGCTGGGTCGTAAGGTAGCTCCATTTTTAAGTTCTTGAGGAACCTTCATGGTTTTCCAGAGTGGCAGTACCAGTTTGCATTCCCAGTACAAGAGGGTTCCCCTTTCTCCACATCCTCTCCAACACTTGTTGTTTCCTGTCTTGTTAATTTTCGCTATTCTCACTGGTGTGGTGGGATCTCATTGTGGTTTTGATTTGTATTTCCCTGATGGCAAGTGATGGCGGAGCATTTTCTCATGTGCTTGTTGGCCATGTGTAGCTCTTGTTTGGAGAAATTTCTGTTCATGTCCTCTGTCCATTTCATGATTGGATTTTTTGTTTCTTGGGTGTTGAGTTTGATAAGTTCTTTATAGATCTTGGATACTAGCCAAGATATGTCATTTGCAAATATCTTCTCCCATTCTTTAGGTTGTCTTTTAGTTTTGTGGACTGTTCCTTTTGCTGTGCAGAAGCTCTTTATCCTGATTAAGTCCCAATAGTTCATTTTTGCTTTTGTTTCCTTTACCTTCATAGATGTATCTTGCAAGAAGTTGCTGTGGCCAAGTTCAAAAAGGGTGTTGCCTGTGTCTCCTCTAGGATTTTGGTGGATTCTTGTCTCGCATTTAGATCTTTCAACCATTTTGAGTTTATCCTTGTGTATGGTGTAAGAGAATGGTCTAGTTTCGTTCTTCTGCAAGTGGCTGTCCAATGTTCCCAACACGATTTTTTGAAGAGACTGTCCTTTTTCCAGTGGATATTCTCTCCTGCTTTGTTGAATAGAGTTGAGGGCCCATTTCTGGGTTCTCTATTCTGTTCCATTGATCCATGTGTCTGTTTTTGTGCCCATACCATAGTGTCTTAATGATCACAGTTTTGTAATACAGCTTGAAATCCGGCATCGTGATGTCCCTGGCATTGGTTTTCTTTTTCAATATTTCCCTGGCGATTCTTGGTCTTTTCCGATTCCATACAAATCTTAAGATTATTTGTTCCAACTCTGTGAAGAAAGTCCATGGTATTTTGATAGGGATTGCATTGACTGTGTAAATTGCCCTGGGTAGCATAGACATTTTCACAATATTTATTCTTCCAATCCATGAGCATGGAATGTTTTTCCATCTCTTTGTGTCTTCCTCGATTTCTTTCAGAAGTGTTCTATAGTTTTTAGAGTACAGATCCCTTACATCCTTGGTTAGGTTTATTCCTAGGTTTTATTCCTAGGTTAGGTATCTTATGCTTTTGGGTGCAATTGTAAAAGGGATTGGTTCCTTAATTTCTCTTTCTTCGGTCTCATTGTTAGTATATAGAAATGCCACTGATTTCTGGGCATTGGTTTTGTATCCTGCCACATTGCTGAATTGCTGTATGAGTTCTGGCAATCTCGGGGTGGAGTCTTTTGGCTTTTCTGCATGCAGTATCATGTCATCTGTGAAGAGGGAGAGTTTGACTTCTTCTTTGCCAATTTGAATGCCTTTTATTTCTTTCTGTGGCCTAATTGCTGAGGCTAGGACTTCCAGTACTATGTTGAATAGCAGTGGTGAGAGTGGACATCCCTGTCGTGTTCCTGATCTTAGGGGAAAGACTCTCAGTTTTTCCCCCCTTGAGAATTATACTTGATGTGGGCTTTTTGTAGATGGCTTTTAAGATACTGAGGGAGGTTCCCTCTATCCCTACACTCCGAAGAGTTTTGATCAGGAATGGATGCTGTATTTTGTCAAATGCTTTCTCTGCATCTATTGAGAGGATCATATGCTTCTTGCTTTTTGTCTTGTGGATGCAATCTATCATGTTTATTGTTTTATGAGTGTTGAACCAGCCTTGCATCCCGGGGATAAATCCCCCTTGGTCATGGTGAATCATCTTCTTAATGTATTGTTGGGTCCTATTGGCTAGTATCTTGTTGAAGAATTTTTGCATCCATGTTCACCAGGGATATTGGTCTGTAATTCTCGTTTTTGGTGGGGTCTTTGTCTGGCTTTGGAATCAAGGTAATGCTGGCCTCATAAAATGAGTCTGGAACTATTCCGTCCCTTTCTATCCTTCAGAACAGCTTTAGTAGAATAGGTATTATTTCTTCTTTAAACGTTTGATAGAATTCCCCTGGGTAGCCATCTGGCTCTGGCCCTGGACTTTTGTGTCTTGGGAGGTTTTTGATGACTGCTTGAATTTCCTTGCTGGTTATTGGCCTGTGCAGGTTTTCTATCTCTTCCTGTTCCCGTTTTGGTAATTTGTGGGTTTCCAGAAATGCATCCATTTCTTCTAGATTGCCTAATTTGTTGGCATATAGTTGCTCATACTAGGTTTTTAAAATAATTTTTATTTCCTTGGTATTGGTTGTGATCTCTCCTCTTTCGTTTGTGATGTTATTAAGTTGAGTCTCTTTTCTTTTTAATAAGGCTGTCTAGGGGTTTATCTATCTTATTAATTCTTTTGAAGAACCAACTCCTGGTTTTGTTGATCTGTTCTACAGTTCTTCTGGTCTCTATTTCATTGAATTCTGCTTGAATCTTTATTAACTCTCTTCTTCTGCTTGGTGTAGGCTTTATTTGCTGTTCGTTCTCCAATTCCTTTACATGTGAGGTTAGCTTGTGTATTTGAGTTTTTTCCAATTTTTAAAAGAACCAACTCTTGGTTTTGTCGATCTGTTCTACAGTTCTTCTGGTCTCTGTTTCACTGAGTTCTGCTCTAATCTTTATTCTCTCTCTTCTCCTGCTTGATGTAGGCTTTTATTCTTTCTCCAGTTCCTTTAGGTGTGAGGTTAGCTTGTGTATTGGAGGGTTTTTTTCAAGTTTTTGAGGGAGGCTTGTATTGCGATGTATTTTCCTCTTAGGACTGCTTTTGCTGTATCCCAAAGATTTTGAACGGTTGTATCTTCATTTTCATGAATCTTTTTAATTCTTCTCTAATTTCCTGGTTGACCCATTCATCTTTTAGTAGGATGCTCTTTAACTTCCACGTGTTTGAGTTTCTTCCAAATTTCTTCTTGTGACTGAGTTCTAGTTTCAAAGCATTGTGTTCCGAAAATATGCAGGGGACAATCCCCATCTTTTGGTGTTGGTTGAGACTTGTGACCCAGTATGTGGTCTATTCTGGAGAAAGTTCCATGTGCACTTGGGAAAAATGTGTATTCAGCTGTATTCAGATGGAAAGTTCTGTAAATATCTGTGAAATCCATCTGTTCCAGTTTATCATTTAGGGCCCTTGTTTCTTTGGGGATGTTCTGCTTAGAAGATTTGTCCTTTGCTCAGAGTCCATGTTGAAGTCTCCTAGTATTAGTGTATTATTATCTAAGTGTCTCTTTACTCTGGTTAATTGATTGATATACTTGGCAGCTCCCACATTAGGGATATAAATATTCATAATTTTTAGGTCTTCTTGTTGGATATACCCTTTAAGCATGATATAGTGTCCCTCTTCATCTCTTACTACAGTCTTTGGTATAAACTCTAATTTATCTGATATGAGGATTGCTACCCCAGCTTTCTTTTGAGGACCATTTGAATAGTAAATGGTTCTTCACCACTTCATTTTCAGGCTGGAGGTGTCCTTAGATCTAAAATGAATTTCTTATACACAGCATACAGATGGGTTTTGCTTTTTATCCAGTCCGATATCCTGTGTCTTTTGATGGGATCATCTAGCCCATTCACGTTCAGAGTAACTATTGAAAGATATGGACTTAGTGTCATTGTAATACCCATTCAGTCCCTGTTTTGGCGCATTATTTCTTTGGGCTCCCTGTTTCTTTTACAGGGTCCCCCTTAATATTTCTTGCAGAGCTGGATTGGTGGTCACATATTGTTTTAGTTTCTGCCTATCTTAGAAGCTCTTTATCTCTCCTTCTATCCTGAATGACAGCCTTGCTGGATAAAGTATTCTTGCCTGCGTGTTCTTCTCATTTAGTATCCTGTATATATCATGTCAGGCCTTTCTGGCCTGCCAGGTCTCTGTGGAGAGGTCTGCTGTTAATCTGGTATTTCTTCCCATTTCAGTTAAGAATCTCTTGTCTCAAGTTGCTTTAAGATATTTCTCTTTATCTTTGGAATTTGCAAGTTTCACTATTAAATGTCAAGGTGCTGAATGGTTGTTATTGTTTATTTATTTTTTTTTAAATTTTTTTGGCAGGGGGTGGGAGGGAGGTCCTCTCTATCTTTTGGATCTGAATGTCTGTTTCTTTCCCCGGATTAGGGAAGTTCTCAGCTTTGAATTGTTCAAATGTACTTTGTGGTCCTCTCTCTCTCTCTCAGCCTCTTCTGAAATCCCAGTTATCCATAAATCCTTCCTTCTCAGGCTATCGTTTATTTCCCTAAGCCTTTCCTCATGGGCTCCTAATTGTTTTGCTCTTTTTTCCCTCAGATTCCTTCCTTTCCATCAGCTTGTCTTCTATGTCATTCACTCTCTCTTCCACTTCATTAGCCCTAGCAGTTAGAGCATCCAGTTTGGATTGCATCTCATTTAGTCTATTTTTAATTTCATCCTGATTAGATCTCAATTCTGCAGTGTTGATGTCTCTTGAGTCCTTTATGCTTTTTTCCTGAGCCACCAGTAAATTTATAATTGTACTTCTGAATTGAATTTCTGACATTGTATTTAAATCCATATTCTGTAACTGTGGCAGAGAGTACTGTTTCTGGTTCTTTCATTTGTGGTGAATTCTTCCTTCTAGTCACTTTGTCCAGTGCAGAGTGGCTGTATGAGTGAGGGAGTCAAAAATATCAACCATATCCTTGTTAGAAGTGAAAACTTTTCCCTCTGTAGTATTCCAGCTGTTCTTTCTTTACCTCTCAGGTCGAATATGTAGGTGTTCAGGATGTTTTTGAAAGTTATCTACGTAAGGGGGGACCAGATGAGTCGATTTCCCTACTCTTCCACCATCTTGTCCGTCTGCCCCCTAGATCCAACTCTTGATTTCAGCTCAGGTCATGAACTCAGGGTGGCGAGATGAAGCTTCGACTTTGCTCACCATGCTTGGTGTGGAGTCCACTTGTGATTCTTTCCATCTCTCTCCTTTTCGACCCCTCCCCCTACACTCTCTCTCTCAAATAATAAATAAAGAAATTTTAAAAAATAAAATTGTGATGTTGATCTGTATATATTTACATGCTAGATGTTTATGATATATTATTGAGTAAAGAGACTAGGAAATAGCAATTAAAGTATGATCTCATTTTTGTCAAAAAAATTCTACCTAGCTATAGGAAAAATTCTATAATAATAATATTTATATCCTTTCTTTTTAATGAATGATTAAAAAGTTTTAGGTATGGAATTAAATACCTTTACACATTATTTTAATTCTCACAATAATTCCATTAAATATGGGCAGCTCGGATGGCTCAGCAGTTTAGCACTGCCTTTAGCCCAGGGCATGATCTTGGAGACCCGGGATCGAGTTCTGTGTTGGGCTCCCTTCATGGAGCCAGCTTCTCCCTCTGTCTCTCTTTCTCTCTCCTCTCTCTCTCTCTCTTTCTCTTCTCTGTGTGTCTCATGAGTAGATAAATAAAATCTTAAAAAAAATAATTCCTTTAAGTCATTCATCATTAATTGATTCAGCATTCAACATATATTCCTTGTCCTAGGCACTCTGCTAAATATTAGAGATAGAACTGTGACCAGATGGACACAGTATCCAGCATTTTATCATATCCTAACCCTATAGATGAAATATAGAGAGGTTGTCCCACCCATTAGAAGTTTTCCAGTCCAGGTTCTCTTTCAATTAAATAAAACTTAGACTCACAAGGTTCCCACAGGCTACAGTTGCCATCAGTCTATTCAGGTGGATATAGCACAGGCACTATAGTTTCCAAGAGCAGCATCAGGTCTTCGCCTCTGGGGGTTCTTGCTGCAGTTCACACAGTCCTCCAGCATTCATTGTCTTTGGTCCCTCAGATGATGACTCCAGGAGGTAAGATCCACATTAGGTGGGTGCAGGAGCCTCATTCCCCAAATAATGGTTGCATACAAATAGTGTCCCAAGTTCTCATAAGAATCACTATCACCATCAGGTACTTATAATTCATTACAGTTTGCCTCAATAGGAAGGAAGTTTGTCAATCAGAAGTCATTTCAATCTAGGTAGCAATGCTACCTAGGAACACACTTAACATTTTACTCCTATTAGATTATGAGGGAAACAGAACTAGAGAGTATATCAAAGGATTCTCGTATAGAAGAAGGGGAAAGGATTTTGTTTAGGAGGTATCTAAAAAGCAAGTGGCTTTGAACTTAAGTCTTTCTGACTCCAAAGTCTAGCTTTTGCACTTTCCTCCCAGAGATACCAAAAATGATCTCTGGGAGGTAAGCTTTCAGACAACTTTTACTTTCTTCTTTATACTTTCTGAATTCTCAGACTTTTTTTTTTTTTTGTAATAAGCATGAATTTATTTTGTAATCAGAAATGTTTTTATTAAAAAGACCAACAACACGAAAACATGGTTTTGCTATGGCATTAAGTCAAAGTAGCCAGAAACAATATGACATATGCACTTGTACTGTGATTAGATTAATATAAAAAAAAGAGATGCATGAGGAAGAAGCTCAGCAAAGATATAGAGCAATCCTAACAATAGTTGAGTCAGAATGGTTGGCTTGTCTTATTTGTTTGTTTGTTTGTTTTTCTGTTTTTCAGATTTTCTGTGTTATTCTTGGAATAAAATGAAATGCATCTAGTAAAAAAAGAAAAGGGGGGGAAACATACTTAGTTTATAAAATTTTCGAAATGTAAAAACCAAACATCATGAAAGGTAATAGATTTACTTCTGGACTTTTTGTTTTTTTGCATAGGTGAATTTATTTTATGTAAAATTTAACTATGTTAGGGGTTCAGAGTTCTCAAATTATTTCAAAATCCACTCATGATCTTAAAATGGGAAGCTGAATTAGAGAGCAGTTCTGTTCCACTCCTGACACTCACCCATGTAACTAGAAGAATTTTCCCAGGGCTCTTGCTGTATCTCTGCCCTGACATCACTATTTTAGAGTGCTACTGTAACTTCCCTAGGTCTGGGTTCATGCAGCAGTGTGGATACTATCGCTAAACTCCTTTCACACATTATTTGTCTATAGTTATTTTAGGATATAGCTATGTAAGGCTTACTTTTCTTTTAAAACTCACATTTTGGGCTGTATATGATCCTTCTTTAGCCAGGGACTCATATAATTGGATAGCTGCTGTTATATTTTGCATGCCAAAATTTCCAAATAGTAAAGCATCAGCCATTTTCTCCATGGCTTTTAAGTTTCCCATGTCAGCTGCTTTGGCAAAGAATACGTAGGCTCTGTTTAAAATATATGAAGGTAGAGGTTTGATTATCAAAAACGTTTTCTTTCCCCCTCCTTCATACTACTTCCCTCTAATAAGTAGGACCAAGTCGTCATTGCTATTAATAATATAGTTGAGCTGAAGTCCATGACATCTGTAGGGATTTTTTCAGCCTTACATTATCTCAGATTATGATTTCAGATATACCTGACAAATACTGGAGTTGCTGAAAGGGAGAATTATATAGGCTACATCATGGTTCAAGCTTATTCACCAAGTGACATGAAAAATTGAGGCACTTGTCCTAAAATAGTGAACTCCCCCACAGCCACCCACATTATATATTTGTTTTACAAAATGATCTCTGAAATATATAGCAATATAATCAAAAATAATCAAAGCTGGAATGTCACATTTTGAAAGCTACTATTATGAAAACAACAGTCCCTTTATATTCTGAAATAATTTTCTAAAACACAGGATAGTCTTAAGCATACAAAGTCCAACTGTGTAGAAAAACAATAACCAAATAAAACCCAATGGTTGTTAGGGCTCTAAAGTCTAAATGCCTGGTACAAAATCTGGCTCCACCATTATTAGTTTGAGAGCTTCAAGCAAGTTATTTAACTTCTGTGTGCCTCTTTCATCAGTGGAGTGGGGGTAACAATAACACTTACTTCATAAATTTCCTGGGAAGATTCAGTGAGATAATCCATGTAAAGTGCTTGGCAGAGTACCTGGTACATAATAAGCACTCAATAAATTTTGCTATTATTGTTGGTATTAGTATTAGGACTACTGCATACATTTTAAAGTTTTATAGCATGGTAATTGTTCTCCTGTAATTAGTGGGTAAATGGTGTGAAAATTTATTGATTATAAATATGGATGCCATAGGATTGCCGGACATTACATTTTCTGAGTCTCACTCAGAAATCACTTGCCTGATCTGTATAACAAGTATTGATGGAGAACCTTGCAAGGTCAAAACTTATGTCAGAGACAGAGAGTACTTTTGGGATTTATTTTTACTTTCATAACTTCTTTTTTGGTAGCGGGAAGAACAGAAAGCATTAACCTCTACTCGTGACCTTGGCTCAAATATAGGAACAAATACACAAATCTACCATTGCTACTCAGAAGGATTGGGAGACTCCACTTTATGCACCACTTATTCATGCTGATGCTAAAATAATTTGCTCTTGGTGGCTGGAGCAGAATAGAATGGGCTTGAATTGCGTGAGAGCCACACAGGCATTAGGATCTGGGATGGCAATACAGAAAATAGATTCTAATGGAAAAAAGGAGCCAGGAGGTTAGGCAAGAAATTAACCATGGTCAGAGCAAGCCAAGATCATAGGGACCAGAAGGCAAATAAGACAGAAGGTCTTAAGGTCAATGAATGTAAATGTCTGGCATTCAGAGATAGGCATGACATCAGGACACAGACTCCCTAGAGTCATTCTGTCACAGGGTTTGCTGCTGCAACCATAGAGCCTGCTGGGATTAGAAGGGCACTCCACTTGGACCAGGGCAAAGAAATCAGAGATGGGCTGCAGGAGCCAGTAGTATATCCTTTCACTGATCCCAGGGGGCAGCAAAAGTTTGCAAAACCAATCCGTCTAAGTATCTTTGATTCTAAGGGAAGGGTGGATACCTCAGTCTCCTATCAAGAAAGTCCAAGGAAATGTAAGCAGGACCCAGGGCTGAAGAAAGTTTTTGGTAAATTAGGTAGGATTAAGAGCTGGACTGTAATTCCCAAGAGGGAAAAAGCAGGAGAAACCGGCAAAAAGAAAGGTCGGTTAGGTATCCAGATAATCTCTAAGGGATCTGGTATTGGGTGCTAAGGTGTGTGCTGGGGAAGGAGGAAACTAAGGGCATCCCTAGGACACGTCAGAAACTTGGTGTAGGGCAGCAGCTTATCTTCAAATCTTTTTTGCTGATGGGGAGTAATTCTTAATGACAGCTAACTCTGGTTGTCTCTGAGGCTTCTTGACTCCTGTAGACAAGTCTGTGTCTCCCTGACATATGCTTACTTAACATCTGTACTTCTAACAGTGCTGACTTGTTAAACAAGTTATAGCTGAATGAATGAATGAATGAATGAATGAATGAATGAATGAATTGGGTTAAGATGTGGATGTGGATGTCAATGAGCCAAAAAGACTAACTAGTAGCACGTCTCTCTTATAGAAGAAGTGGTGGAGCAAGGAGGACATAGGATTGAGGAATGAATGGGAGAGAAATGATTCCTCTGTGGTCAGTAAGGGTTTTCATTTTTCTTTTCTCTGACCAGAATCTTAGAGATGGCTATACTGGATGTAAATGGCTTAAGAGCAGACCATCCTGATATCTGGAGGAATTTCATTCAGCTTTCCCACAAATTCCTGAAGTCTCTTGCTATGAGCAGATTTGGTTCTAGTTCTCTATCTGCCAATTCAGAAGGATCAGGTGACTCAGCTTTATGCTGCTGCAAAAATAAGCTGCTCTTGCAGTACCTGGCTGACTCAGTCAGTAGAGCATGTGACTGAGAGTTGTGAGTTCAAGCCCCACACTGGATATAGAGATTCCCTAAAAATAAAATCTTAAAAAAAAAATTAAAAAGCTGCTTTTCTGGCACTCTTGAGTAAAGATAAGCTAGGAAGAATAGCCTGAGACTGAATGACACCTAGGTCTTTTGAAGATTCCTGCACTGCTGGATAGTTTGCTTTCAGGGTTGGGTTTTCTCCCCATTCTTTAAGCCAAAGAGGAGGGTACCCATCAAGGTTAAGTGGATAGTTACTTGGGAGCTTCCAAACGTGATTTTGTCCCATTGTCTGAATCTAGGGTTTCCTTGAATTTAACAGGGTATACCTGGTGGATCCTTCATCTAAGGTTCACCTGGTATAGGGAGAGCTAATCTGAAATCTCAGGGACTAGCCCCTTTCCAGAATTCCATTGTTCTTTCATCTAGCTGGGCTGGGTTGGGAATTTCCTATTCTTCTCATCCACTCAGTGATCATCTGAATGAGCAGACTTTCCTAGCAGGCTGGATTGTATTTTGGGGGTCTGATTTAACCCCATCCTCAGGCTATCATGATAGCCTGGAAATGCTCAGCATGACACCCAGGCTTGGCAGGGGATGGTTTCCTCTGCTCTTATAATTTAACTTCCCCAAAAGAGGTGACTAACTCCTTTACTTCCTTCTTCTTGTCACTTTGGAAGAATTATAGAATATTTTTGACCTTCCATTTCCACCTCTGTAATTTGGGGATAACAAATTATGATTCACAATATCACTGTGAGCAATAAATGATATTCTACACATAAATGTCCAGAACAATAAGCAGCACAAAGAGAGGCTTAATAAATGAAAGTTGTTCATAGCTGAATGCCCCCTTTATCCTCTATAACGTATGCTCTTCTGACAAGCTTTGAGCTTTAAGAAAGAATTCAGGGACTCTGCTGCCATCCTGAGTAGGAATGGCTACCATAGCACTGGGATGCTTCTTGCAGAGCTGCTAGGCCTAATCTGTGTGCAAACAAAAGATGTTTCCTTGTTGAAGGTCCAGAGCCCATTCTTTTTATTATTGCTTCAAAATACATTTGTTTACTTCTCTCCATCTCTTCCACTTACCATTTAAAGGGTTAGAGATAAAAATAACAAATGCTTATTTTCTGCTTACTATGCATAGGGCATTGTTCTAGGAATCTATCTGTACTATCCAGAGCACAAAGAGGTTAAGTAACTTGCTCAGGGATAAAACAGCCAGTGAAGGGTGGAGCTAGGATTTGATCTCAAGGAGGTCTTAATTAGAGACTTGAGGGGTGACCTCATGTTGTGTCCCTCTAATGGGGGCACAAGACATTTCTGCTTCTTCTTTAAACAAAGTAGACAAGTGAAAAAAGAGGAATGATGAACACGGAGTGAGACCCTGTGGCCACAGTCTTGTTACTTTCTCAGCTGTGTATTTGTGATTATCTCATTTTAACATCCTTGAATCTCTGTTCCCAACTGTTTAACTGGGGGTGGGGGGTGGGAGAGAAATGAAGTTTTTCTTAACTCATAAGGCTGTTCTGGGGATAAAATGGAATCACATACAGCAAAGTGCTTTGAAAACCATAAAGTGCTCTACAAACACTGAGGCAGAATAAAGCATTATAAAACAACCACTCTAATTCAAATAACATATATTATTTCATGAGAAATACCTAATAAATTCCAAACAGAATATTTTTGCCTGAATACTCAGATCAATGCCTTAATTCTGCATTTCACTTAAAGTGTAGGGACTATAATACAATTCTGTTTAGGCTGATGATTTGTAGGGTACTTTAAACATCAATAGATCCTTTTAAAAACTTAGGGCAAATAAACTTATTTATTATGCCAATAAGCTTTTAATGACAAGCCAGATTGTTTTGATTGCTCTTTTTATCTCAGCCAGGAATTTAAATTGGCTTAAGTAACTGGACAAAGACTTACTCTGCTTTTTGTTTTTGGCTTTTAGACTGCTGGAGAATCTTGAGGCCCATCTTAAACAGCTGGTCTCCTTCATCTGTGAAATTTTTCTTTGCTTGCTTTCTTACTAAATATGGACAAACAAGGAAAAATAACATTATGTTTTCTATTTTCAAAATAATGTACTGCCATAAACCCCTAACGTGCTGAAGGGGTTCAGATAAGCCTCCCCAAAATGTGCCACATTGGCATGAAGATTATTTTGAACTGAAGATAATTAAGGGCCTGGTCCATGAAGAGTTATTACCAGAGAGAACTATGAAGAGTATGGACTAGGTGTGGTAAGGTAAGAGGAGGTTGGCAGGGCACATTTATTTAACTTCATCTCCATCTTATTGTCTCTGTATGATATGGCAAATCATTTGTTTACCAAACATTTGCTCTTCCAATCTTCCTATGAATTGTCTTCCTTCTCTTTGAAGCCTCAGACCCTTACTTCTTTCTTAGCTCAGGATGGCATATAAGCCTCAAATGCCCGTACATATGAAGTTAAATTTGTTTTTCTCCTATTAATCTGTCTTATGTGAACTTAATTAATTAACCAGCCAAAAGGACCTAGAAAGGTAGAGGAAAAATTTTTCCTCCTTTACACTTTCCTTACCATTTAACCTCTGCATTTCAGGAAGATCACTTTGCCTTTGGTCAGAAAGTAGAGGCTACATACAAAAACCTTTTCCTGTCTTCTGTGAAAATGTATGGAGGGTGGAGGAGATAGAAAAATGCTTCTGATGGTAGGAGGGAGAGAGATGCTCCCAGTCTGGGAAAGATATGCAAGTTTCTGCAAATACAAAGCAGGAAGCAAGGTGTCTAGGGAAAGGGGTAGCTTGGTGTACCCTAAAGAAAGGATCTTAAACACCAAGGTCTTACCTTTCAGACTCCCTTATCTGATCATGGCCCATCAACCTTTGAACTGTAAGATTTCAAGAGAACATGAGGGCCTGAGCAACGGGCATCTCCTAGATAACTAGTGTGCATCTAGGGTTGGAGTTGTAGTCCCCACTCCACCTACTGAATGCACATGGACACCCCCAACCCCAATACCCTTCTACATCACAATGCCTCTTGAAGTCCATTATGACACTCAGTGAAACCTCTGATTAGGTGAACCATGCCTAAAACCATTTTAAAAGAGGTATTTTGAGATTTGATGCCTCTTTAACAAGACCACAAAAATCTTTAAGTGGTTCCTGTTTTTCTTCTTTCTGACAAACCATCAGAGTTGTTCAATTTATTTTTTAAAGTAAAAAATGTTTTTAGCTTAAAAGCTAATTTGCAATTATTTTGAATGCTTCAAGTTATCCATTCAATTCAGCAACACCAGACACTTTTAGCATCTAATTTCTGCTTTGAGTTATATGCTATCTATAGGCATGATTAAAGAGGAGAATAATGGAATAACCTACTAATCTGTGTTTGGAATAGCAATTGCTCCTAGTACTATGCTTTCAAAGAGCAAGAATACATTTTGAAAGGTTGCCTGTGCATGCATATACATGTGACAAATGATTTACCACTACAAATTTCTTCCCATGGCTTTTATTTTAATTTGTAATTCTTTTTTTGACTTCCCAAATGTATTGAAATACAAGTTTTCTTTATTGTAAGGGGGCTCAATTTTCAGATAAAGTTATCTGACAACACTTTAATTTCCTTTTTAAGGTTTAACAATTTCCAAATTTGGAGAAAGCACAGTCAGGAAATGAAGAGACCATTCTGAATTTGATGTAAAGGACCTTCCTGAATCTGGAATCCTCTGAACAGCCAAATAGTGGATGCCTGTTGGTTGTTCTGTCGTGATAATGGCTCTAAGCTGACTTAAGAAGTGGTGGGATGAGCATCAGGGGTAAAAGAGGTGGATTAGGTGTGACAGAGCACTATTTCACACAGCAGGAAATATGAGAAGTGCTTCAACTAGATGAATTTGTATTTCAGTGTTTGTCAGAGACATAATTTATAGTGAGCTCTTGACATGTTATTATGTCTACAGCCTTAATCATTATTTCATACCTAACTTGGATGGGCTGAATTTGTGTCCCTCTAAATTCATATGTTGAAGTCCTAACCCCCAGCATCTCAGAATGTAATTTTAGTTGGAGATAAGGTCTTTAAAGAGGTAGTTAAGTTAAAATGAGGCCATTAGGTGGGATCCTAATTTAATATGACTGGTGTCCTTATAAAAAGAGAAAGAGACATCAAGGGCATGCAGGCACTGAGAAAAGGCAATATAAGACACTGAGAAGGTGGTCATTCATAAACCAAGGAGAGAAGCCTTAGAATGAAACCAAACCTGCTGACACTTTGATCATGGACCTCTAGGCTCCAGAACTGTGAGAAAATAAATTTCTGCTATTTAAGCCTCCTTTCCTGTGATATTTTATTATGACATCCCTAGCAAAGTAATACAGATGCCAACTCTGGATCCCATGGGAAACAAGCTATTCCTTCTCTCTGTGGGAAGGGATGCACCCAATTTGGCTTCCCATCAGATCAGTGGCTAGCTTCTAAAAACAGGAAGGACTAAAATTTTCCATGTTTCCCCAATGTCTCCAGGTGCTGGACATCTGACTTTCCTAGCCAGCTGGGTACCCAACTAGCCCACTTCTGATAAAGGCCACTTTCTCATGATTATACTCTATGTAGGCAATAGGAGGTATAGACCTTCCATGTGTCCAGCAATCCCGGAACCCAGCTCACCTTTCTGTGAGATGATGGGAGAAATGGGATTCTTTGCTTTCTCTTGCTGAACCTTCTTTTGTAAATTTCTCTAATTAAGTCTCTTCCTTAATCCCTGTCAGTCTTTGTTGTGGAATTCATGAAGAATCCTCTTGTTGGTAATGAACAGAAGCAAAGCTTTGGAACAAAAAGTGCCCACTTGCCTGCAGCAGGTATTAATGGAAAAGAAAAGAGCTGGAAGCAACTTATTCTCTGTCATTCATACATTTACTTGTCCATTTAATCAGAATGAATTGAATACTTATCATGTGTTAGACACAATGCTAGATATCGTGTTTCCAAAGATGATGGAGATGCTGTCTTAGCCTGGTGGTGGAGACAGACATGTTTACAAAAAATTACAATGCCATGTGGAAGGCACTCTGTAATAAGGCACTGTGGGAGTACAGAAGCCTTCTTTGTTTGTAAGCAATAGAAACCTAATCTGATTGACTTAAGCAAAAGGAATTTACTGGGAGGCTGTTGAAAGCTCATAAAATCAGTGGGGTCAGTCAGGAATCAAAGCTCTTTGGAGCTTTGATGCTAGAGACATATGCTAGATGCTAGAGACCAGATGCTAGAGACAGATGCTTTGATGCGAGAGACCAGAGACAGATGCTACTACAGGGATGGATTGAAATCCATTCATTTTAGGATCTTCCTCTCCTTGTTCCAGATTCCATGATGATTCTGATGGGTCTAATTAGGGGAGACAAGGCTTCTCATTACATTGCTGTAAGAATGCACCCACTGGGGAACACTTAATTCCTCAAAAGGAAATTGGGATGGTGAGAAAAGTAAAATGGATGATGAGAAGCCACCAAACAGCAAATGCCCACTTAGACCTCCTACTCTCGCTAAGGGAAAGAAGGAAATCTTCACTGATATAAGGACACTTTAGATAATTCTTGAAATGCATGTAGGAGTTTGTCAGGCCAAGAAGATGAAACTGGCATTTCATTTGGAGGAAACAATCTATACAAATAAACCATGGGTATGAAACAATAAGTGGGGGCAATGTGTCTTAAAGAGTGAGGGCTTGAGAGTCATGTTTGACCATGTGGTCTAGGCTGACTGTGGGAATAAGTGATACTGAGGGGTGTGGACAGAGGAGTGAAAAGGCAGTGGGGGAAGGGAACTGAGGTCATTGTGAAGGCATAGGCAAGTTTGGTAGGAGAAAGAGAAGGAGCAGAAGTGGTAGGAAGGTAGCTCTGATCAGATAATTTTTTGGGGGTTTGAAATTATATTGGTGAAATAGCTCTGCATGTGACTGGTAAATGACTGAAGAGAAATGGACACAAAGATTATTTGAATTGAGGAGGTCAGGCAAATAAGACAAGGTCTTCCATATGGATATTTAGCACCCCAGGTCCTGGTGGCCTGTAACCATTAACTGATTGATGTGGAGGTAACAGCCTAACCCCTGGCCTATGGGAAGGGGGACATTCACTCTTAAAGCTCTAAACTTCTGAACCCCTATCTTTGCCCAACTCCTTCCTTTGCCCTATCCTGCATTCCTCACTCTCTTCTATGTTTCACCACACACACACACACACAAAATACCATTTAAATAATCTGAAATAACAAAAGGAAAAACAAATTCATTTTCTTGAATCTCAAATTATAGGTATATCAAAATGACATGAAGGATTATTAAGAGTCAAGGGAATTAAAAATTAAGGTGGAAGATAGATGAATGTCCTTTAGCCTGACTAAAAATCAAGTGCTACATTAAACTGATACAAAGAGATAAAAATGGGAAGTTCTTTCCCTTGTAGAAAATCTTGCCTACATAGACACTGTGTCCTTCTTACTTAATTTCAATTGTATTTGATATAAACCAAATTCAGCTTCTGATTTTCTGAATACATCAGAAGCACTCTTCACATTTGCTCTTAATGTGTGCCAGGAAAATACAATACCAGATAAGGAGGGAGAATAATGATCCATTACTAAAAATAACATTCCATCTAAGAAAGAATGACTCGGCAAAGAGGTTAGTCAGATAAAGATGCGATCAACTCAAATGTACTTGGACAAGAGCAAAGATATTTACAATAATCAGGTTTATTCACACTGTCCCCGGATTACTGTTGTCAAACATAAATACCTTCAGTGGTAGTGCTAGGTAATGGTAGACAAATTGTGTTATAAATAGAGAAAAATTTTCTCCTCAAATATCTCCTAAGCAAAACTTGAAATAACAAGGATTCTGACTTTTAAAGACTAATTCACTATCTAAAACTCTCAATTTAACAGAAAGAAATGTGGTTTATAAAACCAATGAAGAGTCAAAAATGTTAATTATTATGTTATAATAAAGGCTAACATTTATAAACCACTTAGGCACCAGGTAGTTTTTTCTCTGATGGTAAGAGCAAGAAGCTATTATTCTTATTTTATAGATGAGGTGATAGAGGCACAGGGAGGTTAAATAACCTGCCCAACATCATGCAGTTGGTACCTGTAGGCAAGGAGTCAAATGTAGGCAATCTGACTGCACAATCTGCTTCTCAGAGCTACACACTGCACAATCTGCTTCTCAGAGCTACACAAGATGTAGAATTATGTGAGAAACATGAAGTTACTATCAATTATTGAAAATTTTGAAAAAATGGGTCCAAAATGCATTAAAAATAAATTTATTGTAATTAAAGTATTTTAAACAATGGTTTATAGTTATACTTATTTTATCTGACATTAGTGAAAAATGTGTTTCATATAAATCGTTTTTTCCCATTAGATGAGTCATACCTCTTTTTGTTTTGACTGTTTTCTGATGGAAATCTGTCTAAAAAGTATTTAATATATTCCTTCACCTACCCCAACAGAAGAAAATGAGCATCATTTAACCTGGTCTTGATGATTCAGAGTATCATTATGCATACATGATCATACCTAGTCTGGTTGGTTTGGACATGATTATTTCAGAAGACAGTGCTTGGGGGAGACCTTGGATAATGGGAAGCCCTTCAGTAATGAGTGGGAGCAAAAGGGACAAGAGAAAGTTGGTGACTTGCTCTAGTCAAGGCCCTCTAGGGGGTAAGAGTCTGCTGACTGGGTTGATAATTAGCTACACTTGCTAATTTGTATCATCTTTCATTACTGTTTCCCAAATGGTACCTGGGATAATTTTAAGCATTACTACACACACTAAAATTTTGATAGTTAATATATTTCATATATATATTCATCTATAGATTTTACTTGTCACAAGTGATACTAATTTTCATTTTTTTCTCTAAAAAAATTAACCATGAAATATTTCAGACATACAAAAAAATTCAGAAAACATACCTCATCATAACCCTACTTCACACATTTTAACAGATGGCAACATTTTGCCTTGTTTTAGTTATCTCTCTAAGGAAACAGAATGGTACAAACACACTCAAAGCTTCCTTCCAATATCCTTTCCCCTTGTTCCCTCTTCAGAGGTAGCTATTATTCTGAAGTTGCTGTGTAGCTCTTTTACTACATGTATGTACCTAATATTATTTCTATATTTTATATAACTACCATCATATTGTATATACTTTTGCAACTTGTTTTTTCACTTTTTGAAATACATCTGGATACAAATAGATTTCATTCATGCATTTTAACCAAGTGAATATGTTAAAATTGTATGACTAGACCAGTTTATCTATTCATTCTTCCATTATTTATCCTACTCATTCTGCAGATATTAGCTTTTTTCCACTTCAATGCTACCAAAACCAATTCTGCAATGAGAATCCTTGCACATATTTTCTTATACAGATATGTGAGAAATTCTGTAGGATATATTTGTATTAGTACATGTGCTGAGGGTAGCATATAGACATTTTAAACTTTACTAGATATTACTATATTGCTCTTCAAAGAGGCTGTACCAAACATACACTCCCGACAGTGATGTACATATAAGGTTTTAATTTCCTTAAATGCTGGGTCACTCACAGGGTTATTTGACCTTTAAGCTTTGCCAATCTGTTGTGAAATGATAAATCTTTGTTATTAAACTTGCATTTGTGCAATTAGTAGTTAAGTATGTTTAGTATGTTTAGTCTTTGGTTTTTCCCTCTGCTAAGAATTGTCTATTTGTATCCTTTGTTCAGTTTTTTACTTGGTTTTCCTGTTGATTTGTAGGTGTTCTATACACAACCAAAATACTATTCTTTGTTGACTCTATTTGTTGCAGTATCTTCTTTTAGTCTGTGGGGCTTTTTATTCACTTTATAATTAAAAATGCCTATTAAAATTTTTAATTGTAAAGTAAGCAAATTTATGAATTTTGTCATCATGGCTTTAGTTTTGTCTTTTATAAGAATTCCTTTTCTATGACAATATCATAAGGTTATTTCTAAAATTATTAAAGTTGATATCACATTTAGGTCTTTAATCTACCTGGAAGTTACTTCTTTGTATGAAGTGAGAATGGAATCTGATCTTAATCTTCTTCCAAATGAGAATCAGTTGTCTGCATACAATCTGTTTATTCTTTCCTGTTGATTTGTAATGCCACCCCTGTCAAATACCAAATTCCCCTGTATATGTGGAACTGATCCTAGACTCTTTTCTGTTTTTTTAATCCATATGTCAATACCACATTGTTTATATAAATATCATTTTATTGTAAGAATCTAGTGGGGCAAGTTCCACTTCTCATTCTACTTCAAAAGTATCTTGGCTATCTTTAGACTTGTTTTCACATATACTTTTAAAATTAGTTTGTCAAACTTCAAGAAAATCCTTTTGGGCAATTTTAAAACTAATTTGGCAAGAAATGATATCTTAGAATTTTTAGTCTTCCCATTCATAAACATAACATCTGTTCAGTTATGCAGGTGTTTTTTATACTATTCAATAAAGTTTTATTCTTCTCCTCTTCCTTTTTTTTTTTTAAAGATTTTATTTATTTATTTGAGAGAGAATGAGAAAGAGAACAAGCAGAGGGAGAGGCACAGGGAGAGGGAGGAGCAGACTCCCGTGAAGCAGGGAGCCCAATGTGGGGCTCGATCCCAGGACCGCAAGATCATGACCTGAGCTGAGATCACGACCTGAGCTGAAGGCAGACGCCTAACCAACCAAGTCACCCAGGAGCCCCTCCTTTTCCTCTTCTTAAAAATCTTGTAGATCTGTTGTTAGATTTATTCTAGGTATCTTTTAGTTTTACTTCTATTTTAAGTAGTATTTTAGTAATTTCATTTTCAATTGTTTTTGTTTCAGTTGTATCATATACAGAAATGCTATTAATTTTTATATATTAATTTCTGAATCCAGCAACTTTGCCTAACTCTATTAATTCTCATGGTTTAATAGATTTTCCTGAATTTTCCCACATAGACATCATATCATTCTGGTGAATTATTCGTTTGAACACTATATGATGAAGCTTTCTCCCTATTTATGCCTTTACCCTGAAGTCTATATATTGTCTGAAATTAATATCAGATTTATTTTGCTTAGTATTGCCTATGATATCATTTCCATCCACTGACTTTCAGTCTTTTATGTCATGTTTTAAGTATACTCTTGTAAACAGCATTTACTTATAACATTTTAATTTTAACCTAAGCGTTTCTGTCCTTCAACTCAGATATTTTTTCTGGGCTGCATTCAGGGCTGTATTTACTGATCTTTCTCTAGTTCATTAATCTTTTCTTCCAGTGTCTAATCTTTTATGTAAGCCATTCACTCAATTTAAATGAATATACTTTTCATTTTTATTAGTTCTAGTTGGTTCTTTTGCACAGCTATCTATTCCTTTTTCATGATGCTTTCTCTTTTTTCCTATAATTTCTTAACCATCTAAGAATATATTTATTCTTAGAAATTATATAAAAAATTATATAAAATTATATAAAAATTTTTTATATTTATATAAAAATTATATATAATTTTTTAACATTATTGTTCTACTATATCAGGACGTGGGGGGTGCTATGCCTGTTTGGCACATGTGTGTATGTGGGTGCAGGTATATGCAAACTGACTCTCGCTGGGTAGATTTTTTTTCCTGAGTAGATTTTTTTAACTTGGTGCATTTTATAAAATTTCTCGTAAGTTCATCCTCAACAAGGCTTTTTAAAATGTAGGAATTGTAGAAATGTTTTTCCAAAGTGGTTTTGTGTTGCTTCTGTCAATTTTCCAGACTTACCTTACTGATGGAAGGAAATTTTTATTTGTTAACACGAATATGTTTACCAAAAAAAATCAGGTAGCATAAATTCAAATTCAAATCTGTATAAAGTACAGGGCTGTGGTGTAGGGTTTTCCAAGGAGATGTTTTTCCCTGTGAAAGCCTAAATAGAGGAAGAGCTTCTTTGATATTTGCTGAAAATGATAGGTGGTTTACCTGTTTTAACCTAGTCTCCCTTTCACTGCAACAATTCTATAAAACTCTCAGTTTTACTCATAGCTCTTCATCCCAACTGCCTTGTCAAAAATCCTAATGTCGGGATGCCTGGGTGGCTCAGCGGTTGAGCGTCTGCCTTTGGCTCAGGAGTTCCGGATGGAGTCCCACATTGGATGCATGGAGCCTGCTTCTCACTCTGCCTGTGTTTCTGCCTCTCTCTCTGCATCTGTGTCTCTCATGAATAAATAAATAAAATCTTAAACAAATAATAATTTAAAAAGGGGGGGGGCAGCCCTGGTGGCCCAGCGGTTTAGTGCCGCCTTTGGCCCGGGGTGTGATCCTGGGGACCCTGGATGGAGTCCCACGTCGGGCTCCAACATGGAGCCTGCTTCTCCTCTGCCTGTGTCTCGGCCTCTCTCTCTGTGTGTGTCTGTCATGAATAAATAAAATAAAATAAAAATAAAATAAAATAAAATAAAATAAAATAAAATAAAATAAAAATCCTAATGTCTTTTTTCAAAAAAAAATTTTAAAAGATTTTATTTATTTTTCATGAAAGACACGGAGAGAGGTAGAGAAATAGGCAGAGGGAGAAGCAGGCTCTCTGCAGGGAGCCTGATGCCGAACCTGATCCCAGGACCCCAGGATCATGACCCTGAGCCGAAGGCAGATGCTCAACCACTGAGCCACCCCAGTGTCCCTAATGTCTTTTTGATTTTCCCAGCCTGGGATTTAAAATCAAGGGTTATGCATTACCTGCTCTGATCACAGTTTTGTAAAACATCAACTTGCATCCTTATTTTTCATCATTTCTAGCACCTGGGGATTTCAGCTCCCTGTGAACCCAGCTCTGCCCTAAATCTATCTATCATCTATCTATCTATCTATCATCTATCTATCTATCTATCTATCTATCTATCTATCTATCTATCATCTATCTATCAATCATCTATCTATCAAGAGATTGGTGTATTTTAGGCATTATTTTTAGGTATTTGTAGTAGGATTTTCATACTGGATTAGTCCACCATTTTTCTAGAATGGGAGATCTTTAGGAATTTTCTTTTAAAGTCAGTGCACTTGTAAAAAACTTGTGTTGATTTAAAGAAAGAATTTCAGGGGATCCCTGGGTGGCGCAGCGGTTTAGTGCCTGCCTTTGGCCCAGGGCGCGATCCTGGAGACCCGGAATCGAATCCCACATTGGGCTCCTGGTGCATGGAGCCTGCTTCTCTCTCTGCCTCTCTCTCTCTCTATCATAAATAAATAAAAATTTAAAAAAACCATATACAAAAAAAAGAAAAAAATCTCAGTAATTGTAAAGGTATTAAATGATATGCAGTTTGAGCTCCCTGATAAGCAGACTCTAAGAGTTCAAAATGTTTATTAAGACATGCCCCTGGGAAGCACCCCTGGGGAAAAAGTTGGATTGGGCAGGGGAGAAGCTGTGATACAAGGCTAATGAAACCCTTGCCTGACCCTACAGGATGCTGTGGAGCTAAAGTGTCTTTTCTGATGCATCTCGCATTAGGCTGAGATAGTCAAGACTTCATATTCCTGAATTGATTAGTCTTTGGAAGTTGGTTGCCCCAGGGAGAAGGCATAACCTTGGACTATGAATCTCCCTGCACCTGAGAGACAGTCCTTTCACTGCTGAAGGCTGTCTGTGAAATACACTTACAGTAATTGGGCAACAAATATCTCATTGAAGTGAGTGAGTGTGTGGGTGGGTGGGTGGGGGGATATGAAGGGCACTTTACAGTGTAATCCACATATATTCCAAAAGTCAATAAAGTGGAATATGTATGATAACAGCCTAGCAGGTTAAAGATCTAGGGGTGTTAAAAAAGAATGCCAAGACTAGCTTAAAGCAAGATACCAAGACAACCTTCTCAAACTAAGAGCATAGTAGTGATCTGACCTCATTACCAAAATTAATAATGATTAATTCCAAGAAATGCCAGTAAGGACCTGTCAAGATGTACATAGAAGGTAGTGTTCCAGTTGCCAGCAGGAATATGCTCCATTGTTCTCAATGCTTCATTAATTATTGATTTGTCTTGCTAACAATTTAATAAAGGTAATTATTCTATGAGACTAAATTCTGACTCAGAAAGAAAAATTACTTGTTGAAGTTATAGTGATAAGATATCCTGAGGAAAAGGAACATGCCATTATAAGAAAAAATACAAAACCAGAATTGATGTGAAAGCATTGTGTTCAACTGTAAAAGAATATTCAAATATACTCTTAAAATGTAAGGCTCTCTTGTTTTTATGGAGCACCCATAGTGTAGCATATTGTAGAGAATGCTGAAATTGGAGTCAAAAGACCTGACTTTACATCCTAGCTCTATATAAGAGGAATTCAACTCAATTTAATTCAGCAAATATGGATTCATATTAATTATGTGACAGACAAAATGGCAGGCACAGATCTTGCCTTGAAATAATGGGAGTAAAAATGCTGTTGGTTATTATTTGACAAATTCTAGGTAGGGGAACAAGTGGTAGAGGACTGAAAATGGGTAAACAGTACCTCTGTTTTCAAGATGTGGAGACATATTTTCATATTCTAGAAACAGTTTGATGTGAATCTCTTTGATTTCTCTAACAGAGTATTATATATAGGTTTGTGAGCCTTGAGTTAAGGAGATGTGGTCATTAAAAATTAGGAAAGGTTTTTGAGAATGATAGGTTAAGTCTTGTTTCTCTTATCTGGAGGACTAGTAAGTCTGGGGAATAGCACTTTTATAAAACACCTATATTTCATCTTTTTTTGATATCTGGTGTGCAAAATGCTGAAATGAGAATGGAATAAGAATAGAGTTGAACAAGGTTTTTAGCCAGCTTGATAACCATGTGTAACCTATATTCCTGGTTCATTCCACGGCTTTTGAAGTTCAAACCCTCCCTCTAGACCAGGTTACTTCTCCACAGCTTTCTCTACTTTCTTAACTCCTGATTCCAGAGGTACTGTTCCTGAACTGTTTCACATGGACCCACAGTGAAACCAACAGCTACTCAAGATGTACCAAAAGAATATTACTCTTGAAAAGTATTAATTAGGGATATAGATTTTTACCAACAATTTCAGAGAGCAGAATGAAAAGATGATTTATTCCAAGAACAAAAAGAACTTTAATGGTCACCTTAGGCATCACTGATTTTAAATTATCAGTTGGGTTCCCCCAACTTTGGTATTTTACTGGTTTCTTGGTAGCACAGTCAATAACTATGTTTCTCACTCCTTATGTCTACTGTCTCCATGTTTGTTCTCCCATTCTCTTTTCACTATTGCAAAAATACCAAAATTCTCTTGGTTCTGCAGTGTAATTTCTTTCCATGTGTCAATACTTGGGATCTGTTGACATCAGGTTTCTGTGTGGAGTTGGAGGTGGGGACTTATGGTAGATTATTGTGGGCTCTACACTGTAAAGTTGGCCATATCTTGCTAACTCCTCTAAGAAAAACTTGGGTAAAAGATTGGAAGGCATGCTTATCAAAATTTTGAGTGGCAGAAAACTAGGAGAGAATAGCTGATGAATTAGTTGATGTAATCAATAGGTTGGAATATTAATCCAAAATGAACACAATGAAATTTAATAGACATCAGTGTAAAATCTTATACCTAGATTCTAAAATTTAGATGAACACATATGGCTTAGGAGATATTTGGCTGTGAGGGTCAAATTTATCTGTCTACTTGGCTAGGCTACATACAGTCCCATTATTAAATAAAATACTAATCTAGTTGTTTCTGTGAGGGCATTTTGTAGATGAGATTAATACCCCCAAGCAGGTGACTTTAAGTAAAGGAGATAAGCTGGGTTTGCCTGATTTAATCAGTTAAAAGGTTTTAAGAATGGTACTGGGGTTTCCTTGAGGAAGAAAAATTCCACCTGTGAACAGCAGCTTCAGCTCCTGCCAGGGAATTTTTAAAAAAATTTTTATTTGTTTGTTCATGAGAGACAGAGAAAGAGGCAGAGGGAGAAGCAGACTCCATGCAGGGAGCCCGATGTGGGACTTGATCCTGGGACCGCGGGATCATGTCCCAAACTGAAGGCAGACGCTCAACTGCTGAGCCACCCAGGCGCCCCTCCAGCCTGTTCTTGACAAACTACCTTATGGATTTGGACTTGCCTAGCCAGCTCCCACAATCACATAAGCCAATTCCTTGCAATAAATCCTTTCATATGTATCTCCTACTGGTTCTTTTTTTTCTAGCTGAACACTCACTGATACACTGACTTAGTACTTTTAGGTGAGAAAAAGATTTCAATTTGCTTTAAGTTTGTTATGAATCATCACTGTGAGTGGGTGCCCCAAACAACAAACAGGATATTAGAAACAATATGTAACCAGCTACACTATTTGGGGAGGTAGGGCAACTACTTCAGTGAAAGAGTCCATAGAGGACTTGTTCTGTCCACCTCTCACTACCATAATTTAACAGACTAACACCTAAGATCACTATCAGGAAGTGATTCTATTTTAATGTTAATAATTCTGTAAGAAGTAAATGTATTAAATAATGTCATAAGCTGTGTTATCATCATGAGCTTAGTCACAGGCATCTAAGAAGGAGCTGCCATAAATATGTGATGAAAGATATTGGACTAGATGACCTCCAAATTTCCCTTATTAATTCTAAGATTCTGTAATTTTACTTTTAATACCTATGCTTCTATTGTATGCCACTAAAAGTCCTCATCATTCTAGTTTATGCTATCTAATTCCCCTTGTCTAGAAAACCCAGTGTGTTGGATGTCTTCTTATTGCCTTTTAAAATCCACTCCATCCTGCTCTATCCCCTGGGACACTAACCCATATGGACTGCATCAAAGTTCCCCTCCAGCTTCTGACTTGGTTTGGTTGGAAGGCATCAGCACTCAGTATGAAGGGAAAAGAGTGAGGCAGGGATATTTATTCCCTGGCTCCCCAGTTTGCGTCACTGCAGGCTGGCTTTATCACTTGTCCTAAGGTCACAGTTCTGGGAGAGAGCTCTCTCCAATATAACTCTTGGTTTCTTTCTCAGGGTTCTAATAGCCATTACTGCCCTGTGACTCTTCCAGCCCAGGGGTGGTAATGCCATTAGTGTTACTAGCCTCAGGATTACTTTGCAGTTTCCTTACATCCTGTCCACACTTTAAGAAATAGACTCTTTATTAAACTTGTCTTAAATGACTCAATTTAATGTGCCATTTGCTTCCTGTCAGAACTCTACCTGATACGTCAAGTAACACACATGTCAACATTTTATGTCATAATCCAGAATTCTTCAAATGAGTAGTGAAGCAGTCATTTGGAGTAAATGGGGAGGAGAATACTCTTAAAATATTAAGATTTTAAAAATTAAAAAATTTTTTCAAAGCAAGACTCTCATAAAAAATTATCAACTAGAATCACTAAGAGTTCTTCTGGCTCCAATCCTTTAATTCTCAATTTCTATCTATTGCTCTTATTGGCCATGACCACCTTTCTATATGTACTTTTGTCAGAAAGAAACATTTAAGATTTATGTACATCTTGAGAAATGGACTGTTATAAGGCAGGGCTTCTCAAATGTCCTTGGGACATTTAGATAGTCCATGATGAATGCATGTACAATCTCTAGATACCTGGAGAACAGGAAGGCATCTCTTTGAAGTCTTAGGTATGATAATCAAAATATGAATTTTGAAATCTATGGCATATATGATACCTATTAGTTCTAAAACAAAAATGTTTTCAATGATTTACTATTATTTACTTCCCTTAAAACCTTCAAATAAATTGGGTGCTCAGGAAATTGCAGCATCTTTATTACATAGTTCAATATTTGCTCAAAGACATATTGAGATATATGAGATTAAAATTTCTTGATATCTTCAGCTTACTTTTGTGAGAGGCATGACATAACGGCTAAAAGCTAGAGGACTTTGGCACTAGACAACTTCAAATCCTAATTTTCCTACTAAATATTTTTTTGTGATGCTAAGTAAATTATTGCTCTGCAGGTTCCATATCTTATAAAGTAAAGATAATATAGCCCATGTTAAAATTGGGAAAAACACTTAAAGCAATATGGAAAATGCTCAATTAAGGAAAGCTTTTATTATTATTATTATGTGTCACATAACCACATCCATATTAGGGAGAGTTATTTTTTGAAAGGTGACATTAATATCTCTTTTATTTTTAAAATTTTGGTGTAATTAACATACAGTTTTATATTCGTTTCAGGGGTACAATAGTTGATTCATTTATTTACTCTTTTAAACAGCAGATGCTCCTTCAACAATCTCTACCTACCTTACTTGCCAAATTAATACTCTTCATTTCTTCTATCTAACTTACTCACTGATATTTGCAGCACATCAAATGCTTGCAAATAGCGGGACTGTCTTTAGTAAATGTGTACATTTCTGTTCCCCGACGTTGCATGCTTACCAGAGATCAAGTGTTTCCAAACCTATCTGTGTCAGCTTTACTGTTTATTGTAACTATGGAATTTAACTTTAAAATATGTAAACTGATTACATGCAAGTACAAAAAGAAAATGTGTTTCTATGCAATGTAACTGAAAAACAGTGAAAAAACTTGATAAAGGAGAGCCATTAAAAATTACCCAATTTAATTGTAGATGAAATATCTATATAAATGACTGAGGAAAAAGTCTGCAAATATCTGGAAGGATTCTGCTCACAGATTGTTCCATAAGTATCTTTAGTTCCTTGTTTCATTAAAAACTTAAGATGGGAAATCACGGATGATGCATTTGAGTGGGGTTTATACTAGAAATGCCAATCAGTAGACCAATGCTAAGTAAAGGACAAGTTGTGTTTCCATGTCAAAAAATGGTCAAATGAATGTTTCAGTGTATATGATTTAGATTTAAAATAAATTTAAGATATGTACACATGTCTATAATGGCATTAAAAACTGATATCCTTAATTTTTTCTCTGCCAAAGAAGTTTCCCTCTCTTAAACAAGATGTTAATAAAGGGGAAATTCATACATATCTTCTGTAAAAGGGAAAGCACTCATGAAACAGACTTAGATGCTAAAAATGATTCCTAAATTTTGTAATTGAGGGCCAGTTAACTCCTATACATAGAAGGTATGGAGCGGTATGGAGATATTGTTTGTATTTTTTAGACACTTCTTGCATCCAGAGACAGCTGTCAACTAATTGGCTATGTCTTTACTAGGAAGAGATTTTGATTGATAGACTAGAGAAAAAAAGGGCACTATATTAATTTCGGTTTTGTTTAAAGTCTGAGTGTTTCTATTAGTAGAATAACTGATAAATATTTTATCTACATAATTTTGGAGATTTTTTAAAAATCCAGGAGTCTTAATTATCAACCTTGCTTATTACCATCAGAACAAATTCTGAATCTAAAAGAAGCTTACAGAATTTAAATCTTTTGTGTGTATGAATATTTATGACTATATTCTAAGACTTCTCAGAAAGTAGCTCTAAAATTTTATTTTAGATTACATGAAGTCATTTTTAATTTACATGTTTGAGGGAATTTACTTACAATGATTTTTAAAAAATATTTATTTATTTATTTGAGAGAGAGAGAGAAAGAGGGAGAGAGCAGAGGGAGGGGCAAGAGAATCCTCAAACATACTCTGTGTTGAGCCCAACCTGGGGCTTGATCTCAGGACCCCAAGATCATGACCTAAGTGGAAACCAAGAATTGGATGCATAACCAAGAGCCACCCAGGTGCCCTTACTTACAATGAGTTTTATTTCTTTTTGAGAGATCTTTATTTTGAATTCCTTTTATTCTTAATTTACGTTGAATCTTCTTTTTTCCTACAGCATTTTCTCTTTGATAGATCACTTTAATCAATTTTCTTCTTTCCAATATATGTGATAAAAATTGTTTGATTTCGTTCACTGATACCTACAAAGAAAAATATTTTTGCTTTTTCTATGGATAACTTTTTAAAATGAAACAAGAATGTGAAAATTTTATCTGTTGATGTCAAAAAGACGATTTAATGCAATCACTCTAATTCCCACTTTTTTCAAATCAAAATGATAGATGACTTATTTCACTTTAAGAATTCAAATCTTTTATGAATAAAAGCCTTTTAAGCCTATTGCATTTTCATCTGAACTGCAGAGCCACACATTAAAACCTAAATGTTATAAATAAAAATAAAATAGGAGAATTTAACCAATTTTACCCTTTTACTGGTAAGTTGTCATGGTGATATCAATTGTGTAAGCTAAAAAAAAAAAGCAAGATGTTGCTATTCCTTACACATTACAACAAATTTATAATGGGTGGATAGTATAGAAATCTGTTACTGTGTGGAGAAAAAATGTAAAACAAAATGTTTTCCAAAGTACTTTCAAGAAGTTATATAATTAATCTATTTTAACTAGGGGAGAGGGATTTGGAGGGATTATTTTTGAGTAGTAGAAAATAATGAAGATTTGAAGAGAGAAAATAAAAAGCTTTATGGAGATACATGTTCATGATTTACATATATACTTTTTCTGGGAAAATTATATTTGGAGACTAAAAAAATTCCTTTATTTGTCAACCACTATTTCCAAGAAGAGTAAAGGTTTTTGTTTGTTTGCTTTTTTATACAGCATCACAATTTAACTCCCTCATTTCAAAATCACTTTCTGGAATGCTTAATGCCTTCGTATGCACAGGCATCAGAGCAGTGACCCAGAGGCTAGAGCATGCAGGGACATGAAGTCATGTAAGGACTTGACAAAAAAAAAAAAAAAAAAAACCAAAAAAAAAACAGCTTTATTGAGATATAATTCACATACTATAATTATACATGTATAATTATACATTTAAAGTGTACAGCTCAATGGTTTTTATACTATTCACAGAAATGTATGACTGCCACCATAGTCAATTTTAGAACATTTTTGTCACCTCAAGAAGAAGAAACCATAAGTCCTCTGGTTTTTAGCTTCCCTATTTTCCCATTCCCCCTAGCCCCAGCCTCCAGCAAACTGTAATCTGTGCTTTGTCTCAATGGATTCTCCTGTTGTCAATTTTCATATGAATGAAATTATATAGTATATGGGTTTTGGTGATTGACTTCTTTCATTTAGCATAACATTTTCAAGGTTGGTCCATGTTGTAGCAGGTATGAACAGTTCATATCTTTTTATGGCTGAATGATATTCCTTACATGGATATACTACATTTTGTTTCATACATTTGTCTACTGATGAACATTGAGCTGTTTCCAACTTTTGGCTATTATGAATATTGCTGCTATAAACATTTATGTACACATTTATGTATGGATATGTAAGTACTTTAAATTTGATTCTTCTTATTGAAGGGTGGCCAGAGTAAGCAATTAAGAACACAAATGCCCAGTTAAATCTGAATTTCACACAAGTGATGAATTTTTCAAAAAAGTATATGAATGTGACAAATATTGCATGTCAAACAGACCCACAGAATATAATGGCTCAAAATCAACAGACAGGTGTTCAAGGCATTGGCAGCTCTGCTCTGTGCTGTCATTCAGAGACCCAGGCAGGCAGAGGCTATGCCAAGATTCAACATGTGGATTCTAAGGTTCCCCTGAGCATTAACATCTAGCAGACAGAAATGGAAAGTGCATAGAAGATCATGTGCAGAAAGGGGTTTTGTTTTGTTTTGTTTCATTTGGTTTGCTTCTTTTTCTTTTCTTTAATAGGCCAGACCTAGCAGTGGTACACAGTGGCATATACTTTCTGTTGGCTGAAGCTGTCACATGGCCTCACCCAAATGCAAAAGGACAATGGTAACATAACATATACCTGTGTCATGAAGAAGAGAATGTACACTTTGATGCTCCAGGATTCTTTGCTACATTAGGATTAACATATGTCATTGCCAATAAATGAAACATATTTTTAAAATTCAAAAATCGCCAATAGCTTTGTGAGGAGGCAGTACAAATTTGGCAAACACTTCTGATCGTCTGGTGTTATTTCTTGTATCTCTTTCTTCTATAGAGGCCATTGTTTCCTGATTCTGATTCCTTTCCCACCCGGTAGGAGTGAGCAGAACAGCCAACTGGTGTATTAGGGTGTCCTAGCAGACAGAGAGCCTTTCTCTAACTCTGGAAGGCACCCAGAGATTATATAAGTCAATAATAAGCATTTATTAAGTGTTTCTCTCAGGCCCTGTTCTAAGAACTAGGGAGACAGCCATAAACAAAAAAAATCCTCCACAATCAAAAAACCTGATGGCCTGGTGGGGAAGATAATCAACTGATAAAAGCAGGGTTTTGGTTTTTTGTTTTGTTTTTTTAAACAATAGGGATGGAATTGATTACAGTTGGTGTTCTTGATACAGGATGATTGGGGACATGTTCTCTGATACTATTTGAATAGACCCCATGTGTGTGAGGAGGGACTTAGTCCTACAAATATTGCAGGAAAGAGACTTCTGGCAGAGTGAACAGTAAAAGCAAAGGCCCTGAGGCAGGAGCATATTAGTGTGCCAGTAAGATGGTGCAGCTGCAGCAGAATGGGGCGAGGGGGAGTAGTAAATAAGGCAGAGGCAGCTCTGAGGCTGGCATCAGGATTGTGAACTGTGTTTTGTGTGAAGGAGAGACTTTTGGAGGGTTCTGAGTAGAAGAGTGATATTGATAAACTTAAATTTCAAAAGGATCTTATGCTAACTGCTGTATAGAGAATATTACAAGTTGGAGAAAGGGTAGGAAAAGAGAGGTTACTGAAATAAACTGCGTGAGAGTTGATGGTAGCAGTGAAGTAAAAAGATGATGGGGGAAATGGGTGATGGTGGTTGGTTTCTGAATGTATTTCAGAGGTATTACTGGCAGGATTTTCTGTTGAAGGATTTATAATGTGTATCTTAGTTTTCAAACAGCAAACCCAACAGAAGTCTGTTTCTAAATTCTAAGTTTGAAGTATGTGCTTTGGAAATGTTTTAGGGCCATTAAAGACTAACCATAGCTCTCAATCAGAGTGACAAGATGTTCCAGTAATGCCTTACCTAGCCCTCCTGCCTCTTCACTTCCCTGGCTCCTGAAGATTCATGGCTGGATGAGTTTTTTTTTAAGCATCTGTTTGAACATATCACTGCCCAACTCAGAAACCCTCAGTTCTCAGTGACAACAGGATAAAATCAAAGTCGTTTGGACAGAATCTAAGATGCTTCACAGTCTAGCCTAAAAACGTCATAGTAACCTTACTTCTTACTACTCCTGTGCCTACATGGACATCCACAATAGCCAAACTCTTCTACTCCCTGTTCCCCAAACAGAAGGGCTTTTTTCCTATTTCCTTGCCCTTGCTTATTCAGTTTTCATTGCTTCTTCTTTCCTATTATCCTAAATATCACTCCTGTTTCCAGGCCTACCTCAAATTCCTTCTCCCCAAAGCCTTCCCATTTCACTCTCTCACAGTGATCTATCTTCTCTCCAGCCTTACGATGTCTTCCCTTCTTGGTTAGCAGTAACTCACTACTCTGTGGTCTTTATAGCTGAGATCATTCTGTAGCATAAATTTCGTATTTTATCTACTCAAATTATAGACGCTTTATATACTTTTTTGCATAGTTCTCATCTCCAGTCGAATGCCTTGAGTAAAGGGGATCCTAATGAACTTGTGGATTTCTTTATTTGGGGGAATCTCTTGTTTTCTTAAAGCGCAGGAAAGGCAGAAGCATCCTTTCCTAAGAGAAACTATATCATCTGTGGGCTTGCAAAAAAGCAGGTTTGAATTTATCTTACTGTACATTTAATCTTATTTATGCCTAGATCATGCTTTTTGTAGCTAGAGATATTTCAGAAGTAGGATCTAGTCCAATGGTACTTTGCCTGAAAGCAAAAACAAACACACAACAACAGTACTGGGATGCAGAACATATTTTTAATAGCTTCCTGTTTAAAAGAATAAGCTGTCTGCTAAGGCTAGGGGTTTGACTTAGGGCTTTAACATTGTTTTGTTTGGATGTCAATTTTAACAAGTTTTATTCTTAAAACAGCACAGAAGTTTACTTTTTAAACACAAGAAACTTTGATTACTTCTTAATATATGAACAGATAACATACTCCAAAATGTATTACAGATTTTAAATTTTTCATTTACATTTCCTTCTTTGTATTTTCTGTTCACCACTAAACTGTCTAACTGGGGCAGATTAATTAACCCCTCTGTGACTCAGTTTACAATAAACATAAATAGTAAATGTAAATGCAAAATGGGAGTAAAAATATTGCCTACCTCATTGGATTGTTATGAGGATCATATAAGTTAATACATGTGAAAAGCCTTGTATATAGCAAACACTCCATAAATATTAGCTATTATTATTACATTGACTATATATGTACTCTGAAAATAGATGTTACTGTTTTTCTATTTCAGATTCTAAACTAGTAGGACCTAGGTACTTTGGTTTTCTCTGTTCATCAGTGAACTAGGATGTCTTCAGCCTAGGAAATCAGCAAACATTATTTGTTTTTTTTTTTTTTTGTTTTGAAATATAGTTTGATCTCCTAAGCAGGATATCTAAACACCTTTTCTTTAGCAGAAAATATTTTTATGCTATATATCTTCTGGACTAATTTCACTTAAGGACAGCAAACAAGAATTTTAGCATATCCTAGGACCCCACTGCTGCCAGAGATGTATTTGATACTGAATATAAGTTAGGCCCCAAATTTTCTTTTTTTTTCTTTATTTTTAAAATAAATTAATTTTTTATTGGTGTTCAACTTACCAACATACAGAATAACACCCAGTGCTCATCCCGTCAAGTGCCCCCCTCAGTGCCTGTCACCCATTCACCCCCACCCCCTGCCCTCCTCCCCTTCCACCACCCCTAGTTCGTTTCCCAGAGTTAGGAGTCTTTATGTTCTGTCTCCCTTCCTGATATTTCCCATACATTTCTTCTCCCTTCCCTTATATTCCCTTTCACTATTATTTATATTCCCCAAATGAATGAGAACATACACTGTTTGTCCTTCTCCAATTGACTTACTTCACTCAGCATAATACCCTCCAGTTCCATCCACGTTGAAGCAAATGGTGGGTATTTGTCGTTTCTAATGGCTGAGTAATATTCCATTGTACGTATAGACCACAGCTTCTTTATCCATTCATCTTTCGATGGACACCGAGGCTCCTTCCACAGTTTGGCTATTGTAGACATTGCTGCTAGAAACATCAGGGTGCAGGTGTCCCGGCATTTCATTGCATCTGAATCTTTGGGGTAAATCCCCAACAGTGCAATTGCTGGGTGGTAGGGCAGGTCTATTTTTAACTCTTTGAGGAACCTCCACACAGTTTTCCAGAGTGGCTGCACCAGTTCACATTCCCACCAACAGTTTAAGAGGGTTCCCTTTTCTCCGCATTCTCTCCAACATTTGTTGTTTCCTGCCTTGTTAATTTTCCCCATTCTCACTGGTGTGAGGTGGTATCTCATTGTGGTTTTGATTTGTATTTCCCTGATGGCAAGTGATGCAGAGCATTTTCTCATGTGCCTGTTGGCCATGTCTATGTCTTCCTCTGTGAGATTTCTCTTTGCACCCAAAAGCATAAGATACCTAGGAATAAACCTAACCAAAGAGGTAAAGGATCTATACCCTAAAAACTATAGAACACGTCTGAAAGAAATTGAGGAAGACACAAAGAGATGGAAAAATATTCCATGCTCATGGATTGGCAGAATTAATATCGTGAAATGTCAATGTTACCCAGGGCAATTTACACATTTAATGCAATCCCTATCAAAATACCATGGACTTTCTTCAGAGAGTTAGAACAAATTATTTTAAGATTTGTGTGGAATCAGAAAAGACCCCGAATAGCCAGGGGAATTTTAAAAAAGAAAACCATAGTTGGGGGCATCACAATGCCAGATTTCAGGTTGTACTACAAAGCTGTGGTCATCAAGACAGTGTGGTACTGGCACAAAAACAGACACATAGATCAATGGAACAGAGTAGAGAACCCAGAAGTGGGCCCTGAACTTTATGGTCAACTAATATTCGATAAAGGAGGAAAGACTATCCATTGGAAGAAAGACAGTCTCTTCAATAAATGGTGCTGGGAAAATTGGACATCCACATGCAGAAGAATGAAACTAGACCACTCTCTTGCACCATACACAAAGATAAACTCAAAATGGATGAGAGATCTAAATGTGAGACAAGATTCCATCAAAATCCTAGAGGAGAACACAGGCAACACCCTTTTTGAACTTGGCCACAGTAACTTCTTGCAAGATACATCCACGATGGCAAAAGAAACAATAGCAAAAATGAACTATTGGGACTTCATCAAGATAAGAAGCTTTTGCACAGCAAAGGATACAGTCAACAAAACTAAAAGACAACCTACAGAATGGGAGAAGATATTTGCAAATGACGTATCAGATAAAGGGCTAGTTTCCAAGATCTATAAAGAACTTCTTAAACTCAAGGCCCCAAATATTCAATAACAGCAACATGACTAGTGTTATTGGAACGTTAATAGCTTCCTCAAATAGTTTTTGGGTGGCACCAGGTATGAAATAACCAAGCAATGAACCAACTTTGTTTTTTCAGAGCTATATGAATCAGTGATTCATTCATTTAATACATTTATGGTGGGCATTCACTAGGAATTGAAGGTAGAGTGGCAAATTAGATAGAGCAATCTGTCTGATATTATGGAGTTTCCATTTGTCTGTGAGAAGACAATAACCAGTAAACAAATATGAACCAGTTAGTATCAGGTGTCAATACATGCTATGAAGAGGTTAAAACAAGGAGAAGTAAAGAGTGAAATGCAGGATGAGGAGGGATTGGTTCAGAGCTAATTTAGATTGGATGCCCAAGAAAAGTCTCACTGAAGAGGTAACTTCAGAGCTAAGAATTTAGTGACAAGAAAACAGAAAGCATAGTTAGGTGGCAGAGCATTTCATGCAGAGGGAACAGTGAGCATCAATGCTCTAAAGTGGAAACAAACTTGTATGGTCTAGAAATGAGGCCCAAGGAGCTGAATGAGTATAAATTAAGGGAAGAACTATAAAAGAGAAAGACAGAGAGAAGTAGGGGATCCTATCACATAGGGATATGGTAAGCAGTTAATCTTTTATTCAAAAGATAAGAGGAAGACATCAGAGGGTTTTAGGCGACATACTCTGATTTATATTTTAGAAAGAACATTCTGGCTGACATGTGAGGAGCAGATTGCACAGGATTAAGAGTGGGAGCAAGAAAAATGGTTCGGAGACTACTGCAGTCAACCAGGTGAGGGATGTTAAGATTAGAAGTGCAGGAGCAACAGAGATAAATTTCTTGAGCAAATTTAGGATATGTTTTGGAGATAGTGCAGTTGGAGATTAGATATGGGCTGGATGTAGGGATAAGAGGACAGAGTCAAGGACAGATAACTTTTTGTCCTGATGAGATCAGTTGAGTGGATGGAGATTCCATTTAAAAGTATGAAGAAGAATGGAGAACAGGGGTGAATTTTGGAGGAGGGAAACAGTCTCACCACACTCAGACACAATTGTATAAGTGATAATGTCTCCAAACTGTGTGACTATATATGAAAAACAAAATGTTTGGGTTTTTTGTCTAAGGGAAGTAACCCTGAGCCATGTTTGCTATGGAATGAGAAGTGAGTATCATTCCTTGCAAAATGAGATAGGTGAGAAGTGAAAGGACTGGTGCGTAAGGATTCTTTGCCTATCAGTGACTTACTTCCTTTCCCTTGGGCTCAACAAAGGCTTTCTTGCTTTCCTTAACTATCTCTGTCCCTTTTTCTTTCTTGGCTCACATGTCCCCAAAGAGTCACTGTTTCTTGGCACTGTGTAGTATGCTAAATTCTGCTGAAAAACTTTTCTGGAAAAAGCACATGGAGGGTAAGAACTCATAGAAAGCATCAGTAAGGACAACAGAAATGGCAAACTGAGACTAGCTCAGCACCTCCTCATTAGTGGTCCTTGTCTGGGTGAACGAATGAAGTTCTAAGATAGAGCAACACAGGCTATCTTTGGTTTGACAAGAGGGAGGAACTGAATGTCCACTTTCTCTATTATGTATAGATTTGGATTTCATTTTTTTTAAAAGATTTTATTTATTCATTCATAGACACACACACAGAGAGGCAGAGACACAGGCAGAGGGAGAAGTAGGCTCCATGCAGGGAGCCCGATGTGGGACCTGATCCTGGGTCTCCAGCATCACACCCAGGCTGCAGGCGGCGCCAAACAGCTGTGCCATCAGGGCTGCCCTGGATTTCATATCCTATGTTTGGGTCACTATATTTCCAAAGAGTCTGAACATTAGTGCTGCAGATATTATTGGTGAAAAGCCAAGTTATGGAGAAAGCCAGGAGGAAGTGAAAAAAAATAAAAGAGTTTTCTTTCCAGGTTTCTCTAGGTCATTGGATCTCAGAGTATGGTTCCTAGAAAATGGCAGCACCAGCATCATGTGGGAATGAGTTAGAAATGCAAATTCTCAGCCCCACTGAAGCTCAACAGCATCAGAAACTCTGAGGTGAAGCCCAGTAATACGTGTTTCAACAAGTCTTTCATGTGATTCTGATACATGTTAAAGTTTGGGAACCCCTGTTCTAGGTCATAGTGAAGAATGTAGTCAGCTAAATTAAAGTGGAATTAAAATACTTAAATAAAATAGTACAAAAATATATATCACTCATCAGATAGTGAAAATATTTACACATATAGCAAAGATTCACACTGATGTTTGGATTTTGGTTTTAATCGACCATTTAAGGTATATCAGATTATTCAAGCTTTCTAGGTTGTCTTAAGTAAATGTGTGTGTGTATGTGTGTATGTGTGTATATATATATATATATATACACACATTTATAAATGTATAATGTATATATATAATGTAAATGTATATATATTCTTATATATATAAATGTGTATATATATATATACACAATTGGAAAAAAGTGACTGTTACTTTTGAACTCGCACATCTCACTGTTTTAGTAGTTTTTCTTCTTTAAAGTAAGATGCTATTTATGAGATGCTTAAATTGAAGCAAAGGTGTTTTTAGTGACGTCTTACAGTTTTTCATTTTTCCTAAAGTACTTTCAGTTAAGAATACAAAACAATCTTAGAATACTTTTTCCTAATGTGCCTAATCTTTTTTAAATTAAAAAGATTAAAATAAAAATAGCAAATATGGCAATAATCACCCCTAAGTTAAAAGAATCATTATCTCTTATAGGGAAGAAATCATTCATTCATCAGTGAAAACATTTCTTTTTCTTGAGAAAGACAATGCTAATTATTTTATTGTGTATTTGCATGTCTACCTTCTAAAGTCACCAAATAACAACAGTCAACAGCTATCCCAGTATGATTTTTGACAGGTAGGAAAATGGTAAAGTAGAAAGTAAAAGGGGAAGATAAACACTGAAGGCCTATTTGAGGCTTGTGATCATGAAATCAAAGTGAGATTGGATGTATTTATTTGTAGCCACATTTCAGCTACTCAGGTGCAGGGACTGAATGGTGGAGAACAGTATTCACTCAGGGTTGAGGTTTTACAACTAAATTGGATGGAGTGCAAGAGGAGTAACTAAATGGAAAGTCTATATGAAGCAGCAATTTTGCATGACCCTCAAACCCTTATCTGCAATTCCTAAATCCAAAAAATCTGAAAACCTAAAGGTTTTTCAATAGTTTGGTGCTCAAAATCAGTTGGTAGAAAAACCTGTCTGGCTTGATGTGAAGTTATTTATGTTCTTTACTTACTCCATTTGATATGAATATTCATATATTTTACTGCATAAATAATAATATGTTTGAAACAATGTATTTCCTCAGTCTCAGCTGGAGATATCCTATAATATATGGTATGTAGGTCTGTATATATATATTATAGAAGGTATCCTATATGACATGTATGTCTGTGTGTGTAGTAGTATATTTCCACAGTTAAAAAAACAACCCTAAATTCTGCCTCAAACTCTTGCAATAAATTGAAGAGAAGATACTTCCCAACTCATTCTCTGAGGCCAGTATTACCTTGATACCAAAGCAAGACAAGGACACTACAAGAAGACTACAGACTAATACTCCTGATGAATATTGATGTAAAAATCTTTGACAAAATACTAGCAAAGAGAATTCAACAGTATGACAAAGTAGGATATATTCCAGGAATGCAAAGATGTTTCAACATAAAAAATGGATCAATGTAATAACTGCACTAACAGACTGAAGGGGAAAAAAACCCCACATGATCATTTCAATTAATGTAAAAAAAGCCTTTGACAAAATTCAACACTCTTTCATGACCAAATCACTCACAAACTAGGAATAGTCAGAAACTACTTCAACATAACAAAAACTGTATATAAAAAACCCTCAGCTAACCACAAAAAATTCTCAATAGTGAAAGACTGAAAGCTTTGCCTCTAATATTAGGAACAAGGCAAAGATACCACTCCACTACTGCTATAATACTAGAAGTCCTAGCCAGAGCAATTAGGCAAGAAAAAGAAATAAAAGACATCTAAATTGGAAAGGAGAAGTAAAATTTTCTCTGCTTACAGATGACATGATCTCATATGTAGACAGCTCTAAAGATTCCACACAAAAAATTTAGCAAAATTGGAAGATACAATATCAACACACAAAAGTCAGTTGCAGGGCAGCCCCGGTGGCACAGCGGTTTAGCGCCACCTGCAGCCCAGGGCGTGATCCTGGCGACCTGGGATCCAGTCCCACGTCAGGATCCCTACATGGAGCCTGCTTCTCCCTCCGCCTGTGTCTCTGCCTCTCTCTTTCTGTGTGTCTCTCATGAATAAATAAATAAAATATTTAAAAAAAGGTCAGTTGCATTTCTATACACTAACAATGAACAATCCTAAAATAAAATTAAGGAAGCAATTCCATTCAAAACAGCATCAAAAAAATAAAGTACTTAGAAATAAACTTATCATGGAGGCAAAAGACAAATATTGAAAACTACATAACTTCGTTAAGAGAAATTAAAGAAGGTTAATAGAAAGACATCACATGTTCACAAAGTGGAATATTTAATATTGTTAAAATGTTAATAGTGCCTGAAGTGATTACAGATTCAATGCAATCTCTATCAAAATCCCAGTGGCATTTTTTTTTCAGAAATAGGAAAATTCTTCCTAAATTCATTTGGAATCTGAGGGACTCTGACTAGCCAAAACAATCTTCAGAGATAAAACCAGGGACACCTGGGTGGCTCAGCATTTGAGCATCTGCCTTTGGCTCAGGGCATGCCAGGATCGAGTCCCACACTGGGCTCCCTGAAGGGAGCCTGCTTCTCCCTTTGGCTATGTCTTTGCCTCTTTCTCTGTATCTCTCATGAATAAATAAATAAACAATTTAAAAAGTATTTTTTTAAAAAAGATAAAACCAACGTTGTAGGTCTCACATTTCTTAACGTCAAATTTTTTTACAAGGCTATAGTACTCATGATAGTGTAGTAATGGCATAAAGACAGACATGAAATAGAACAGAGAGCTAGGCAGTAAACCTGCTCATACATGGTCAAATGGTCTTCAACAAGAGTGCAAAGACCATTCATTGGGGGAGGGGGGGAAGTACAGTTTTTTCAGTAGATTTGGCTGGGAAAATTGGATATCCACATACAAAAGAATTAAGTATACTATATACCAGTTAACTCAAAATGGATTAAAGACCTAAATGTAGGACCTGAAAGTATAAAAACTCCTAGAAGAGAACACAGAGAAAAGTTTTATGATATTGGATTTGATGATGATTTTTTGGATATGATACCATAAGTATAGGCAAAAAAAGTAAAAAGAGATAAACTGGACCACATCAAAATTGAAAGTTTCTGTGTATCAAAGGGCACTATCAAGAGTGTGAAAGGCAACACATGGGAGGGAGAAAATATTGGTAAATTATATATCTGATAAGTGATCAGTGTCTAGAATACATAAAAAACTCTTACAATTCAACAATAAAAAGCCAAATAATTCTATTCAAAGGGGTGTCTAGGTGGCTCAGTTGGTTAAGCATCAGCTCTTGATTTTGGCTCAGGTCATGATTTCAGGGTTGTGAGATCGAGGCCTGTGATGGCCACCGTGCTGGGCATGGAGCCTACTTAAGATTCTCTTTCTTCTTCTCCTTCTGCCCTTTCTTATCCTTGCTCATGCAAATGCATGTGCTTCCTCCTTCTCTCCCTAAAAAAAATAAAGATTAAAAAAATGGGCAGAGGGCTTGAATAGACATTTCCCTAAAGAAGATATAAATGACCAATAAGCACATGAAAAGATGCTCAACATCACTAATCATCAGGAAAATGCAAATCAAAACTACAATGAGATACCACCTCACACCTACTAGGATGGTTACTATAAGAAACCCAACAACCCAGCAACATAGAAAATTACAAGTGTTGGTCACAGTGTGGAGAAAGTAGAACCCTCATGCACATATACCCAGAAGAATTGAAAGCAGGATATCAAGATAGTTGTATACCCATGTTCATAGCAGCATTATTCACAATAGCCAAAAGTTGTAAGCAACCAAGTGTTCACCAAAGGATAAATGTATAAACAAAATGTATAAAACAAAATATACATACAATGGAAAATATTCAGCCTTGAAAAGGAAGAAAATTAAGACACATGCTACATGAGGATGAACCTTTAGGACATTATGGTAAATGAAATAAGCCAGTCACAACAAGACGAATATTGCATGATTCTACTTATATGAGATATCTAGATTAATCAAATCATAGGGACAGAAACTATAATGGTGGTTGCCAGGGGCTGGGAAGGAGAGCAGAAGCGGAGAGTTGTTTTGTAGGTATAGAGTTTCAGTTTTGCAAGGTCAAAGAGTTTTGGAGATCGGTTATACAATAATGTGGATATACTAACAGTAATTGAACTATACACTTACAAATAGTCATGAGGGTAAATTTTATGTATATTTGCCACAATTAAACAAACAAAAAACCCTGAGTTCTGAAACACATTTATTCCCAAGGTTTTGAAAAAGGTACTGTGTTTCTGTAGCATAAGCCATCAACTCTAAGCTAAGTAAGAAGGAATGAGGATGTGAATGGAATGATAAACAGTGAAAGAGACACATGGATTTGAGGTCCTGGTGGGACTGAAGCATTAATGGGAATAACTTAGAAAGCACCAGGTGGTCTTCAGAGACTTGGAAGCTTAAGCTTTTAATTTTGAAAAGACATAGTCCAGATTATGACCATGGAAGTAGAGAGAAGATGCAGTTATTGGAGCAAAAAAATCTAAATAATGAGATTGAGAGGCAAGAATTCATGGATACTGACATCTCCAAGAAATAGAGAGAAAGACCACAAGGTACTTCTCTGTCCTCATTTCCTATTATTCTTCCAATGAAAGTGTAGCAATAAGGAAAGGCAAAGATACTCACCACCCCAACTATGACCAATATGATTGTGTTGTGGGAGAAAATATTTGGGAGGGCTGTAGGGGAAGTTCTCAGGAGAAAACTAAATTTCAGTTTCAGTTACAATGAAGGTAAAGGTAATACTTGGAGAAGTATGACCCCAAGATAGGTGATTAGAAAGAAAGTAAGGGTGCAGTGGATGGAAAAACCACCCATTTTACAACCAAAGTCTTCGGGAGACAGTAGTAGCATATTGCAGTAAATCTGTAAACTCTTATCGTACATATTGCATGCAAAGCATTGCATTTGAATAGATTAAATGATACTTTTTTGCTTCTCTGGGATTGGAGCTAGTTTTCTGTGACGTGGCTACATGTACCAAGAATGCTGAAATCATTGGTAAATATGAGACCTATTATAGTGCCTTCCTCAGGAAAATGGTGAAGAAAATTGAAATAAGCCAACACGCCAAGTACATTTGCTCCTTCTGCAGCAAAACCAAGATGAAGAGATGAGCTGTGGCAATTTAGCACTGTGGTTCCTACAGGAAAATGGTAGCTGGTGGTACCTGGACCTATACCACCACTTCTGCCATCACAGTAAAGTCTGCCATCAGGCCACTGAAGGAATGGAAAGACCAGTAGAAGCTCCACCATTTGACACATGGCTAGCCTATAACAAAAGCCTTAATTTATGTAACAACAACAGAGATACTTTCTTACCCTTCAGAAGCTCACAAAATCAAATTTAAGCAATATAAATATTGATTTCACAAAGCTAAAAAAAAATTAGGACCTTTTGGAAATTCCAAATTCCAGTAACTGTATGTTACTGTATGTAACTGTGGTGGGTATTGTGTTGAATGAATGAAATTTGTACTACAAAGATCTTTTAAATCTGAATGGGCTTAGTTATTCTAATTTGTAAATTGTGCTTAATAACTAACCATTTAAGTAACCAGTTGACATCCTACACAGAAATGTTAGGATCAGTTACTCTCTGGTAGTACATTAGATACCTGGTGGGTTGCCACTATGTGTTCACGATCATTCTTTAATACTGAAGGAAATAATATACAAAAATCCTGAACATTTAGATCCTTAACACAAGACAAAATGTCTTTAAATATTTTTTTAAGTATGTATGTTTTTTTAGAAAGTGTGTGCTAGGAGGAATGGAGGAGTAGGTGATACTCTTTTGTGAACTCTGGAGTTGTAAAGCTAGAAAGAGAAAAACTAGGGGACAGCAGCTATACTTAGGTGGGTTTAAACAAATTATAAAGTAAATAATAATTATTATGAAAGATAATCAGAATCTACCAGGTCTGCAATGGGGTTAGAGATGGAGAAGGGGTTAGAGATGGAGAAGGGTGTTTTAAGTCAGACAGTATCTTATTTATTGCAAAGAAGTCATGAAACAACATGGCAAATTTAGTGAACAGAGATTACTTTACTCAGTATAGAGTCCTTGGTATTTTCAATTCTGCTGACTGTGCTCTATGAGGTTGGTACTAAGGAAGCTTAAAAAACTGGCTACTCAGGCAGCCCAGGTGGCTCAGCAGTTTAGAGCTGCCTTCAGCCCAGGGTGTGATCCTGGAGGCCTGGGATCAAGTCCCATGTCAGGCTCCCTGCATGGAGCCTGCTTCTATCTCTGCCTATGTCTGTTCCTCTCTCTGTCTCTGTGTCTCTCATGAATAAATAAATAAAATCTCTAAAAAAACACACACACACACACACAAAACAAACAACAACAACTGGATACTCCATTGAAAGTTGGTGAGATATACAGTCTACCCTAGCATGTTTTCTCATCTTTGGCATGAAGATAGTGCTTTGGTTTTTTTCAATATTCTGAGTATTTTTAGTATAGTTTAGATCTTTTTTTGCATTGCTTTACATGGGTAGAGCTGGGGTCCTTTCTGTATTTTGTATTTGGGCCTCATATAATAATGCTGGGCATCGGGGAGGACACCTCTGAGCCTGATCAGGGTCCTTGATCTTTGGTTGAGCTCTTTGGTTACAAAAGGTGCTTTCAGGGATGCCTGGGTAGCTCAGCAGTTGAGTGTCTGCCTTTAGCTCAGGGAGTGATCCTGGGGTCCTGGGATTGAGTACAGCATTGGGCTCCTTGCAAGGAGCCTGCTTCTCCCTCTGCCTATGTCTCTGCCTCTCTCTCTCCCTCTCTATGTGTGTCTCTCATGAATAAATAAAATCTTTAAAAAGAAAGGGTGCTTTCATATGTTATTGGGCAGGCACTGCATATCACAAGATATCAAGAGCCCACAAGAGAAAGCCAGATGACCTGATGGAGCTGGTGTCTTTTTATCTTCCACTTGCCTAAGGATAAACTGTGAGCTTATGCCAAGGTCATTTTTATTTCTGCATATAATAATCCAACTGCTGATTATGGGATGTTTTAGTTATGGTAATGTGGAACAGGAAAATTTGGAGGAATTTAAAAAATGTTGCAATGTAGAGAGAAATTCTTAATTTAGATAAACATTTTTTCAAAGTTTACTTCTTTAATTAGGGAATGGTCAGGGAAGGACCTCCAAAAAGATGACATTTGAGCAAAGATCTGAAGAAGGTGAGGGCAGGGAGGTACATGATTATCTGGGTTCAAGGATGCTCCAGGCAGGAAGAGTAGAAAAGTGTCATGCATGTCTGGGGTTTCTGAGGAATAGCACAGAGCCCAGTGTGTCCTGAATGTTGTAAAAGAGAAAGTAGTAGAAGATGATGTCAGAGAAAAAATACTGGGGCCAGACCACAGAGGCTAATAGGTAAGACACCGGTTTTTACTCTGTGTGAGATGGGATGCCATGAAAGGGTTTAAAGTAAAGAAGTGACTTGAAATGAGTTACATTTATAGGATTATGCTGGTGGCTAGGTTGAGAATAGACTGAAAATGTTGAATCCCGTACTTCCAAGTTATCAGAAGAAATCATGAAGTCAATAATATTTAATAAGCATCTGTGACTATAAGCCAGACTGGTCTCTGTCCTCTTTGCCTTAATATTTAGAACCCCAAACAGGTTGTGGTTTATGAGAAAACTTAGGAATAACAGTCTTATCTTCTTACAGTGGAATGAGTAAATATTTGTTGAATGAAAGAACAAAAAATATTTACAATAAAGAAAAAACAAAACCCAGAAACAACAGGCTGTAATTACTTGGTTAAGAAATTTTAAGCATGATGAATAAATACTATGTATAGCGCCGATAGTCTAAATTTTGTACTGGAGAAATACAATGGTTGTTTAGCAGAATATTTACCTGTGTGGTGACATTTCTTTCCTTTTGCTTTCTATTATGCTTTTCTGCTTCGATATCTGCAATATAAAAGATGTTTATAAGGTTGAAGGTATTTTTCTTTTAACATTTCAGTAAATCATTTCTTAATAAAAAACTTTCTAGATAACTTTTAGAACTCTAAGAATAATAGTGAAAAATAATTTAAATTTAAATTACCAGTAATGTGGTATTAAATAATTCCTTCACAGATAATTTTTAAAGATGTAACTTGACACCAAAGACAATCTAAATACTTTAATCAAGCATCCTGAAATTGAGTTAATATGAAAGAGTTCTACAAATAATAGACTAATTACAATAGCAGAAAACTTTCTGAGCTACAACTTAATTAAAATGTATCCATGTAAATAAATGTCATGTCTTTAAGAATATTAAAACATAGAAGAAGGAATATAATCTTTTATATATTTATACCTGGATTCTTATGTCAGAGAGACACTAAAAATTAGTATAGTTGAAACATATAAATATCTGAGAAATGTAGACTAGTACAATTACATCAGGCTTTGAAATTTGAGAAACTACTATTCACAAGCATTTTTTAACAAATATTTTTGTAAAGAAGAGCATACATATACCATATAGAATACATATATAGTCATTGGTATATTTCATTTTTACATAGGCTTGAAGTTTCTGAACTTACATATTCAGAAAAATAAGTCTTTGAAAACCTGATATAACAAGGTGTCACATCATGGCATGTCTATTACATTAGTAGGACTGATAATTTTCAATTACTAAAAAAATTATTTTATGTACTGTAAAAATGACCCTACATATTTCCTGAAGTAAAACATGCATACATGAAATATGTTCCATTTATAGATTGAAGAATTTGACTGAAGACAAATATGGATAATTAAAATTTTATATTTGTAAAAGTTGTGAGCTTATACTTTTAAGAGCAGGTTATGAATATTCTCATGTTATCTCTGATATTGTATTTATTAATTTGATATGTTTTATTCTTTCTCTCACTAATCAACTTTAGTATTTGGACTCACAATTATAGAAGGTCTTTTCTGTTTACTTTATAAGCCAGACCTTACAGAAACTGCTTCCAGATTGTTTATATTTAGTCTTCTGTCAAACTAGAGAAGCAATTGACAAAATCTAAATAAATATTAAACAACATCATGGTGACAAATGCATTAATATAAAGCATATGAAAAATTTTAAAGATTATACATATTTCATCAAATTATATACATTAGGATTTCTTTTCAGGCTCAGGATGTAAAACAAATTATGCCAGAATAAGAACATTATTATAAACGCAACTTCCTTTGTCCTAAGTTTGCCAAGTGATCATTTTAAGGCCATAGATACTCATTATCAGTCAATATAGCGTAGTGGTCCACCATGTGGCCTTTGAGTTAACCAAGCCTGCATGCTAATCTTGATTTTGTATCTGTTTCATTAATTTGTTATAGTAATCCATAAGATAATCTTTTTTTAAAAGTTTTTTTTTTTTTTAAAGGATTTACTTATTTATTTGTTCAACAGAGAGAGAGAGTACAGATCCCAGGACCCTGGGATCATGACCTAAGCTGAAGGCAGAGGCTTAACCAACTGAGCCACCAGGTGCCCTTCCAATAAGATAACCTATGTAAAGTATTTAGTACTTAATACATAGTGTTTAATAAATGTTAGCTATACATATAATTATGGTTATGATTATTATAAAGAAGGTCTACTTCCTTAAAGGATTTAAGATGCCTTCAAGATGATAAGGTATGTAAATTAGTATTTTAAAAAGATCATGCTGAAAAAGCATTATTAGAGACTTAATATGTTATCAGAATTTATTAATACTGTCTATAATATGACTTCTATCTCAATTAAGGCATTTTCTTCAAAACAAATTACTTAGCCTAATTATATTTGTGAATTAGAAATCAGACAACGTGACTAATATTATAGCTATAGTAAATGTCTAGCAATTTTTAATCTCCATTATCACTAGAAAAAGTAAACTGGAAAAAGCAATGTGATTTGATATATTTCTATTGTTATACTCCCCAAAGTACACAGAATAAAATTAGAGTTAGTATGCACGTAAAATACAGACACAGAACAAGAAGTACAAAGTGTCATGTGTATTAGAGCAAGAGGAGAAAATTATGGATATTAAGTGGAATAACGTCTGTATTATACACGGGACCAGAAAATCAAGCTGTCAGTGGCCATATATTAACATGAAAATTACAGGGCTAAAAGCAATTATCAAAGGTAGGATAAGTGTAGATAAAAATGTAGAGAAAAGAATTAGTGAAATGGGAAGAGGTGTAAGAATCTAACTGAAGGAACAAACTATTTAATAGCTTAAAACATAAAAAGAACATAAAGGTCATTGCTTCCAGAAGAAGATACACAATAACAAAAATACTTTTCTTTTCTAAACCTCAGGCTTTTTAGGTTTTTACCTAAAGAAAATGAATTTTTAAAAAAGTTTGTTTTTAATTTTAATTCAATTTGCCAACATATAACACCCAGTGCTCATCACATCATGTGCCCATCTTAATGCCTGTCACCCAATTACCACATCCTGCCATCCACCTCCCCTTTAGCAACCCTCTGTTTCCCAGAGTTAGGAGTCTCTCGTGGTTTGTCTTCCTCTCTAATTTTTCCCCATTAGGGAAAATGGTCTTCTCTATGGTCTCTCTCACTATTTCTTATATTCCACATATGAGTGAAACCATATGATGATTGTTTTTCTCCGACTGACTTATTTCACTCAGTGTAATACCCTCCAGTACTATGCACGTCAATGTAAATGGTAGCTATTCATTCTTTCTGATGGCTGAGTAATATTCTGTTGTATATACATACCACATCTTCTTTATCCATTCATCTGTCGAAGGACATTGTGGCTCCTTCCACAGTTTGGCTATGGTGGTCACTGCTGCTATGAACATTGGGGTGCAGGTGTCCTGGTGCTTCACTACATCAGTATCTTTGAGGTAAATACCCAGTACTGCAATTGCTGGGTCATAGGGTAGCTCTATTTTTAACTTCTTGGGAACCTCCACATTGTTTTCCAGAGTGGCTGTACCACCTTGCATTCCCACCAACAGTGCAAGAGGGTTCACCTTTCTCCACATCCCTACCAACATTTGTTGTTTCTTGTCTTATTTATTTTAGTCATTCTCACCAGTGAAAGGTGGTATCTCATTGTAGTTTTATTTGTATTTCCCTGATGACAAGTGATGTAGAGCATTTTTTCATATGCCTGTTGGCCATGTGTAGGTCTTCTTTGGAGAAATGTCTATTCATGTCTTCCGCCTATTTTTTGACTGCATTGTTTGTTTTTTGAGTACTGAGTTTGATAAGTTCTTTATAAAAATTATTTATTTATTCATGAGAGACACACAGAGAGAGGTAGAGACATAGGCAGAGGGAGAAGTAGCTTCCTGCATGGCGCCTGATGTGATCCCAGGACCTGGGATCATGCCCTGAACAGAAGGCAGATGCTCAACTGCTAAGCCACCCAGGCATCCCAAGTTTGATAAGTTCTTTATAGATCTTGGATATTAGCCCTTTATCTGATATGTTATTTGCAAATATCTTCTCCCACTCTGTAGGCTGCCTTTTAGTTTTGTTGGCTGTTTCCTTTGCTGCACAGAAGCTTTTAATCTTGATGAGGTCCCAACAGTTCATTCTTGCTTTTGTTTCCCTTGCCTTTAGAGACATGTCTTGTAAGAAGTTCTTGTGGCCAAGGTAAAAAAGGCTGCTGCCTGTGTTCTCCTCTAGGATTTTGATGAATTCCTGTCTCACATTAAATCTTTCATCCATTTTGAGTTTATCTTTGTATATGGTGTAAGAGAATAGTCAAGTTTCATTCTTCTGCATGTGGCTCTCCAACGTTCCCAACGCCATTTATTGAAGAGACTGTCTTTTTTCCAGTGGATATTCTTTCCTGCTTTGTTGAAAATTAGTTGACCATAGAGTTGAGGGTCCATTTCTGGGTTCTCTATTCTGTTCCACTGATCCATGTATCTGCTTTTGTGCCAGTACCACAGTGTTTTAATGATCACAGCTTTGTAATACAGCTTCAAGTCAGGCATTGTGATGTCCCCAGTGTTACTTTTCTGTTTCAACATTCCTCTGGCTATTTGAGGTCTTTTCTTGGTTCCATACAAATCTTAGGATTATTTGTTCCAACTCTGCAAAGAAAGACCATGGTATTTTGTTGGGGTTGCATTGAATGTGTAAATTGCCCTGGGTAGCATAGACATTTTCACAATATTTATTCTTCTAATCCATGAGCATGGAATGTTTTTCCATCTCTTTGTGTCTTCCTCAATTTCTTTCAAAAGTGTTCTGTAGCTTTTAGGTTATAGATCCTTTACCTCTTTGGTTAGGTTTATTCCCAGATATCTTATGGTTTTGGGTGCAGTTGTAAAAGGGATTGATTCCTTAATTTCTCTTTCTTTAGTCTCATTGTTAGTGTAGAGAAATGCCAGATTTCTGTGCATTGATTTTGTATCCTGCCATGTTGCTGAATTGCTGTATGAGTTCTAGCAATGTCGAGATGGAGTCTTTTGGGTTTTCTGCATACAGTATCATGTCATCTGTGAAGAGGGAGAGTTTGACTTCTTCTTTGCCAATCTGAATGCCTTTTATTTCTTTTTGTTGTCTGATTGCTGAGGCTAGGACTCCTAATACTACTTTGAACAATAGTGGCGAGAGTGGGCATCATTGTCGTGTTCCTGACCTGAGGGGACAAGCTCTCAATTTTTTTCCCATTGAGAATGATATTTGCTGTGGGTTTTTCATAAATGGTTTTTATTATGAAAATGAAGCTTTGGTTGGCTACTGGGGAACAGATTTTGCTACCAACCCAGGCATCCCAAGTTTGATAAGTTCTTTATAGATCTTGGATATTAGCCCTTTATCTGATATGTTATTTGCATATGTTAAGTGCATTATGTCACACAAGGCTTTCTAGTAGGCTTTTAAATATCAGTTAAGGAACATTGGTGCTTGCTAGAGACTTGTCCCACTGTTTTATAAAACTTCCCTGTATATGAGTACTGATATCAGAGGGCAGAGCCAGGAGTCCAGAGGCTGCTACCAAGAACCAAGGAAAACTCTCCAAGGGAACAGAACAGGGCTCCTGTCAAGGAACAGTGCCTACCCTTGGAGGGACCAGTGATTGTTGTACATTTCTCATTCCCCTTTTATAGATAGCAGTATCTAGTATAATGTGGTTTTCTATTTCTCCAATATCCATTGGGTATGTGAGGGAATGAAGGATAACTTGTCTTTTTGTTTCATAGGTGTCTGAATCTAGGAACTATACTCAAGGAGTCTCACTGACCTCTTGACCTGGTGCAGATTATGAAATTATAGATTCTGAGCTTGATGCTATGATTGGATGGGTCTTAGGCAATATTAGAAGGGGGAGAATCATGTGGGACAGATGTGAATCACTGGGGCCTAAGGGTATACTGTGGTAGATTGTAACAATGGTCCCCATGAATCACAACTACTACGTTAATACACCTTTACAGTGTGACTGCCTAATCCTTCCATCATGAGATGGAGATGATTTTCTTCATTTTTTGCATGGGCTGCCCCTGTAACCTGCTTAGACTAACAGGAATGTGGCAGATGACATTGTTCAACTTCCAAGGCTAGTCCTTAATCCTTTTAGCCTCTTTTACCATCTTGGAATAATGCCCTGTAACCACCATGTCCTGAAGAAGCCAGGGGTAATAATGGAGGGAAGAGAGAAAGGCCCAGCTGTCCAAACTGACTACCGGCTGAGTGAAGTTTCATGTGTGAGCTTAGATGAGACCAGCAGAAAAATAACCCAGTAAACCCACAGAGAATTGTGAGAAACAATAAATCATTGCAGTTTCATACTACAAAGTTTTGTGTTGTTATACAGGAGTTGATGATTGAAAACCTTTCTGTTTCTTCAGCCAACTATGATTCCTTGGATAGAATTCTCCATTCTCAGAAGCTACATGACACCAATAAATAATGCCAAAATAAATAATATATAATATACTCAAAGCATTAAGAGAAGGATTAGAAGAAAATAACATCCCAGAATATTTGTTGTCTTGATGACATTCTTTTCAGATCTACTTTCTCATGAAAGGCTTGATGTACACTAACTCCTGGCTTTAATATTCATTTCCCCACTGGGCACAGGTTCTTTCTTTCTAAGACATGGTTCATCTTCCTTTGAATGATCACTGGGACAGTGATTAATGTCACTAAGATTCTTGAAAAAAAAAGTGCACCACAAAATTCCCCAAAACACACAAAAAAACCCCTCTGTACTTTAGAAGGTAATATGCCTGGGGAGTTATAAGTAAATAAAAGGTTTGCTTGTTTGTTCAAACAACACTTACAAATGGAACTAAACAGATTTATTTTATTGATTTTCCTGTCCTAGTTCTTTAAAATGGTGCTTCATTCCTCCCCTGCTCTTACCATTACATGTAGTAATGGTATAAAAAATAGTGACTATTGTTTCCTTTCTAATCTTTCTTTGAGATTCTGTGCAATACATTGGCTTCTGTGACTTTACACTATCCTGGATATCCTTCTTCCTTTCAAACCTCTGTTTTAGAGTTTCTTTGTTTTATATCTGCTAATGATTGTGTATTTCTCAATGCTCAGTCCTCATGTCTTCTCTGTGGGTTGAGCTGGGTCAGCAAGGACTTTGGAGTGGACAGATGGTGAGTGTAGGAGGTTAGGAACTAGAAAAGGATAATGTACTCATTCCAGAATAGGCAGCCACTTAAGAAGTAAAGCTCTGGGAATTAAACTGTAATGAATGACTGGAAAGCAAAGTAACACAAGTCATAGGAGGAGCCACAGAAGGAATCCAGGTTGGCAGAGGTGAGACAAGGATGAGAGACAATCCTAGCAACAAGGACAATTCCAAAACCTGGGACTAAAATAATGGGAGCAGGTCAGGCCCGGGATAGAAATGAGTGGAATCTAAGTCACCAGAAATGGGTACACAATTGGGAAGATGTAGGAGTGAGAAGAGTGATAGTTTGCAGCTACGAGGATCCAGAGAAAATTCTGCCAAAGAGATTTCTGGAGGGGTGAGTTTTCAGTTTCCTGTGGAAAACACAGCATAAATCAGACCCTCATCATTTCATGCCTGCATTCTTACAACAGCCTCCTAACAGATTTAATCATGATTGCTCTAATTTTAATCTAATTTACATCTACACTCAGAATAAATCTCCCTGAGTACTGTTTCCAGCAAGGCACACATCTGCTTAAAAACTCATAAATCCATGTTGCTTACCATATAAATACTAGCTCCCTATGTTGACTTCCAGTTTCCTCTTCATTCAGGGGTAGATCCACATTTATAAGTATTTTTCAAATACAAATAATCTGTTTCACTAGTTACTGATCAAACTATTTGAAAGTTTTCTTCTTTACTTTCTTTAACAATTCTTATTGAATGGACTAGAAGTTATTTATTAAAATTTCCAATAAAAAACAAATATGATTTTAGGTCATTTATTATTTTGGATTTGTGAGATACTTAGTTTTGTACATCACCAAGCCTGATGTTCAGAAATAAGATTTCATATGTTCTTACTTAGCCATGTGACCTTGGATAAGTTATTTAATCCCTCTGAGCCCCAGTTTTCTATAAAGAGGGAATAGCAATACTATACCTATCTCTTAGAAAGGTAGATGTGAGGACAGAATAGAATTAAAGTATAGTATTTGGTGTTTGTTAAATACGTGGCAGCTAAATAATAAATGTCAATTCCCTTCTCTTCTCCATAGGCCTACCTTTTAAAAGCAAGTAGCATTAGCATTTGTAGGAAAAGAACTTCCCTTATTGAAATAAAATTAAGAAACTATATGGTTTAAACCTTGGAAGAAGGATCTCCTACTGAATTTTACTTTCTCTTTGGCTTTTTCTCATTTTGATAATTGCTGCAACCACTTTCCCTCCAATCTCCTTTCCCTGATTACTCTTACTACATCTAAAAGAGACTGGAATTTTCAAAACAGAGTTAATAACTCCATGGAAGAGCAAAGAAAATATAAAACAGAGTCCATTATACAGAGACAGATTTCTTGAGAATACCTCAACTGCATTCTCCTAGGGCCTATCTCATTCCTTTTTCTGGAAGAATTTCATAAGAATCTTTCCCACATGTTTGGGAAAAGTATCATTTTATCTTCCACTCCATGGGGGCTATTCTCCTTAATACCTGGATCTCTTTGATATCCAGGGCAAGAATACAACTTCTAACTACCACTCACCTAAGGCCCTCCTATTCTTTTTTTTTTTTTTTTAAAGATTTTATTTATTCGTTCATGATAGACATAGAGAGAGAGAGAGAGGCAGAGACACAGGCGGAGGGAGAAGCAGGCTCCATGCTGGGAACCTGACGCAGGACTCGATCCTGGGACCCCAGGATCATGCCCCTGGCCAAAGGCAGGCACTGAACTGCTGAGCCACCCAGGGATCTCCCTCTACTATTCTTTTTTTTTTTTAAGATATATTTATTTTAGAGAGAGAGTGTATGTGTGTTGGGGGGTGGGGTGGGGGGGTAGAGAGAATCCCAAGCAGACTCCTTGCTGAGTGTGGAAACTGATGTGGTCTTAATCCCATGACCCCAAGATCGCAACTTAAGCTGAAACCAAGTCACTCAATCAAGTGCACCACCCAGGTGCCCCTGGCCCTCCTATTCTGATGGATACAGATTTTCCCTTACCCAGATCCCTGATGGGATTGGGGTGACATACATATTATCTTCCTTAGATAAACCTCCATCCTCTACATACTGTTCGCAGCTCAAGTCCTCAAGAGACCCATTTCAGTCATATAATAATTTTAACACCTATACACTACGAATTGCCTATATAGGAGGGAGCTATTCCATTGTACCCTCAATAGGAATAATTTGCAATCATTACTTATGTATAATTAGACCAAATTTGGACATTATCAAAGTCTCTAAAGAAATAAAGGAAATTGGGATTTATGATAAAAGAACTGTACTAATGAAAATTTTAGCATATTGCAGTAACTTAGTAGACCAATAAATACGTTTTGATGTATTATATATTTGGTAATAGACTAATGACTTAATTATATTAATTTAGTAATATAAATTTTTTAAAGATTTGAGTGGAGGAGGGGCAGGAGAGGGAGAGAGAATCTTTATTAAAAAATATTTTATTTATTTATTCATTGAGTGACACACAGAGAGAGAGACAGAGCCATAGGCAGAGGGAGAAGCAGCTCCCTGCAGCGAGCCTGCTGCGGGACTCAATCCCAGGGCCTGGGATCATGCCCTTAGCAGAAGGCAGATGCTCAGCCACTGCTCCAGGAGAGGGAGTCTTAAGCAGATGGAGCTCAATCCTACTGTCCTGAGATCATGACCTGAGCTGAATCCAAGAGTTGGACACTTAGAATTTAATGAGATCATGGCTATGAAAATGACTGACATGGATCAGGCATTTAGTAATGCTTCTTTTAGTTTGCTCTGCCTGGAAATGTAAGGTTCTCAATAATATGACCATATTTTTAAAACCAAGTTATTTATTACTATACTCTGCTCTTATTGAAGTGGTGGTTATCTTTCCATATGTATACTCTACTCATTCTTACACCAAAGCCCTTTATTTCTGTACTTCTGATTTGGAATGTTTTCTCTTTCTTGTCCTAACATCCAAATTTTATCCAGCCTTTCAGCACATTTGTCATGTTTCAACACTGGACTCTGGTGCCAGCAAAGTTCCTGTCGTATAATAGATTTATAAAACATATTTGTTAAAATAACTAAATAAATTTGCCCCTTTACCTGCAGGTTTCCCTAAATATTTCAGCCTCAAATCATCTCTCCCTTTTGGAACTTCTGCAGGACTTGTATTCTGTGTCATTCAGGTTAGCCCCCAATTATATACTTAATTTTATTCTATCAATTGTAAGATCTTCAAATGCAGAAACCACTTCCCTGTTTTTTAAAAATATTTATTTATTCATTTATGATAGACATAGAGAGAGAGAGAGAGAGAGGCAGAGACACAGGAGGAGGGAGAAGCAGGCTCCATGCCCGGAGCCTGACGCGGGACTCGATCCCGGGACCCCGGGATCGTGCCCTGGGCCAAAGGCAGGCGCCAAACCGCTGAGCCACCCAGGGATCCCCACTTCCCTGTTTTTTAGGTTCACCCATAGTACCCTGCATAGTGTCTTCATTAAAACTGATGGTTGATGAAATACTTTTATTATAACATGACGTACAATTCTGCCATGTTATAAACTTAAAATTCAACCGAACTGTTTTTTTAAGTTAGTATTGAAAACTTAGAATAAAACAATCTCAGGATTGAAATGATCAAATTCAATTATATAGCCACAAAATTTTCAAAAAAGTAAGGGTTTTCCTCTTTAAAAAAACTTCCTTATTCTTGCTGTGCTTCATCAATGTAAAAACTGAATTAAGTGGTTCTATCAATGAAGTTGTATTATTTTTAAATCTTTATATAATATTCTGTTTTTCATAAACAAAGATGACACATGAGTGTAACATTATCTTTTTTTTTTTTCTAGCTGCCCTAATGGACTTCCGTTCTGCCCACCATTAGAATTTTTGGGAATTCTACCATTACAAATTTGAGAATGGGCTGACTGGATAGAAAGTGCTTTTAAGTTTGTGTTTGTAAAACATTATGTAATTGATTGATTGAATACAGAGAAGTAACTGATAAATTAATTGCTTTTGGGAACCTAATATAGATTATTTGTTCTGAGTGTTATAAGAACTAGTTTTAAAGCAGGTTTGGCACTCTTGAAGCTTTTAGCTCTTATGTCTTTTCACTTATCAGTGTCTCTCTGAAAGGTAAAGAAATGTGAATTATCAGTGGAGCAAGATAATAGGATTCAGAAGTCTTCAATTATAGTATTAATTTCCTTTATAAATGGTTGTACTAATTGAACTTGGGCAAGGCATTTATGCTTACCATGTCTTGTGTTCTCTAGTGATTTAAATGTCTGTGGCATTATGCAACATTTCCTGAAATTACTACAGTATAACTTGGGGTGATTAAAAGTACTACTTAAATAATTAATGAAATGAGAACTAAAACTGATAAAAGTTTAGATGTTTTACCTGGTACTACTAAGTTAAACAACCCAAGGAAATAACTATATAGAAAATCCCTTAGCTTCTGTATTTTGGTGTATTTTCAGAGAAATATAAAAGCACATTTGTAGAATATTATGTATGTGATCTTAGAAGTTCTTGATCAGATCTTGAAGTTCAGTATCAGATCTTGATACATAAATATATGAAGTTCAACATTTATTGAAAGTGGAGATAAGAAGTTAGTTTATGTGTAGAAATTCTTTGTTAATCATTATGTTCCTGAGGAGTTCTGACATGCTATAAGATAAAATTCAGAGTCTTAGGGTTGGAAGGGACTCATCTCCACCATGGTTTCCTGCTCAGCCAGGAGGAGAAGCAAACTCCTGGCTGAGCAGGCAGCCAGAAACTGAGCTAGATCCCAGGACCCTGAGATCATGGCAGCCTGAGCTCAAGGCAGCCACTTAACTGACTGAGCCACCCAGGGGCCCTGGGATAAAGTGGTATTTCATTGTTAATTTCCATTTGCATGATTACCAACAAGGTCACATTTAGGGGCTTTTGCATTTTCCTCTCCAAGGAATGAAGTGTTAGATATTTTCCCCATCTTTAGGTTTTTAAGAAAAGATCTTTAGGAGTTTTAAAATATATTCTGGATATTTGGATATTACTTGATTGGTGTTTATGTTACAAATATATTTTTCAGTCTGTTAGCCTTTTAACTGTTTTTGGTATCCTTTGCAGCAGAATTTTTTAAAAATTAAATGCAGTCGAAACTATCATTTCCTCACTTATAACCTTTGTGTGTATGTACATTTGTGTGTGTGGGCGTATGTCTTGTTCAAGGACTCACCAGTCACTTAAATTATATTTTCCTGTATTTCCTTCAGCTATTTTTTATAGTATTTCTTTTACTGTTTGTGTGTGTGTGTTTTAAGATTTTATTTATTCATGAGAGACAGAGAGAGAGAGGCAGAGACACAGGCAGAGGGAAAGGCAGTCTCCATTTAGGAAGCCTGATTCGGGACTCGATCCCTGGACTCTGGGATCATGCCCTGAGCCAAAGGCAGACGCTCAACTGCTGAGCCACCCAGGCATTCATACTGTTTATGTTTTTAATCCACCTGGACTCAGTTTTTTTTATTGGTATGATGAAGAGTCTGACTTTTCCTAATAATAGACAATTTGACAATAGCATTCCTTATAGTTCATCTTTTATTCATTGCCTTGAGAAACTTCCTTTCAGGTACTAAATTCTCATTTGTACATTGTTTCTTTTTCCTTTTTTTCCAAGATTTTATTTATTTATTCATGAGAGACACACAGAGAGAGAGGCAGAGACACAGGCAGAGGGAGAAGGAGGCTCTATGCAGGGAGCCTGATGCGGGACTTGATCCCGGGACTCCAGGATCATGTTCTGGGCAGAAGGCAGGAGTCAAACCGCTGAGCCACCCTGGGATCCCTACATTGTTTCATTTTTAAACTCTATTTTCATGATGCATTTGCCTATTCTTCTGGCAGTACTCTAATTACTGTGGATTTATAATTGCATTTTTTACTATTTGAGCAAGAACTTCTCAGTGCAAATACACAAGCACCCAACTACACACTTTCTTGTTCTTCTTTTAAAAACTTATCTTGGGAGGGGCGCTTGGGTGGTTCAGTCATCAGTAAAGCGTCCACTCTTGATTTTGGCTTGGGTCATGATCTTGGGGTTATGAGATGGAGTCCCGTGTTGGGCTCTGCATTCAGCATGGACTCAGCTTGTCTTCCCCACTCTGCTCCGCTCTCTCTCTAATAAATAAATAAATAAATAAATAAATAAATAAATAAATAAATATCTAAAAAAAAAAAAACAAACCTTATCTAGGGAATCCTAGTATAATTTCTTTCCTAGATGAAATTTAGAATAAGGTTGTCAAATTCATTTAAGAAATGTGTTGATATTTTCACTGGGACTGCATTGGATTTACCTGTTAACTTACAAAGACCTGGCATATTTACAATACTGAGATTCACTTAGGTGTATAGCCTTAATTTATTCAGCTTTCTGTTTAATGCTCTTCAGAAAATTTTCATTTTTATTACTCATATATACCTTGTTTAATTTTAAATTTATTCCTAGCTATTTTTAAATTTCTCTTGCTATCGCTTCTTGGCCTTTTGGCTAAGATCCAGTGTTTAAATTTATGTTGCTATTGTGAAAGGGATTTTTTTTTCATTATTATCTAAATTCTAGCTAACACACAGTGTAATATTAGTTTCAGGTGTAGAATTTAGCTACTCATAGCTTACATACAACACCCAGTGCTCACCACAAGTGCCCTCCTTAATACCTGTCATTTATTTAACCCATCCCACTGCTCACCTCCCTTCCAGCAACCCTCTGTTGGTTCTCTATAGTTGAGAGTCTGTTTTCTGGTTTTTCTTCCCCCCCTGCCTTATGTTCATCTGTTATATTTCTTAAATTCCATATATGAGTGAAATCATATGGTGTTTGTCTTTCTCTGACTGATTCATCTCGCTTAGCATAATACTCTCTAGCTCACTGCATCATTGCAAACGTGAAGATTTCATTATTTTTTGTGGCAGAGTAATATTCCATTATATATATATATATATACACCACATCTTTTTTATCCACTCATCAGTTGATGGATATCTGGCCTCTTTACATAATTTGGCTATTGTTAATGCTGCTATAAACATTGGAGATCATGTAACTCTTCAAATTAGTGTTTTTGATTCTTTGGGTAAATACCCAGTAGGCAATCGCTAGATCTTAGGGTAGTTCTTTTAACTTTTTGAGGAACCTTCACACTGTTTTCCAGAGTGGCTGTACCAGTTTGCATTCCTACCAACACTGTAAGAGGGTTCCCTTGTGAAAGGGATTTTTAAAAAATGAATTTGTCTTATATTTTTAAAAATTGAAATAGGCATTTATTTAGATTTATCACATCCTGAAGGTTTCTTTGATTACCACTGACTTTTAGTGTTCCTTTTTTTTTTAAAGATTTTATTTATTTATTCATGAGAGACAGAGAGAGAGAAAGACAAAGACAGAGAGAGACACAGAGAGGGAGACAGAGAGAGGCAGAGGGAGAAGCAGGCTCCATGCAGGGAGCCCAATGTGGGACTCAATCCTGGGCCTCTGGGATCATGCCCTGAGCGAAAGGCAGACGCTCAACCACTAAGCCACCCAGGTGTCCCTTTAGTGTTCCTCTTGAACTCATGTTTTATTTTGCTGGATCAGATTTTCTAGTCAATATTTCAGTTAGGATTTGTGGGTGATAAATTTTCTGAATCCATTCATGTTTGAAAATGTCTTATTTTGTGATTACACTTGTTTTAGTTTGTCAAATTAGATAATTCTAGATTCTGAATCATTTCATCTCAGCACTTAGAAAATATTTCTCTAGTGTCTTTTTTGTATCCAATGTTCTTAATGAATTTTAAGTCAACATGCTTACTTTTCACCTTGTCAATAATGTACTTTTTCTCTTTAGAAGCTTTTAGTATCTTCTGATTAAAAGCACAAAAATTTTACCATTATTTTCTGGGAGTGGGTCTTTTCTCAGTCTTCTTACTTGGCACTCAGTGGAACTTAAACTAAAGATGCTAAAAAAAAAAGGTCTTTTTAAGATGTGGGGAATTTTATTTAATATCTTTATTTCTCCCCATCAGTTCTTCTATTTTCTCTTTCTGGAGATCCCCTTATGTGAATTTGTTAACTTTTGGATGCATCCCTCAGGTCCTTGAACCTTTATTTCATACGTGTCATCTTTCTGTCCATTTGCATCGTGCTTATAAAAGGATTTCTCAGTTTGATTTTTGAGCCTCCGGGTTGCTCTTCAGCTCTGTCAATTTTGGTATTCAGCCTTGAGCTTTTTATTTTTACTATATTTCATTTCCAAAATAGCTCATCTTTTATGGATACAATAACATCTTTAAAATACATCTTATGATTATCATTTTATGTTTTGAGGACTGCACCCCTTTCCTCTACCTTTTCTGTCTCCTCAGATATTACAGTGTGGTGTGCGAGTGTGTGTGTGTGTGTGTGTGTAGGCTGATGCTTTTCTTTTCTGTGGTATTAGTTTTCCTCATGTTTGACTTGAATGATCCCTCCTAATCTGTCTCTGAATGCTCTAACAATCAATTCAGCCGACCATCAGTAACTTTGTGGGTGTTGCAGGATATACCATCAGGATGTGACAGGATCCAGTTGCCCAGGAATAGGTGCTCCCTCAGTATCACTAGCCATTTGCAGCAGAACCTTACATCTCTGCCAAAATGCCACCCCAAATCTCCCACCTCATGCTTTGTCTCCTTGTGAACTCAGTTATTCTCATTATGTACTGAAAACTTGATCTAAGTGGATTGAGACCTAAAATGAAGCTGTTTTCCCATGAGAACATGAATTTGCTTTTTCCAGGTGCCTGGAACATACTAAGTACAGGACTATCTTAGATCTAGTTCTAGCTCAGGGTGCTTTGGATTATCCAGGCTTTAAATCTCCAGGGGGGCTGGCCTGTGATCACAACTTATCAGGAAGGTATTTTTTCCTTTTTCTTTACTTTGTGTTTTGCTAAGTGTCAAGTCTCTGCAGATCCTTGGACTTGGGAAGGGGTGGATTTACTTCTGGGCTGCCCTTAAGAGTAGAGTACTTTATGGTTCTTGGTTGATGTTGAAAAGGTCTCCTATTAGACTCTTCACCTTGGACAGGTCTTGAGAATTAGATTCTGTTCTTCCTGCTTTGTGAGGACACTAAAACCAAAGCCCAAGTTTGTCTGGCTTAGGGTAACAGCTGCTTTGATGTTCAGGTCAGGACTGGGACCAAGGTGAGGCAAGCCCTAGTCTTGCTCAGATGCTCTGTGCTTCTCTGGATGCTAGCAATTCCTTACATTTTTATCTGGTAGTTCTTTACTATCTTCTCAACTCTTCATTGCATTTAAGAAGATTGTATATTTTATGCATCATTTGTTTTCAGTGGGAGGGTTGGACCAAATAACCTAGTCACTTAGCCTTTCATTACTAGAAATGAAAGTGGTGCCCTCTCTTTTGCATTTGGAGGTGGTAGTGGGGATGGGGGTAGGAGTCAGACTGCTAGGCTGCAGCTGCTATTGTTTCCAACCAATGATCCTTTCTTTTTGCTCCAGGGCTCCTTCCCTTTTCCTGAACCCATCTGTACATCATATCTAGCCATATTCTCTTTTGTACATTTGGGAGGAAAAATTTCTTCTTTCAAGTCCATTCCATCTCTTATTTTGTCTTTTAGGTATTCATAGTTTATTTTTCTTTCTTTTTAAAAAATATTTTATTTATTTGTTCATGAGAAGCACACAGAGAGAGGCAGAGACGGGCAGAAGGAGAAGCAGGCTTCCTCTAAGGAGCCTGATGTGGGACTTGATCCTGGACCCTGAGATCATGCCCTAAGCCGAAGGCAGACGCTCAACCCCTGAACCATCCAGGCATCCCTAAAAATAATCTTCTATCAGGGAAGCTGCAGGGTGTATACTTTTCCCATTTTGGGAATATTCTCTTTAAGCCCAATGCTGTAATTTTGGCGCCAAGTCTGTGAGGCAGACTTAAGACTTAAAGAAGTCTAAACAAACCAGTTTTTCTGGACTACCATATCTTCTTTGGATGATGAACTATATAAATCAAATTAGATGGCTACAGTAAATAAATTACAGATGTCAGTAAAATTATAAAATCAATGATAAACTGATAAAATGCCACTGATAAGGTTTATGTAATCATCCTACTGCCAAAATAACTGGTTGAAAAGTAAATAATCAATCACCCAGCTGTTTGTTCTATACAGAAGCAAACATATGTATACTACATTTTAAAATGTTTGAGTGATGGATTGAATTTTTTATTTTTCATCTGGCTGCTTGGTAGCATGTAGAAACAGCCTGCGGCAAGTAAATATGATTATGAGGCAAAAACTCAAGAGCAGTCCACTTTGTAGAATACAGACTTAGAATAACAAACAGGTGATACAGAGTAAAAACAAAACAAAACTTGAATCCCACGGAAGGATTCAAGTCTCACTACACTCTATTCTTCAGGGTTTTGAAAAATCTGTAAATTTAGATGAATAAGAAAGTCTGCATGATCTACCCCAGGTTTTGGAAATGTGTTTTACAAATTTTAAAGTGTTACAAGTACTAATTTTAAAAATTGTTGACAATCTGGTGAGGGGGTTAAAAACTAACTCATTTATGAGGCCAACATGCATAAGATAATAAAGAAAATAAAGGTTCAATGTGCTACAAGGAAGGGCTTGGAAAATGTTTCTTTTTTTTTTCTTTTGGTAGTAGAACTTGAGATGGACCTTAAAAGATGAGCAGGATATTGTACTGTAGACTTATGGTGGTGTTGGGGAAGAAAATGGGATGCCAGTACATTGCAGGTTGGACCGTCATTGCAGGTTGTCTGCAGAATAGATTGAGAAAGACATGCAAGTAAGAAAGGTAGGTATAATAAGTAGCTGATAGTTTGAATTAGTTGGAATAAAATATGTGTGCAACAGAGACAAAACAGAAAGAAGTTGGGATCTAATTGCATAGAGTTTTGACGGCTGGACTAGATGTTGGAATTTTATTCTGCATAAAGTAGGTGCCTGAAAATTATGATCAAGTCTGGGGTTTAGGAATATTATTTCTGGCAGTACTGTATTGTGAATAAAAGAGAAGAGTTAAAAGTTCAGTCATATAGATAAAAGATACTGAGACTCTAAATTGAGACATGAAAATGCATAAATGGGAGAAGCACTGTGGAATTGACAGGATCTGGTGAAGGAATAAAGGAATTAATAATTGTAAAGGATTAGGAGATTCTGGCTTTAGAACTGGCTTTGCAGAATGACCTTGGGGAATCAATTTCACTACTCTGGGCCTCAGTCCTACATCTATAAAAAAAAAACATTAAATTAGATGATAGTGCATTATAACTGTATGATTATACAATTTTGAGGTTTTGTGCTTGAGAAGTAGTGGACTAGGGAGGGATATTGATGCCATTAATAAAAGATATACCAAAGAGAAACTAACTTTGAGTTTGAATTGAAGACTTTTGCTGACCATAAACTTCATGATCATCATACAACTGACCTATACATCTAGAGGTCAGGAGGAAGGTCTAGGATGCAAATGCATATGTAAAAGAAGCTGGGGCTTGGGAGAGAGTGACAGACATAGAATATGAAAAGCAGGAGAGCCATGCACTGAACTTTGGGCATAACATTTAATGGGAGGGTTGAGAAAGGCAAACTAGTAGAGTGCCTAAGATTCTATATAGGTTCAGGGGGAAAGAAGATGGTGAATAGTATCAAATGCTGCATAGAGATAAAGTAGCAAGAACAGTGAGAGACTACTGGATTAGTCATCAGTGGGCTATTGGTATTCTTTGAAAGAGCAGTCTCAATGGATAGGAAGTAGATCTTAGGATCAATCAGGAACAGGCAGAGGGCTGTCACTGGCAGAGAGAATTCTGGGGGCAGGTATGTGACAAGAGAAACATATGAACCCTTGTATGGGGATGCCTGAGTAGCTCAGCGGTTGAGTGTCTGTCTTTCGCTCAGGGCGTGATCCTGGGATCCAGGATCGAATCCCATATCGGGCTCCCTGCATGGAGCCTGCTTCTCCCTCGGCCTGTCTCTTCCTCTCTCTCTCTGTCTCTCATGAATAAATAAATAAAATCTTAAAAAAATGAACCCTTGTATGGAGAAAATGGAGAATTGGGAAGAGGGTCAGAAGAAGGCAGTTCCTCAAAGCAGCCTGAGTAATGGGAAATAAAGCTGTTTGGCCATTAATGGGTTTAGCAGCGGTGGGGGAAGGTCTATTCCTCCAGCTTTCCTTAGCTTGAGAGCTGCCCTCCCCACACTGAGTGCTGTCCTACTGATTTTATTTTATTTTATTTTATTTTATTTTTTTATTTTATTTTTTAATGATAGTCACACACACAGAGAGAGAGGCAGAGACACAGGCAGAGGGAGAAGCAGGCTCCATGCACTGGGAGCCTGACGTGGGATTTGATCCCGGGTCTCCAGGATCGTGCCCTGGGCCAAAGGCAGGCGCTAAACCACTGTGCCACCCAGGGATCCCCGAGTCCTACTGATTTTAAAGAGTAGTAGTGATTGTAGAAGTAGTAGTAGAACTGTAGAGTTGTAGAAACCTTTCAGATGAACCTAGGTTATGAAGAAAGAGCCTTACATCTTTTAGGAGAATTCACAAAAGAGAAATCAGCTTCCTTACTGATCTATAAGCAATCAAATTTCTCTTTAGTAGTTAACAATCCCACTGTAACACACCTGCTCTCTCTTGCCTGTCTTCAAGGAAAGATGCCCCAGATATTTGCAATGCATTCACCCCCCCCCCCTTTTTAGAAGTATAATGTAAAAGAACTGAAAGAAAGCATAGGTAACTTAGAACTCCTAAATTTCACAAGTTATTCAAAACAGCACTGGTAATAGCAAGCCTATTTCTGAAGCACTAACATATAGTGTGGCTTGTACTGCTTAGGCTCAGTATCCTATGAAACATGTCCAGGAATTGGCCTTTATGTGACTCCTGTTTGGACCTGACAGGGAACTAGATAATGGTTGCTAGACAATTGCTTTCTGAATTCTGATTAGTTTGAGACCGATGAAAACTTGACTTTTTCAACTGGGATAGAGTTGCTGGATGGGTGTCAGGGGAGAGAGTTGCAATAAACTTTGTTTCATTTTATTTTATATTATTTTATTTTTTCTAATTGTAGAGCTTGTACGGTAGTGAAGAATTACTACTAAAAAAAGATAGATAAGATAGATAAACCTTGGATCCTGGATAACCTGGAGCCAGAACTTCTGGCAATGTCTTTTTTCTGCCTAAGTTATATACCCTATGCTACCTTAAATCAGAGGCTGGGTTGGTAGGGTGGAAAGAGAAAAACAACAACATACTATTGATTTTACTTTCATTTTCTAAGCCATACTTTGGGATAAACTATCTTCCCATCAGCATCAACTACTTTATTCTGAGGATTTACTAAAAGGCAAAAAAAAAAAAAAAAAAAAAAAAAAAAAAAAACTCAGCAATTCTTTTAGAACTTTCCGTAGGCGAATGCAGTCAGGAATAATCACATGGTGTGGTAGTTTCCCTCTCTCAATATTTTTATGTAGGTGAAGTCAAAGTACATTGAGCATTAAGTGAAAAAAATGTCTAGAAAAAACAATATGCAAGTTTACAATGTTTATTTGAATGAAAAAAAGGCAGACCTGTTTGTTTTGCCTAGAGAACTAGAGGTAGAAAGGCAGGAAAAGAACAGTGGGGTTAAAACCTGTCAGTGTATGAATCTTAGGTCTTTTAGCACTCGCTTGTAAAGTAACTCTCTTCTCCCCTACTAACTACTTCCCTGGGTCTCTGTAGACCTGCAATCAATAAATCAACTGTTGAAAACTCAAGTTTGACCCTGCAAAGTGCCAAAATCCAGAAAGAACTCTGTAATTATCATTACTGTCTCTACTTTCTCTCCTATTCACTCATATCAACATCAGGTTTTGTCCCTGTTTCTCTGTCCTGGAAAGGTAAAGATTCCCCAGCTATTAAATCCAGGGGTCACTTGTTGACCCTTGCCTCACTTCCAAACTCTAGCACTTGGCATTATTGGACATGTCCATCTTCTCAGCACACTCTCACTTTGGACTCTTATGTCACTATTTTCTCTAGCTTTGTCATCCATCTACTTCTCTCAGTTTCCACTACTATTGCTATAGTTAAGTCCTTATTGTGGCATCTCACTGTGGTTTTGATTAGCATTTTCTCAGTGATGAATGATGTTTAACATTTTTTGATGTATTTGATGGCCATTTTTGTATCATCTCTGGAGACATACTTATACAATTCCATAGGTACATACTCAAGAGAAATGAAAGCGTATGTCCAAACAGAAAACTTGTACACAAATGTTTAATGCCCATTTAAAAAATTGGGTTGTCATTTTGCCAATGAGTAGTAAAAGTTGTTTTTATGTGAATACTAAACCTTATAGATGTATGATTTGCAAAAATTCTCTCCCGTTTTTTAGGTTACATTTTCAGTTTCTTGATGATGTCCTGAAGCATAACCGTGTTTAATATTGATGATGTCCAGTTTATCTGTTTCTTCTTTTCTTGTGCTTTTGGTGACTTACTTGAGAAATCACTGCCTAATCCAAGGTTACAAAGATTTATCTCTGTTTTCTTCTAAGAGTTTTAAAGCTTTAGCTATTATATTTAGTTCTTTCACCCACTTTACATTAATTTTTATGTATGGTGTGAGGTAGTTATCCAAATTCTTTTTTTTTTTTTTTTTTTTTGCCTGTGGCTCTGTAGTCATCTCCATTATCTGTTGAAGACCTTATTCTTTCCCCTATCATTTGAGTTCTCTTGGCATCTTTGCCAAAAAATCAATTTACCATATAAATGTGAGGGTTTATTTATGAACTCCATGATATTCCATTCATCTATAGGTCTGTCCTCATGCCAGTACCATACTGTCCTGATTACTGTAGCTTTGTAATAAATGTGAAATTGAGAAGTGAGTCGTCCAAATTTGTTCTTTTTGTTTAAAAAATGTTCATTTCTGTATTAATTTTCAGATCATTTTCTTAATTTCTGCAAAGAAGTCAGCTGGGATTTTGTATTGATCTGTAGACCAATTTGGAGAATATTGCTGTCTTAATATTAAGGTTTCCCATCTACAAACATGAGAAATATTTTCATTTATTGGGGTTTTCTTTAATTTCTTTCAACAATATTTGTAGTTGTCAGAGTATGATTTTTCACTTTATTAAATTTATTCCTAAGTATTCTATTCTTTTTGATGCTACTCTAAGTGGAACCGTTAATTTCAGTTATTGTTTGCTCATTGTGACTGTAAAGAAATAGAGTTGATTTTTGTATATTGACCTTTTATTCTGCAACCTTGCTGAACTCATTTCTTAGTTCTAACAGTTTTTTAGTGGATACCTTAGGGTTTTCCGTACATAAAATCACATCTTTAATGAATACAGATAATTTTACTTCTTTCTTTCCAATCTTGATGTATTTTATTTCTTGTTTTTATCTAACCGCCTTGAGTAGGCTCTCCTGTATGTTGAAATGAATGCACAGAAATAACCAAAATGTTTTTTGTTCTGATCTTAGGGGAAAGTATTCAGGTTTTCACCATTAAATACATTAGGTGTGGATTTTTTTTTTTTTTAGTTAGTTGACATTACAGTGTTACATTAGTTTCACGTGTACAACAGAGTGATTTGATAGGCTTATACTTTATGCTACATCCATCACAAGTGTAGGTATAGGTGTAGATTTTTTTGAAGATGCTTTTTATTAGGTTGAGGAAATTTCTATTTCTAATTTGTTGAGTGTTTTATCAGAAAGAGGTGTTGAATTCTGTCAAATGTCTTTTCTATATCAGTTGAGATGGTTGTGTGGTTTTTGTCTTTTATTCTATTGATGTATGTTACAGTAATTAATTTTTGGATATTACATCAACCTTGCATTCCTGGGTTAAGTAAATAAATATTTCTTAGATTGAATTCATGATGAGTAAATTATCTGAGGATTGAGTAAAAATTAATTAATAAATGGCCAGAGAAACAAGCCTGCAAAATAATTTCCATCTTAAGATAGTAAATAGTTAGGAATCATGAAAACTTTGGAAGTACAATTGTTATTGTCAAAAGATTAAAAAAATATTGCAGGAATATAAATTAATGCACTTTACCACTCTTTGAGTTCTCTACTTTTCCATTAAAGTCCTGGAACCAGATCTTCATAATACCCTGGATTTAATAAAATTTAACAACCTGTCTCAAATATCTGTACTCTATAAAAATTACTATAGTGCTTTCCTTGTAGATTTGTTCAATCTTTTTTATTTTTTCTTCTCTCCCTCCGTCCCTTTTGCTCTTTCACTCTCTCTCTCTCTCATACATACATCCTTTCCAAGTATTGTCCTAAATAATCTATCCTTCTTGGATATTTTGAAGTACTTACCCAAAAATGGTATCAATTGCAAGTATTGTGTGGTTACTTCTGATCTTCTAATCAGCTTCCACCGTTACTGCTGTTAAGGAGAAAAGACCCTCATAGACAAGCATAAGGACAGAAAAACTTACTTTTAATTATGACCCCAAGAATGACCAATATCTCCATTAACAGAGACAAGGGCTTCATCTTCTCCTACGCAGCTCGTCTTCACTATAACACAGGCAGAACTAGGTGGCTGGCCCTCAAGCTTCCTCTTTCAGGTCTGGGGGGCGGTGTGTGTCAGGATTTGGTTGCTAAGCAACCATTTCCTTACTCTTGGGCCAATGAGCTGCCAGGAAGTTCCTTTCAACTGGAATGATGACAGCTGCTGAAGAGAGCAGGCTATGGGGAGGGAACCATATCTAGTCTGCTACTCCTCTGGTAGGAGATATGGGATAGGTTTGAGATATGTAAGAGTTGCTCTCTGAAAGGAAAGGAAGAAACCTGAAGTCTAATTTGTACATGTCCACATGAACAATAATGTTCAAATAATATTTAGAACCACTAGAAGTTCTTTTTATTTTACCTTCAGCAGTGCAAGCTGCACTTATATGAAAACACAATTAAGTATATGAGCTGACATGACATCATCCTTTACTCTACTCTAATATCTGAATGCTGTGGTAGACAAGAACCATATTGACTAAGTCTGCTTTCGTCCCTATCTGGATGAAAATATTTATCTTCCATTTGAGAAAGGTACTGTTGAGGTTTTATTGGAACAAAGGTAAATGAATCCCAGTGATCAATGACTTTTTTTTTTTTTTTTTTTTTTGGTCAATGACTTTTAGAAAAAGGCATTTCATTACACTTTCATTAAAAGGTATTTAAAAACGCCCTCTTCAGTATCTTTAACAATATGGGTATTTCACAGGTGGGTACCCTCAAGGCTAGGACCAGAAATGATGATGAATATCTATGTAAAAGCGGTATGCAAGGAATGGAGCTAGCTGAGGAAATTATACCTAAAATATGCTAAACTTTTACAGTGTGCACGGGTAATCACTTTAGAAAGAGACATATTTATTGCCTTGAATTTCCAGGTTTACTCCTTTTACAAATTAGTTTCCCAGTGCTTCAATATGTCTCTGTCTTCCTTTTAAAGGACACTATGATTACACTTAGGGTCAACCATAATAATACAGGGTCATTTTGCCATCTCAAGATCCTCAATCACATCTGCAAAGTCCATTCTACTAAATGAGGTAACATTCATAAGTTCCAGAGATTAGGCCCTGGAATCTTTGGGACTATTATTCAGAATAATCCCTAGTATCTTTTCCTTTTACCAGAGGAGTTCAAAATGGGATTTTCCTAACTCCTGTACTTTTAAAAAGTACCTAAATACAATTTAATTAAACTCTTAAATATCATTTGGTAAACATTCTCCAAATAATCTTTTTTTTCATCCCCCATTTGGATCCAGATTCATAAGCATCTTTAAGCAGATGATTTTGCCTCCTACTTTTACTGAAATTGAGCTCATTGGACCTATCTGCCCTCTACTTCCTTTTTATTTAAAAATTTTTTGAATCTCTTTTCTCTGTTCTAATTCATGACAAAAAGATAAAATTTCTATATTCTATATTCTAAGTTCCAGACTTCTCTCACTTTTGATTCTATCTGCATTTACTTAATCTTTTCCTGGTATTTCTTTCTAACATTTGTCCTTTCCTCTTTCTCTCTCTCTCTCTCCCTCTGTTTTTTTGTTTCAATCTTTTGGCAACAATCTTCTTAATTAAACAATTTTCATTTCATTTCTCTTGGAAAAATTTTCTTTTGGTTCTGGTATCCTTTCAACTACGTCTCCTCTAATTATTCTCTAGCCTCTAAACATCTGAAAAAAATAGTATACAATTGCTGCTTCTTGTTGCTCTCACTTCTTTAACTGTTTTTATTTTCACTGATTTACATAGACTATAAATCTAATAGTCTTCTCTCAGTTCTCATCCTACTTGATCTCTGTGAGATATGTGACATTTCTGACAATATCTTCTTGAGAATATATTACCGGTTTCTCTGAAAACTGAATTACAACTATTTTTCATCTTTCTTGAATACTTCCTAAGACCCTATCTCCAGATATAATCACACTGTCAGCTGAAGCCATTCAAAGAGATAGGGGATGCTGGAAGAAATCTAAGTGTGGAGGAGGAAAGATCATGAGTTCAGTGTGGTACATGGTACATTTTAGGTACTTTTGAGACATTAAATATTAATATTTAATACTTTTGTATAATGTTATTTTGTCAGAATAATTATACTTAATGCTGAAACAAATACTCTCTAAATATCAATCCCTTAACATAATGAAAGTTTCTTGTTTATGTCATAGCCTAATGTGGTATTCGTTGGATCCCTGAGATACTCCTTTAAGCAGTGACTCAGGGATCCAAGCTCCTTCCTTCTCAAGATGCTGCTTCAGAGATCACCATGAAAAGAAAAGAGAGAATATGGATGAGTGTACAAAGGATTTGATGGTTAGGCCTAGAAGTGTCATACATCACTTTTGCCTTATAACTTACTCAATTAGTTACGTGTCCTATCTAACTTCAAGGGAGGCTGGGAAATATCTTCCTATGGGTCAAGAGAGAGAAAATTGTATCAGTAAACATCTCTGCCTCATTTGCTAGGTGCTAGTCACTTCCAGTGTTTTAACTCACTTCATCCTCATACTAATCAAGGTAGATACCATATTTTCTTTTTTTAAAAATTTTTATTTATTTATTCATGAGAGACACAGAAAGAGGCAGAGACATACACATATAGAGAGAAGCAGGCTCCCTGTGGGGAGCCCAATGTGGGACTTGATCCCAGTACACCAGGATCACGCCCTGAGCCAAAGGCAGATGCTCAACTTGCACTGAGCCACCTGGGGATCCCAATACCATTTTTTTCATCTCCACATAAATAATTTAAAAAAGCAAGAGGGAGAGACTGAGTAACTTTCCAAGAGTCACATAGTCAATAGGGTGAACCCATGATTTGAATCCAGATGGTTTGGTTTCAGATGCTTTTCAACCAGTTCATAACACTGACTCTTAAAGTTGAGGTTGAATACATGGTAGCATGTATAAAGGTATAAAGTTCAAGAAGAAATTTCTGCTGAAGATAATAAATTTGGGAGTCATTGGTGTAACTCAGGGTTTCCCAATCTCAGTCATGTTGACATTTTGGGCCATATGATTCTTTGTGGCAGGGAGTTGTCTCATGCATTTTAGGATGCTTAGCAGCATCCTTGACCTCTGCCCGCTACCATTCTTTTCCCAGTTGGGACAACTGAAAATGTCTCCAGACGCTGCCAGTATTCCCTGTGGAGTAGAACTTCCCCTGGATTGAGAATTACTCTTATAACTGAACCGTGAACATGGATGAAAATAATCAAAGAAAAAGTATACAGTGAGATGAGACCAAAGGGCTAAGACTAAGCCTTAATGAACTCCAAAATGTAATGGCTAAAAAGGAGGATGAACCAGCAAAGGAAACTGAGAAGGAATGGCCATACAAGAGGAATCTCAAAGGGTGACAAAAATTGAAGGTAAAGAATGCCGCAAGAAGAAATGACAGATTAAGACTGTTAAATGCTGCTGAGTGATCTTGTAAGAGAGATAGCAAAATGTCCATTAAAAAGCAGATGAAGGTCACTGGTCACCTTAATAAGAGCTATTTCAGTTGTTTAATAGGATAGAACCCAGAAGAAAATGAACCGGAAAGCAGAAAGTGGGATGTAAGGAAACTGACACAGTGGGTATTGATAACCTTTTGAAACGGAAGGATAAGCAGTAGCTGGAGGGTGTTGTGGAATCACAAGAGGAATTTATTTATTTTTTAATATAGAAGTGACTTGAAAAAGTTTAAAAGTTGATGGATGGTTCCAGTTTCTTTTTTTTTTTTAAATTTTTTTATTTATTTATGATAGTCACAGAGAGAGAGAGAGAGAGGCAGAGACACAGGCGGAGGGAGAAGCAGGCTCCATGCACCGGGAGCCCGATGTGGGATTCGATCCCGGGTCTCCAGGATCACGCCCTGGGCCAAAGGCAGGCGCCAAACCACTGCGCCACCCAGGGATCCCCTGGTTCCAGTTTCTTGAGTTGACATGGAACAAAGAATAATCAGTAGCATTGTATAAGGTTCCCAAGACAGCATAGGTGGACTTACAGGCTGGGGTGGAAACAGACTCCCTCTTGTAACAAAGGGGAGAGTGTCCAGTCTGATGCATTTTCCTGCAGACACTTTACATACAGCATTTCTAAATAAGAACTCAATATATTTCTCACAAAATCTGCAACTGCTTCTACATTGCCTAATATTATTAATAATAGTGCTTTTCTCCTCTTATACTATTTCACAAAACTCTTACCTTCTTTCTCTTCCTCATTCTGTTCCCAAAATCTATTTCATTACCAATTTTTATTGATAGCACTTTTGTCTTCAGAGCCCTCATTTTATTTCCATTGCCAAAAAATAAGGGCATATTTTTATTACTAGCCCAAATGTCACTTCCTTCTTCAAGCCTTCCTTATTTCTCCCAGCCAAATTCACATTAAAAGAAAAACAGAGGCAGAGGCAATGTTGAAATAAAAATCATTACCTTACTATGTCATGAATCATACGCATGAGTGTCCTGTTACCCAAACATTTCTCTCCTTTTTTTTTTTTTTAAACCTTGATAGGACCTACCTCTTTCTTCCTGTTTTCTTCTATTATAAAAAAAAAAACAAAAAACTTGTTGCAAATATTAGTTCTTACACACTTGGCTTAAATACTACACATATAACAAGGCACCCCAATTGTCAAATAAATGTGGAGTCACTACATCCACCAAATCAACCTTGTAGATGGCCTGATATTTAGAAATGCAATACATTTGGGGGAAGGAGTTGCCAAACTTCCTCTAAATTCGAGGTCACCCTACTCTTGTGGACTCTATCCGAACTGGATTTTCAGAACACCAACAGATTAGTTTTAGCCAGAATCAAGCCAGCTCTTTAACCCAGTGCCTTAATTCGAAGCAATTGGTGGGGGATAGGAAGACCTGACTCTGGTTGACACCCACTTGAATTCGACTTGATGTCAGATTTTTGTTTCCAATATGACATTTTGGTGGGCCACTGCTCCGTTCCTACGAGCCTTGCTTAGTCCAGTTGATCTTCGTTCTTTCCAAACTTCACAACACTCCGGCGAAAAGTAATTTTTACTAAGAGAGGGAGGAACTGATCGTGCATGGTCCGGAACTATTTCCCTACCCTTTCTCTTCTCCGGGTTACATTTACTCACCAAGCGGAGAGTGTTCAGAGTATCTGGTAAAACCCACCCAGACGGGTCAGTCAGCGTAAACGCGGACAAGGCGCGTTGGCTCCATCCTCCTCCCAGTTTTACGCTCTTCGGCTCCACAGGCCGCCTTCGCCCGCTGATTCGCGGGTGCCCGAGCGCGCCCGGCCCGATAGGCCACGCCCTCAGGTCCTCCGGGCGCTGCGAAGCCGAGGGAAGCGCCCCCAACCTCACGCTCCTCCCAGGCGTCCGTTCCAGGCCCCGCCCCCCCAACGCGAGGCCTCTCCCGCCTCCTCGCGCCTCGGCTCCGCCCCCTCCAGCTCCCCAGCGTCCTCGGCGTCTGGCTGGAGCCTGCGCCCGCGCGTGCGCCCTGGGGCCGAAGTCGGGGCGCGCGGTGCCTGGAACGCGGAGAGCGGCGGGCGGTGCAGCCAATGGGAGGCGTCGCTGGCCAGCGGCTGGGAGGCGGGGCCTGCGCGGGGGTTAGGTTAGCGCGAGGCGTGACCTAGTTGACAGGCTCTGAGGTGCTGCTGTGGTGGCGGCCGCGGGGCTGAGCGGGTGGGAGCCGACGCCGAGCGCGGGCTGAGGGAAGAGGGCGGCGACTGGCGAGCGGCGCGGGACGCGGAGCCTCTTGCACTTTTTTCCTCCCGAGTGCCCCCTCCCACCCCTCCCACTCCACACACACCCTGTGTGCCCGTGAGCCTGGGGAACTTGCAGCTCAAAGCCAGCCACCCCCACGGCAGCATGTACCCCAGCAACAAGAAGAAAAAGGTGTGGAGAGAGGAGAAAGGTAACCGGCCCGTCGCGTCCTGTCCGGGGGTGCGGGGGTGGGGGCCGGGTGGGGGCGGGGGTCAGGGCTGTGTGTGCCGCGGCGCCCTCCCCGAGCTGCCTTCTCGCTCCCGCCCGGCCGGTGCCGCCTCCCCGGCGAGTCCGTGTGTACACACGCGCGCACGCGCACACGCGCGCGCACAGCGGCGAGCACGCGCCGCCCCCGGGCACCTGCGGCTCGCGCACGTGTGGGCGCACGCCCCTCCGCCGCCGGCCGCGCCCGGTCACCTTCTCCCGGTGCCGGGCTGCCTCGGCGTCGCTGCTGGCGTGGGCCCCGCGCGGCAGCCCTCGGGCGCGGCACAACTTGCTCGGGCCCCCACTGGCTCTCCCGGGCCGCCAGCCGGGACTTTCGGACTCCCGGCCCGGTTGTCCCGGGGACACGTGCCCGCCGGCGGGCGCCCGGGCTGCAGCCGCCGCCGCCGCCGCCGCCGCCGCCGCCGCCCGCCCTCAGGCGTTCACGGCTCGCCGCTGCCCCCCACCCTGAGCTGCGGGCTGCACCTTAGTCTGCACCTCCGGCCCATTACCCTTTCTCCAGGTCCTTTCCGCGCCGCAGTGTGACTTTTGGAACCTGGAGCTCTAGGGGAAACGGAAAGCGGGCGTCTTGCCGCGAGCATAAGCGCTTTCAGAGAAGTCTGAATGGGCTTTTCTCTGCAGTGTGTTTGTGTATCTCGTTGCCATTTGTAATCAGAAGTTGCTCAGTCTAAGAGTGCAAAACTGATACCGCTGGCAACGAACGGACCGACCCCTGAATTCTGTGCATGTCGAAGCTTATCCAGACCAGCTAGATCCTGAGATACAGAAGTGTGCCGTCCGGTCCTCTTTTCTTTCTCCCTCTCCTCTCTTTCTCTGGCATCCTATTTAGATAATATTCCAAGAAAAAAACTTCAGTCTCTGGCGTTCTTTCTTTCATTCCCTTCACCTCACACTTTTAAAATTCTTTAGCTTTCTTTACAGAAGCGTAGCAAAAAATACTTGGTTGCTACTGCGGACACGGACTGAACGTGTGTATCCAGAGTGAGGTCGGTGAGGGTAGTGCAAAGTCCTCCAGAGTGTCCATCCCACCCTCTTCATATGAGAATCCCTCGGGTGATGAGGGTGAGAGTTGAATTCATTGATAATAGCTCTTTAAAACCTGTAGATTCTTTTTGAAAGTTCTGGCCTTTTACAGTGGACAAAAGAAAGAGAATGTATGCAGAAAGAAAAATCTTTTATAAAGCCTACTTCAAACAATGCAGAAGGGAGGGAGGGGATGAGAAAGGTTTTTCTTTTTTTTCTTTTCTTTTTCAAATGAACTGGGAAGATTTAACATAATTGAGCAATCTAATTAAAACGCCTTTAAAATATGGAAAGATTAGGTTGTATGTCACTTAATTATGTCTTAATGTTATGGAGCTTATATAGAACTAAAAATTCTGGTGTCACTAAACAAATGTTGAGAATAATAGCCCGGTACATATAAAGTAGTGTAAAATAATCATGCTTTGTTTTTGCAGTGGCAGTTACTTTAGTTTCAACACACTTTGAACAAGGATTTACCTTATAAGCATTCGGAGATCCTCTATGCCCATTTTTATTGGTCTTGGAATGTTTTGTATTATTGATAATAAGGCAAAATAGTGGAAATCCTGTAGATTGTTTACAATACATGATTCATTGATAAAGTTATGGTGATTGCCTAGGAAGTATTTTTCTGTCATAATATTCCTAAAGTAACAATGTTATAAAGGTTCCTTTATTTAACACCTACACATTTGAACTGTGGAAAGCAGGCATTTTAGAATCTTTAATGTCTTTATATATATATATATTTTTTTTGGATCTAACAATAGGGGAAAATATAACCAAATTAATGTTTTCTAAATAAAGAAGCAAATGCACAATTACAGAGGGTATTTAACAGAGTAAATTTGTCTTGTCTAAAACTAACCAATTTTTGCATGAAGTTTAATCTTAAAGGGAAAACTTACTATGTTTTGAAGACTTTAGGGTATGTCTCAGTGTATGGGGATGTCTATTTTTGGAATACTTAGCATTTAAAAATATGTATTATACCATCAAGAAGGAACAAAGGGTTTTCAGTACCGTAGCTAATATTAAAGAAGCTGATGGGATGTGTGACCTTTTTTCTTTCATTGCACTGGTGAGGATGGAATTGTATTTTTGCAGCTGTTATTTAATTCTATAGGAAGACTAATCCACCTTATTGAAATGTTAGGGCATTTTGTAAACACTTTAACTCAGTGTGCCATCTAACAGTAGATCCGTCTACTTATAGGCTTGGCTCATAGGGCAGACTCATTGTAAAGGGGAAGCATTGTTTTAGGAAAAGTTTTGTGTAATGCCAAAGAAACTATAGATGTTTGCGGTCCTCAGTATGTTTCATTGTTTAAACAAATAACTAAGGATTTCTCAGGTCTACATGTGTTAAATAGACATTATTGATGTATTATTTTGAGTCTTAATTTAAAACCACTTAATGTGTATTATAATTTCAAGTACTGGAACATAAATTATTTGATTGTTTTATCTTACTGTCTTATTATTGATCTTGTTTCTTTTCTAAGTGTTCATGTTTAAATGTTTAAATAAATGGAAAGACAGAGGCCAGGTTGCATTCCCGTATTACTTTCTGACATTTACTAAAACTGTACTTTGCTTTGTAATATCTCTCAACCTAGACCACTAATATTGCAGTATTTCTCTATGAGTGATTTGAACTCTTTTGATAGTGCTTTGGAAAGTGCCAGTCATCCCTTTTGCTCCTTTGTGTGAGTATTCTAAATTTACCTTTTCCTTCAAGCTTTCCGTTCCATCAGGATCCCTTCCTCCTATATTAAACATGACGTTTCCTTTTAGTTCATTTAGAAAATACATGTCATATAACAGGAACAGCCCTAATGTCTTCCTTTGTGGTCTCATTTGTCCACTTCTTTACATGTCCTTTGTCCTTTCAGCTCTGTTCCTGTTTTAAAGGAAGCACTTTTCTTGTGCTCTTTGTCTCATCTCCTGTATTCTTTGAGATCTTGTGCTATCATTTATTGCCTTTTGGGTATATTTGGTTTTATCGGTGTCTTCTGGTTCCCCTCCTCAGCGTTACAATAATACTCGAGTCTCTAAAATAGTCTTCCTTCCACAGGGATTCATCTTGGAGTTGCTTTTCTCACTTTTCCTCAGTTCCCTCATAGTCTCCTGGATCTCAGCTATGCTTTGGTGAAACGAATGTTCCTAAAATCACTCAGTAATAATAGTGATGGTACTAATAGTGATGGTACTAATAATAGTGATGTTTACTTTTTGAATCTTGTTTGTGTGCTCAATACTATTCTAAGTACAGTAATCTTCTACTTACGGGGATATATTCCAAGACCCCCAGTGGATGCCTAAGACTGTATATAGTACCAAACACAATATATGCTATGTTTTTTTCCCTGTATATACATATTTGTGATAAAGTTTAATTTATAAGTTAGGCACAGTAACATTTTAACAGTAACTAATAACAAAATAGAACAGTTATAACTATATACAGTAATAAAAGTTACATGAATATAGTATCTCAAATATTTTGTCACACAGTACTCATTTGTTTTGTGATGATGTGAGATGATAAAATGCCTGTGTGATGAGATGAAATGAGGTGAATGACATGACATAGTGTTAGGCTACTACTGACTTTCCAGCAGTATGTCAGAGAGGATCATCTGCTTCCCAACTGCAGTTGACTATGGGTACTGAAACTATAGAAAGCACAACTGCAGATAAGGGGGACTACTGTACCTTACATAGCTTATTTCATTTAATTTTCACAACAGTTCTGTGAGGTAGTATACTATAGGGTCGAGAGCTTTGAACATTTGTCTGATTTGAATCCTTCTTGAACTGCTTACTATCAGTACAGTTAGGTAAGTTATTTAACCTCTCTGGCTTAATTGCCTCATCGATGAATTGTGCATAATAACCTACCTCAGAAAGAAACTGTGACATAAAGAATTAAATAACCCAAGATCACATAGATTTGCATGGTTTGGGATTAGAATCCAGACAGCTGTGTTAACCATTTTTGCTTTCTTTCAGTGCTTTTGGTGATCCAATTGATAAAACCAATTACTTTTTATTCTTCCTGATCTTCCTGTAGCAATTGACAGTATTTCCTCTCTTCTACTTAATTTTTTATTTAAATTCAATTAGTTAACATATAGTGTATTGTTAGTTTCAGAGGTAGAGGTCAGTGATTCATCAGTCTTGTATAACACCCAGGGCTCATTACATATGTGCCCTCCTTAATGTCCATCATCCAGTTACCCCATGCCCCTACCTCCCTCCCTCTTCTACTTATTCACTCTTTTCTCTTCTGGTTTATACATCATTGGCACTTTGATTCACCGTATGCCTCTAGTGACATCTGAGTTTTATTTCATTTTTCCCCTCTTTTTGTCCATTCCCTTAATTGTTTTTGTTTGACATTTGGTCACATCCCTTACCTATTCCTATGAACTTCCTTTAGGACCAGAAGTTTCTGTCGTAATTTCCAAAATCTCTAGGTTAGACCTCAATCCTGAATTTCCAGATCCTTGGATTTCAATTTGAATGCCTTTTAGGCATCTTACATTCAGTACGGTGTTGACCCTTGAGTACTGTAGTGTTGTGATTTGATTATATCACATCTGATTAAAATACCTTGTTATTAATTTCTCCTAATGTGGCTGAAGAAAAGCCAGTCCTAGGAGCAGGGAAAAATGTTGGCTCCTCATCCCATTTCCTGTTCACTTGTGCTTATATTAATAACTTCAGTTTATTTCTGGAAAGAATCTTTTTAAAAAAATTTTATTTATTTATTCATGAGAGAGAGAGAGAGAGAGAGAGAGAGAGACAGAGAGGCAGAGGCAGAAGGAGAAGCAGTCTCCATGCAGGCAGCCCAATGTGGGACTTGATCCTGGAACCACGGATCATGACTGGAGCTGCAGGCAGATGCTCAACCACTGAGCCACCCAGGTGTCCCTGGAAATAATCTTTTAAAGTGATTATTTTATGAGGGTTATACACCTAAAACTAGATATCCTTAAATCCGTTCACCTTGTAGTATGCTAAAAGACAGTGGGAGAGAGTACAGTGGTCCATGTCTTTACATTGTGGAGACCTCTGTTAAAGTATGTAATACATGATAGCTGATGTACAGACGTACGTCATCGTACATCACCTCTTTTGAGGAGCTTTTCCTGTGAAGGTAGTATACTAATAGTATAGGCTGTACTTTTTGACTATTAGAGATATCTGACTGGATTTTAATGGAAAGCTTTCTTGCTTTGGACAGCTACTGAACTTTGATGTTCTTTGAGTTGTTGGAAAGATTATTTCCATGAAATTATATGTGTGAAGTACTGGCACTAATAAAGAACTTACTGCCACCATCATTAATTCTAATATGCATTAAAAAATATTTTATCAAGATATATGTTGAAAAGTAGCATTTAATCACCTTCTCAAAGATATTATTAAATTGAAAAACCAAAACTTTTATTGTTGATGGTATGTTTTAATTAAGGAAATACTGTGGTGGCTGTTTTTCTTGTGCTCTTAGCATTTGTTTATACCTGTCTTAGGATTTTGTATTTTACTTATGTAGCTGTTATTCTGTATATTATCCATTCCTGTTTTGTCTTGTGAACTCCTCAAGGTAAAGGATCACCTTTGTACCTGTAGTGTATAAACATATTACTTGGCACATAGACTGTTAGTAGACGTTGATTGAAAGAGTTCATTTATTTCTTGGACCATCATAAGAGTCTTCCTCATCAAGCTTTGATTTCCACCCCTCCCCCCAACCCCTCTGGTAATATGGTATTAACTTGACATTTTTTAACATTCAAATATGATATCATTATATTTTCATTTTGATGTTTCTCAAGCCCAGCCAATTCTTTAGTTTCTTTACATGATTAATACTAAATTATAAAACAATTCTTGAACTTAAAAGTTAAATACAAATGGAGATTCTGCTTTTATTTTGCAAGAACGTTTACTGAAGATGACCTTAGAGGAGAGACGCAAAGAATACATAAGGGACTATGTTCCCCTGAACACCATCCTATCGTGGAAGGAGGAGATGAAGGGGAAGAGCCAAAATGATGGTAAGTTTCTCAAAACATTTTTCATGTAGATATTATTGTCATTTATTTATGTCTTTGCAGGACAGTTTTGATAGAATTGAATAACTAGCATTCAGTAAAAAGATATTTTTGGTATTTGAAGTAATTGCTTTGTTGCCATTTAATTGTTTGTAGCAATCTATTCTGTTATTTAAATTTAGGAAACTCTATTAACATAATTCATGTTATAATAGTCCACATTTCTGTTATAGCACTTAAAAAAATTCTGCAGTTGTTCTTGGAGCAAATAATATTAAGGATTTGGTGCTTTTGTGGTGTGGCCTTTTGAGTTTTTTTTTTTTAATTCACTTATTTCTTCAAGTTTCTTTAAGATATTCTGAGGATTGGATACAGTTGAGGGTACATTAGGAAGAATAGAGAAAAACATTTCCCATAGTTTTAGCGAAGTGTATATGTTTTGTATGGTGTGGTATTATATCTGCATGTAAATAAACTATTTGTATTACATACTCAAAAGTATGATTTAATGAGAGTCTAGACTGAGTGAAGGTATGTGTTAGAATATAAATGAAATTGTAAGTATTGAAAAGGTACATGGAAAATATTCTAAAAAACAATAGATTTAATGGATGCTTATTATGCCTACCTCTGAATTAGCACTTATTGATGTTAATGGCCTAGATGTGAAGCTAAGAAGAAATAGGGTGCTTTTTAGTATACTTCATAATTGAGGAAGAAAGGTAACTGTATGAAAGTGACTTGGAACATGCTAATTTCACAGGTTCTGGTCTCAGATTGATGGAACTGTACAGGATACTATGGGTTCAGAACAAGAAAGTTAATATGGAATTCCTGTGGACAAATCTGTGGGTGGGAAATAGCAGCCCAATTAGGCTTTAGTGTCTGAAGAGAACACATTTACCTGAGTGTTTGCATTTTAGACAGAATTTTTATTTTTCTAGAAGGCAAAACATGTGAGTCCTATTTCTTTCTTAGTTGCTTTTTTTAGCTGGTCACTTTTCTAAGGATGTAGTACTTAATGTTCTTTTAAAACAATTTTTTCCATTCAGAAAGAGATTCCTGTTGCTGCCAGAACAATTGACCGAGGGGTAGAGATACCCAAGGTTGTATTGCCCAATGTTGGTCTATTCACCTCTGCATAAAGGCTTGGCCTTTATGTTGGCTACTTCTTTTTGAATATACACATAACAGTCTAGGGTTGAACTGGGTTATCAGAGGACTCATAGTTGGGTATTTTCAGAGATACCACACACCAAAATTTGTCCCCTGAATCAGAAAAATACATTAAATAACACCTGCCATTGTATTCCCTAGCAGGATCCTGTGTATTTACTCCGAATATGAGCTTTATAAGTGGTTACAACTGGTCTATGTATGTATTTCACTTTTTTCCTAAAATGCTTTTTTTGAGCTGAAAGTTTTTCATGGGCAGAGAAATGATGTGATGAAGTTTGTATTTCTATTGAACACTTTCTGATTCGTAGGACATGAACAGTATTTATTGGGTTTGCACAATATACCAATTTCAAATGTTGTAGTTTATCATTATTACATTTTTGTAGAAGGACGTTTTGACCTTGATATCCAGAATTACATGGGAAGTTCTCAAGCTATTTTAATTTTTTTCTTACTTTGCTCAGTTTTGCTTTAATTAAATTCTTTTTGTTATTATATTGTAGTAGAAAGCTAAATAAGCTGGAGAATAATTGAATGCATTTGTCATAATTTTGATTTTAAGGTCTCCTAAAAAAGGAAACTAAAAATTGCCAAATATAAAATGATTGTGTAGAAAGCAGGAAGTAGACAGTATTTTTATTTTGACTTTTACGACTCTGGTAATGCTGGCAAGTATGGATCAGAAGGAGAAAGGATGGGAGATGATTACCAAAAAAAAAGAAAACAACAACCCCCACTTCATAACCCAGTTTCTTATTGTTCATGTTCATATTTGTCAACTGCTCTTGGTAAATCTCTGAGATTATATGCTTCCATTTCATTAATAATTCTCTTTCATTTGTCAGTTCCTTTATTGAAGGGAATTTTTAAATTCTTTTCTCTTAATATACTGTGTCTCAACACTTGCAATAGTGACTCATGAGTAGGTGAGCATAATTAATATGTTAAATAGGAATACCTTGAGGTCAACCCTCTGTGAAGAAGAATTGTTTTTTTTTTTCAAACTTTAAAATAAGCATTTAAAAAATTATGTAAAAATAGAGTAGTATAATGAACCTTTTTACTCCAATCACCCTGTTTGAAGTTAAAACATGGCCAGTTTTTTTTTTTCATTTATACCAGTGCTTCCCACACCTTCTTCCCAAATTATTTTGAGGCAATTCCTGTATGTCATACTAATTTTATCTGTAAATATATGTGTGCATATGCATGTGTTTCTAAAACATAGGGACATGTTTTCTGTTTTTTTTTTTTTTTTTTTTTTTACTATAACCACAACACTGTATCACATTTAAATGAATAATTCTTTAATATAATTAAATATCCAGTTAGTATTAAACTTTTTACAATTGTTTCATAAAGGGTTTTACTTTTTTTAATATAGTAGGTTTGCTTAAGATCTGAACAGGGTCCACATATTTGATTGAATATATTTCTTAAGTCTCTTTTAATTTATATAGTTTCTTTTCTCTCTGTCCTCTTTCCCACCACCTGTAATTTATTTGATAAATAAAGTAGATTATTTGTCTTCCAAACTTTTAACATTTTGGATTTTGCTGACTGCATCCTTGTAGTGTCATTTAACATGTTTCTCTGTCCATAGTGTTACTTATGAGCTAGTAGTTAAATCCAGAGTCTTGCTCAGACTTTGGTTCAATTTTTTTTTAAAGAATAGTTTATCAATTATTATACCTTCTTTTTCATAATACTACAAGACACATAATGTTCAGTTACTGTCTGTGTTGAGGATTCATCACTAGGTTCAAGTATTCCCAGCCTAATCTATCCATTGTAAAGTTCCCTGCCAGCTTTTCACTTAATGATTTTCATAGCCATTAATGATCATTGCTTAAATCCACTATTTTATTAGAGATTGCAATATGGTCTTATTCTGATTTTATCATCCCTTCATTTATTATTTGGAGTTCTATAAAGAACTTTCTCATTAATTTTTTTGTTTCCATGTAACACAATTTATAAGAAAAGACAGAATAAATGCTGGATTTCCTTTTATTTGCCAGTTTTTAAATTGAGTTGGGTTTCCTGAAATCTTCCAAAGGTAATGAAAGAGTTCTTTTTAAAAATTTTATTATTTATTTTAGAGAGAGCATGAGAGTGAGTGGCAGGAGGGGCAGATGGGGAGGAAGAGAGAGAATCTCCAGCAGACTCCATGGTGGGTGCAAAGCCCAATTGAGGGCTAGATCTCACGATTCTAAGATCATGATCTGAACTGAAATCAGAAGTAGGACACTCAACCAACTGAGCCATCTAGATGCCTCTTGTTAATTTTTGACTGTCATTTAAAATCTCCCTCTCTCTCTTCCCCACCCTGCCACATATATTAAGTGGGAGTACCTCAGTGGTTAATAGTCTACAGAGGATGTGTGTGTGTGAATGTGCATTTAAAAGTATAACTCTTGGACAGCCCCTGTGGCTCAGCGGTTTAGCGCTACCTTCAGCACAGGGCGTGATCCTGGAGATGCGGGATAGAGTCCCGTGTCGGGCTCCCTTCATGGAATCTGCTTCTCTCTCTGCCTGTCTCTCTCTCTCTCTCTCTCTCTCTCTCTTTCTGTGTCTCTAATAAATAAAATCTTTAAAAAAAAAAGTATAATTCTCAAAAACATACAATTACTAAATTGTAGTCTTGTGGTACAGTAGAAAGACAAATACAGATCTATAAATGGATGGATAGATGGATATGATAGAAAAATGGCATTGTTTTCTTTGTAGGGAGGAAAGTTTTCAGGTTTAATTTGTATGTGTTCTGTACTCCTTTGCTACTTCTAAGCCAAGGTTCTTTTAAAACACCACTCAGAGAAGCATTGTTTCTTTCTTTGGATGGAGCAAAGGATTGGCAAAGACTGCTATGCTTATGCTGATTTTGTCTTACTAGTTAGTATCAGGGAAAATAGCTACAGCTGTAAATTTAGATGTTTTGAGTCATTACTTTTAATGTTTATATGGAATAGCAAAGGAGATAAAATATAATTGTGACAGTGAGTTAGATGAAAATATACAATTATTTTACTCAGGTGTTACAAATTTTTTTAAAAATGCGTCATTTAGAAAGAAACTTCATACTTCATATCTTGATATTTCATCTTACATATATTCAAGCATGATTTATGGTCATTTGAAAACACTTAATTGGAAATGGTCTGTGAACTCTGAAGTCTTTGTGTGAATCTCCATTTTTTTGAGGTATATAAAATTTTTGAGATGTATGGGTTGGCTAGAGGTATGTGCATAATCTTTCATACTGAAAATAGCTAGCATTGTTAACTTAGAAGTTCAACCCTATTTGCACATTTTCATTAGAACAAATTTCTTCCGTTAAATTATTTCCACAAGAAGTGATGACTGACCAAAAAAAAATAAAATTTAAGTCCAAACTCAATCTCTCAGTCACTGAGATCTTATTTCAGTGTGGATATTGAATTTTGTTGCATTTTATCTGTGTACCAACTTGAATATTGATGTTTAGAAATCATCAATTGGGAAATAGGAATATAATTACTTGTGTTACTGAGTGTTACATGGATGGGGTGTGGGACCATGATGGTAAAAGGAATTTTTTATTTTTTATTTTTTGGTAAAAGGAATTAAAAAAAAATAACTATGATGAGGTGGGGACTTACCCAGATTTTTAAACAATGTTAACTATATTATTTGATTAAATATTTGATGCTAGTTGGAAGAGCACAGTTTAAAGTGACTAAATAGGAAGTTGGTATTTAAAACAGGATATTTGTAATAGGGATACAAATATCGGAAAGGGATATTTCCTATTTAATTTTGTGATATTGGTTCCTTTTTATATTCAGTTTAAGCACCATACTTTGAAAGTAAAATGATCTGTAGAAGCAGAAGGCAGCCCAGAGCAAAACTCCTTAATTCTTAGATAGAAATGTTTTTAATTAAAAAAATTTTTTTTTCCTTTTTTGAGAGAGAGCACATGCACACATGGGTAAGGGGGAAGGACAGAGGGAGAACCTCAAGCAGGCTCCATGCTCAGCACAGAGCCACTCATGAGGCTCAATCTCAGGATCCTGAGTTCATGACCTGAGCAGAAATCAAGAGTTGGATGCCCAAGTGACTGAGCTACCCAGGCACTCTTAGATAGAAATCTTTTATTTTGAGTAGGTGGTGATTTTCCCCCTTTTATGTGATCTTAAAATAAATTTAATTAAAAAAACCGGAAATCTGTTTTTGCCTCAGGTAACAAAGATGACTCTGGCTTATTCTGCAATTATTTGTGATGTTTCCATTACCAACAAAGATGTGGCAAAAGTAGAACTATTAGAAACAAACATTTTTCACTTTATAGTTAAAAGTAAAAAGACTAGTAAGGACTAAAATCCTAAAATGTGCTAAGCTTTATGGTCTGGCTCCTCTCCTCTTTGGGCTCTTTATTATACCACTCCTTTTCTTGGTCTCTGCCTATAGCCACACTATTCTGTTTGTTTCTTGAATGTACTGTGCTCCCTCCCACTTTCACTACTGTGTCTTTACCTGTACTTGTCTCCCCCCTCCTCCTACCACTTATCTCACCTTAATTTTTCTCAGCTTTCATTTTTCACCTTGAAACCCTTCTATTTTTTTTTTTTTTAAGTCTTTCCTGAGCCCTTACTCTGGAACAGTTTCCTTTATTAGATATTTTCATAGTGCTGTGCTCCTTTTCATAGAGCATTTATATTAATTTGTTTTTATGTACTCAATTGTAGGATTATCTTGATCAGCTTCTGTATCCATATGAGACGGTAATTAGGAAAATAGGGATGATGTCTTTACTCCCTTTTATATCTCTGGCATCTGTCATAGTACTTGCTGCACACTAGATACTCATTAGATACTTGTGTGAATTGAATAATTTAGAAACTATTTGCCTGGTAGTATTTTCATGTATTATTTCTTTTCTTCTCATCTTTTTTTTTTTTTTTTTTCTGTATTATAAAGATTCATGTGGGAGTGATGGGCTTAGAAATTAAGCCATACTATTGGTTGTAAAATATGCATTTACATCTCTGTAATATAAGGTCAGTTTCGTTAAATTTTAAGTCCACTGATAAATTTGAATTAAGATTTTATTGAACTATTACATAGATTTTTACCTGAGACAAGGATGGGAATTCATGTGTTGTGTATTCATTCATCAGCATTGTATGTTATTATTTATAATACTTTTAGTAACTAAATGTCACAATTTCTGTTCCTGTGAGTTTAAATGTCAAAGGGCTTGGGGTGCCTGGGTGGTGCGGTCAGTTAAGCAATCTGTTCTTGGTTTTGGCTCATGTCATGATCTCAGGGTTGTGAGATGGAGCACTGTGTTGGGCTCCGCATTCAGTGCAGAGTCTGCTTAAGTTTCTCTCTTCTCTCCCTTTGCCCCTCCTCGTGCTCCCTCTCTCTTCCTCTCAAATAAATTGTTAAAAAATATTTTAAAAAGTTAGAAGAGCTTATGTTAAATGGGTATATACACAGACACTAAGCTTATTGTATAGTAAGTAATTATTGTAAAATAATTTGAAGTGTAAAAAAAAAGATTGCAATTCTAATGCATTTACTTTGGCATTATTCAGTATGTAAAGCAACTATAAGAAATTATTTTAATACTATATCCCATTTAAGCCCTTTACTTAGTTGGTTTGCTTCAGAAAAGAACTTGACTATTGACAATTTGGTCCCCTATGAAAGAATTAAGCTAAAGAATTTCTAAAAATTTTGAGGATAATGGCATTCATTGTAATAATTGTAATAATATAGGAAAACATTAAGAATTTTTGTCATGATATTCTTTGTGAAGGTATGAGCACTGGTTAAGTCAAACATTTGTTAAGTAAGGTTAATTTCTAAAAGGGAGAGAAAAAAAAATGAAGTTATATAGGGATTCAAGATTCACTACATGGTTTTGTTTTTCCTGCACCTTTATTTTACTCTTGGTCTTTTTACTTCCTTTGCAAGATTATTTTAACAAAAGTGTATCTTACTGTGCATTGGCAAGTATACTACCATGTGCTATGTGAATTGTCCTTGTATTTGATTTGTTTTTAAACTAATAGAGAACTAAAAAGACACATATCTTTTTTTTTTTTTTTTTGCATATATAATGATTTGGTGTTGAGACCAGAAGATGTGTGTTTTATGTCTGTGATGTCACAGGTTCTACTCTTTTTCTTTTAACCTACTAAGTAAATAATACTAGCAAACAGATTTTACTTAAATACATTTTGGTCAGTGTAAACAGGTACTTTGAGATGGGCTATAGAATGGTGGTAACCAAAGCCAATATTTTCCTTTCATTTTCTTTTTTTTCCTTTCTCTGGTCATTTTTCTACATGAGTCTTTATAAAGTCTTGGTCTTCTTTTCTGAAATATTTATTGATTTTTCATGTATGTATTCAAAACAAAGATTTAAATACCATTTACAGTTTTACCTAAGCCTTAGATTTAGAACTACATTGAGAATTACTGATGAAACAATAATCAAAATATAGTTCAATAACAAAAAACAGATATATAACAAAATATAGATCAGCAGTAAGGTACAGTTCAGCAGTAGTCTATATGCCTTGCCATATACAAAGATACAAGTCCTTTAGAGGTTTGGAATACTGTGGTTTAGTTTGGCCTAACTCCAGGGAAGCCATAGATGTCAGATTGCTGGTTGTTTCCTAGAGATTGGACTAGGTATAATCCGTTTTTCAAAAAAACCCAAAATACAGGAGATTCTCTCATGAATCTTAGATTTGTGATTGTGTCTGCCATATGCATATAACAAACTACAGATTTTCCAGGTTTTGTACTTCCGTTGTATGTTGAGGTAAAAACTTCAGGGTGTGTGTGTGTGTGTGTGTGTGCATAAGTTGAGGCTTAATGCTAAATACTGATTAGACATGTAATGATTTCCATTATTTTGATATATATATATATATAGTATGTTAATTGTGTGAAAAGTTTTGGAAATAAACATTACTGGCATCAGATTCCAATTCTGCTATTATGCGTCCTACCCAGAGAAGTTGTGAAGTCCCTAAATTGTCTCCACATTTGTTACTTGGCATATAGAGGCTGATTATTTCTCCATCCTAAGGTTGTCATGAGAATTGAGAGAGGATTTCAGTAAGCCTGCGTAGCTCTAAAGCTTGCTCTTCTTATTCTAGAATGCGCTCTTTCTCTTGGAGGAAACTCTTTTGTGAGTCTGTATTCACTACTTCTAGTCACATCTAGGTTCTTAAGCAATGTATAATATAGCATAAGTTTTTTTTTTCTTCTTTGTATTCCTGTAACTGTAACTACATGTCTACTTTGAATTTGGTCTGTCTGCTTTAAAAAGGTCGGAATTGTGAATGCTTATTGAAATTTTACAGGGTCTAGTGGAGGTCCTTGTGTATGTATCTAGTAGTTTGTTTTTAAGCATAACTGGAATTACAACTGATCAAGGAAGACTTTATTTTAAGTGATTGATTTAAAAACATCAACTTATAAAGGAAACATTTTTGTTTCCTTTATAAGTGTATATTGGTTTAAGAATTTTGAAATTTGTACTGTCAGATTTGAGAATGAGGGCATCTAAAACAGAAAATGCTTTCTGAACTTAAAAGCTCATATTTTAAAATTTACAACTTCTGTTATTTAGCACTTAGAGTAAATAGCAAGTGAATCAAAAGTCTCTGGTCTTCACTGCATATGAATTTTAATGTAATTGAAAGGGAAGAATTGTTTAAAATAGGAGTTGACTGAACAATTTTCACAAACTAAGGGAATAGCATAGTTCATACATCAAAGGAGATGACTTTTTGTTGAGAAAAACAGCTTGACTCTGTGGATATGAGAAGTCTGGACAGACAAGATGAAAACAGAGAAATTTTGAGTTTTGGGACAGCTTTGGAGAGCTATGTGAGGATATAGGAATGAAACAAGGATGGGACTCATGGAGGGATGGTAGAAAGCAAGAAGCTCCAGCAAATGGCAGGAAGTCAGTCCCCATGGAAGGCCAGAGTCTATCTAGCCTCAAACCATATAGATAGGATGGAGGTTAAAGATATTTATCTTATTTGAATGTTAAAATAATGAGTGTATCTGTACGGAGATATCCAGGTACCTGACCTCTTGATTTTTTTTTTTTTTTTATTTTTAACAATAGTAGAAATTGTGTGACTCCTGAGAATATTGCATTTAGCCATACTTACGTCTTTGACAAACACAAAAAATACACACTCTACAGTCTCTGAATTCTTCTGCTTGTTCTGGTGATATGTGACTGGACAGATGTAAAAATGTGTACCTGGCAGTCTAAAAAACTAGTTAGTTTCTGGTAACTTTACTGGGTCCGTAAGTGTATTTAAAATCTGTTCAACCATTTTAAAGTGTACAATTTAGTGGTTTGAAGTAAATTTACAATGTTGTGCAACCATTATCTGTACTCATTTCAAGAACTTTTTCATCTTCCCAAATAGAAACTCTGCACCCATTAGTAACTCCCCATCCTCCCCCTCACACAGCTTTTGGTAATCTCTATTTTCTGCCTCCATAAAATTGTCTATTCTAGACTTTACATAAGTAGAATAATACAATATTCTTTATTTCTGGCTTATGTTACTTAGGATAATGTTTTCTGGATTCATCCATATTGTAGCCTGTATGATGCCCTGAGCTGAAGGCAGATGCTCAATCGCTGAGCCACTCAGGCATCCCTAACGGTGGGTTTTTTAAACTACCACCTTTAGGGTGTTGGCTTGGTTTCGGTAAACCTTTGTTTTTCAGAATTTCAACAAAGTTGGTTTAGTTTCTGTATGCAAATGAGAGCTTGGAACTATGTGGTCCACCCTTCTGCTTGACTTTATAATTTCGAATGTGAAAATCAGCTGTTTTGGTTTGGCTACTTCTAGCTGCTTTAACAAATTAATTCTCAAGAAGCTTGACCTGATAGAAGTTTATTTTTGTGTTACCTAACAATCTAGTGTGGGTGTTCATGATTGGTGCTGGTAGAGGGATGGTGGTGGTTAGGTTGGGGATATGAGTGTGCATATATGTGAGGGGGGCATCTGTTTCACATAGTCTTTTAGAGATAGAGCTGTTGGAACCTGTTCCTTCTTTGACATGTTGCTTCTAAGATTGCCCTTGAGAACCCTGGGGGAAAGAGGAAAAAGAAGGATTATGTGTCAGAGGGTTTTTTTTTTTTTAATTTTTTTTTTTATGTGAGCTAGGTCTAGAAATGGTGCACCTGGGTTCCACTCATGTATCTTGGGCCACGTCTCAGTCACATGGCCATATTTAATTGTAAGATAGGCTGAGAAATGTATTCTAATTATAGAAAGAGGAAGAAACTAGAAACTGGTTTTGATGAATAGTAATTTCTGCCATGTCAGCCATGCACAGAGCTTCTTTGAACTACCATGTTTTATTGAATAAGCTGTAAGAAACACCATTCTTTTATATTCCATTAAGAAGGAAGGGGGAAAAGCACTATCGAATTACTACACAATGCTCTCTAATCACTCTAGTCTCTTTCAATAAATAAATTTAAAAATACTGTAGATTTACTGAGTTATACATTTATGATACATCATCTTTGGACATATTTTCAAAAGAAACTCTAAGTGAAATAAATTAATTTAGGTATTCTTAAAATGTCTTTGCACTCAGAGTCCAATTCTTGTGAATCATTTTTTTTTCCACTCAAAGTTGTTGGTGTTTGTTTTTCTACAAAATTATTTTCTGTCTGATAGAGCTGGTGATAAAGCACTACTTAAAAATGTACTTTTGTCTGGGATTTTTTTTCCTTAAACCACTGATACCTATCTTGCAAATTTAAGTGCTGGCATTTTCTTGATTTTACCAGATGGTGTCAGTGAAAGGTTTCAGCCAGTTATTAGGACTCCTATGTACTCAAACGGTCATTAAATATTTTGTTGCCTGAAATGTTGAGAGATTCCAGTTGTCCAATTGTATCACCAGAAATGCTAAATTAATAAATTGTTATGCACACAGGAAAAGACGTTTTAGAATTGAAGATGTGTAGTATGTTTTAATTTGTTTTGAAATTCTACTTGTGTCTTTTAATGTTTGATTTTTTTCTAATGATGCCTAACCTATTGTAAATATTGGCTATTTGAGTTTATGAAAGTAATTGCATTTTAGTTTTTCAAGTTCTAGAGGAAGAAAGACATAAAGTGAGGGCTAAGGAAGAGCAACTCTTTGGAGCATTGGCTCAGTTAACTGAGTCTGATTTTAGAATAATGCGAGAAAACTTTTAAAAACCATTAGTTGCTTCTAAATGGAATGAACTCTGACACAGTGCATTTCCTGTAATTGGAAGTATTCAGAAAGGTTCTAGATGACAGTCATAATAAAAGCACTTTCTTCACTGGGTGTTAATTGAACAAGATGATGTCTAATCTGTGCCTGACTATTGAGATTCTTAGTCTAAAATAATATAATTTTGTATAAATGATATTCCCTTTTCAGATCCCTGATGGTGTAATTTATCAGTGCTGTTAGTGATTGGAACGGCAGTGATTTTTTTTTGTTGTTGTCATTTAAGGCAGACAACTACATGCAGATTACTTTTTTGTTTCTAGTTAAGTGATTTAACAAAGTAAGCCAATGCGTTCTTTGAAACACTGATTGGCTCAGGGAGAACATGGAGTCAAGAAATAGCACTTTTCCTTATAGATTTCATTGAAAAATATGTTACCTGATCTTCCTGGAGGTACAGGAAAATTCTAATTGTTGATTCTCTCAGGGTTTATTTGGTGTAAGAGATCACTGAATTTATTTTTGATGAAAAATCTTGTGGAAGTAGCCCTTCCTCCTTTACTTTTTCCTTCCTTTCTGTTGTTTACATAGTAACTTGTGGCCAGACTGTTTGGAATTATCAATACTTAACTACTAAACAAGCTGACTTTTCCTGTTATTTGTACATCTTTGAGGTGCAAATTTAATCGATGAAGGACAACTAACTTTTAGGAAGAGAGAGGCATAGGTTTATCTTTTTAAACTTTCTTCCGCATATCTAAATCTAGATGTCAAGTTATTTGAGATTTACTGAGAAATGACATAGTGAATATAACAGTCCCATTTTAGTTTTGGTCATTCATAACTTACTAATAACTCCAGCCTGGGATTTTAGACTATTTAACTGTGTTCACGGAATATAATACTCGATAAATACCAGTTTTCCATGGTAATGAAAACAATGGGATACATGTTTTTTTTTCTAAATAGGGTTATACTATTATTCCAAATATTTCACATATCTCTCTGTGAAGGAGGCCTCTCTAGATTTCTCTGAAACGATTTCTGACATGCTATATGAGGTACTTTTTATTTTAAAGTAAATGTGTAGTATTTGTGTGCATATGGATTGAACTCCATTACTTTGACAATGAAAAATTGCTTAAATGTTCTGACATCTGAAATGTATATACAAGTTACATTAGAACTTATTTAAGGCTTTGTAATTATTTCTTAAAATGAGTTGTAAGTTACAAGTAAATAATAAGTACTTTCCCTTTAAATGTTGATTGTATTAAAAATTATTTTTAAAATAACAAAGTTAATGATAAATATCTATTCTAAGCATTAATTTGTAGTAAGTTTGATATAAGGTTTTGAAAGTCACTAAAGGTGGTTAGTACTATACATTTCTATATCTGTGTATTTACATTTTGTTTTATTTTTATAAAGGATTTAAATCATAGTTGTTGTAAAGTACTCAAAAGATATAAAAACATATAGAGTTTAAAAATGGTAGTTTCCCCTTCCCCAAACAGCAAATTCCATACAGGTTAATACTTATAACACTTAGGTGATTATCTTTCTAGGCCTTTGTGCATTTTTTAGTTTATTATTATTCAACACAACGATGTGTCAGGAGGTTTTCTAAGCACTAACAAATAGTTTTTAGGAAGACCTATAATCCTTAGGAAGTAAGTGATAAAGTTATGGGGAATTGAGACCAAGAGATGTTAACTTATTATATGGTTTATCCAGCCAGTCTGGCACTAGAGTCTGTGCACTTAGTCCTGTTACTTCTTACACTTTTACGGATACTTTGTACATGTACTCATCCATATGTAGTATTTTGTTAGCTCTTTTTTGAGGGGTGGGGCAGAGGAAGAGGTTGAGAGAGAATATTCAGCAGGTTCCATGCCCAGTGTCGAGTTTAACATGGGGCTTGATCTCACAACTCTGAGATCATGACTTGAGCTGAAATCAGGAATTGGATGCTTAATCGAGCCACCTAGAGGGCCCAGGATTTTGTTAGTTTTTAGCATTATGCAAAACTAGCAGTATGCATATAGGGTTCTTTGGAGTTTGCTTTTTCCAACTTAAAAACTGTATTTTGATGTTTCCTTGCTTTTTGTTAAATGGCCATATATTGTTATCATAATTTATTTAAATTTACTTACCATAAATTTATTTTATCCTTCATGTACACTAGATATTTTTTTCTTTTTCAAACAAGGTTGTGATGAATATGTTTGTAATCCTGTGTGTATATCTGAAGATTTCTTGGAGATAGATTACTAAAAGTGGAATTGTTGCATTATAGGCAGCATACATTTGAAATTTTGGTAAAACCATCAAATCATTCTCTAAAGCTGCTGAAATAGTTTATACACACATCAACACTGTATGAATACCTGTTTTCTCATAACTCTGCCAACAAAAGATTCCATTAATCCCTGAAATGTTTGCTGGTGGAATGGGAAAAAAAACTAGTAAATCTTTGTTGTTGTGATTTGCATCTGTTTAAAATTTCCTATGTATTGGCCATTTGGATTTCTTTTGTGAGTTTCCTGTTCATAACTTTTGCCCATTTTTCTATTGGATTGCCTATTTTTTGCATTTTAATTTTGTAAATGTTGCAATATCTTTTAGAAGACTGTGGTCGAACAGTATTGTGGTTAAGAATACAGACTTTAACCAGATAGCCAGGCTGAATACTGGCTCTGCCACTTTGGGAAGGTTGCTGAGTCCCTCTACTTCAGTTTCTTCATTGGTAAAGCAAGGTTAGTGATGGTATACCTCAAAAGATTATTGCGAGGATTAAATAAGTTAGTAATTGCAAACAGCATAGAATAGTGTCTAATCTTAAGTAAGTGATCTCTGAGTACTAGCTTTTATAATAATGATTGTTGTCATTTATGCTATCTTGTTACCAGCGAAGTTTTACATTTTTGGTACATCTGCAAGTGTTTTTTTAATCTCTGGCATTTTAGAATATACTAGATTTAAGATTTTCCTCCTTTTTATAAGAAAGTGCTTTTTAGTTTCTTCAAAAGGTTGGCTTATTTTTACTTTGGGTTTGTTATCAGTATTGAATTTCTTTTTTCTGTGGTAGGAGGTAGGTGGTCTTAGATTTGTTTCCCAATGGATATCGACTTATCTCTACTGATCTTATCTTAATCATATGCTAAAATTTCCATGTATGTAGTAATCTATTTCTGGGTTCTTCATTCTGTTTCATTGTGATCTGTCAATTTTTGTGTAGTATGACATTGTTATAAGTACTATAGTTTATGTATTTTGATAACTTGGGAAAAATCCACTCTTAGCCTTTTTAAAAAGTTTCATTTATTTTGATACATTTTTTCCGAATGATTTTAGATTCTGTTCTATTCATAGAATATTCATAGAGTTCTATTCATAATCTTTTTAAAAAATCCTATCAGATTTTGAAAGAGTTGATATTGTGATAGTGTTGAATGTTCTTATCTAAGCATATGTCTCTCCAAAAAATTAATAAACCTCATACTTGCATATGGAGAGGCAAACAGTACATTAGAGCATAAAATGAAAAATGTCTTTCTTTCTGATTCACTCCCCAAATTTGTAACCGCCATTAATAGTTAATGTATATGTTAGAAAGTTTTAGTATTTATATAACTGTGCTTTAGAACTTTCTTATTTGCTTTTATACATAGTACTGTGCTCTAATATGATTTATTTTTATGCTTTTTTCCCATCTCATAATCTATCATGGATACCCTTCCATGAGAAATGCTAATGATTTACTTTATTTATTTGTACAGACTTCATAGTCTATTTAATCACTCCCTTATTGATGGGCATTTTGATAATATCAATTCCTAATTTTAATAGTATTTCACACACGTTCTTGTATTTTATCTTTGTATGATATATGTTTCTATCATAAAAGTAATTCCTAGCTATGGAATTGCTAGGTCAGAGACTGAAGGTTTTCAAATGATGAAAGATGTTTTCATTTTTCACTTTAAAAATGTTAAACCATCATTATAGTCCTACTTTTAGTGTATTGCATATGTATGCTTCCTAGCACCACTCTGGATTTTATCACCTGTATTTTATTTTTGCCACTCTGATTGTTTTGCTATTTTAAAAATCATGAGTGAGGTTGAACCTACTTTAGTATAATATTCATTAGCTGTGTATTTTTCTGTTTAAGCATTTACTAGGGGCCCAACACTGTTCTAAGTGGGTTGTTGTATTCATTTAATGAATCATTTCCTGTTATTTGCTCACTTTAGAAATACGTTTATTAACTTCCTAAGAGAGCATTGTAAATTAAGGAAATTACTTTTAGTTATATGTATTGCAGATTTTTGTTTCACTTATCTATTTTTAGTGATTATATATGTATGTATTTTACACACAATTTTACATTTTTATGTAGTCAGATGATGTTTTATAATTTTCTTCATTTTAATCTTGTCAAATTTGATTAGACTTATTGCCCTTTGTTTACTAGTTAAAAACATTATGAATGGGATCTTTATTACCATTTATTTTTCTAATTGATTCTCATCTGTTGATGAGGTAAGGGAAATGCTAATTTTTGAATACTGACCTGGAATTTGTTCTTAGTCACAGTCTTTTAGAGATATATTAGATTTTCTAAGTAGGTAATAAAGCCTTCTGCAAATTATTTTCCTGTAGCTTTTTAATATTTTTACCTCTTCTTTTTTCTTTTCCTTTGGCTAAGGTCACCTGTAGTTTTAAATGATAGTGCTCATAGTAGGTATTCTTGCCTTATTCTTGACTTTGATATTTATGTATTAATTAATGGATAGTAATCTCATCTTTCAGGCTTATGCTGAAAGAAAATTGTCTACCTAGTAAATGGACATTATGTGAAGTTAACCTTTTTCTTCAATATGTATCCTTTGCAAACATTTTATTCTCAACTGTTGCATTTATATAATAAGTATAATTATGAATCTGTAATGTAAAATTCTTATAATGAAGTTCCTAAATATACATAAAATATCTGTAATTAATCTATAAAAGTGTCATTAAATGACAGGTTGCCATATATTGAGTTATTTTCAAGTACTTACTGATATTTCATATTGGGGCTTGACTTCCGAGTTAAGGAGAATATTTTGCTCTGAATTTTTAGTTACTCTGTCATTGATCTTAAAAGTAATTTCTATTTTTCATGGGCATAATATAGTGAAAACTTACTCAAACTTCATTTTTTTCTTGTCATCTCTTAAATTCATTATTCAGGAAAATAGAGGGGTAAGGTAGTGCAGATAAACAGAAAGTAACTCAAAAACCCATTTTTGAAATGCATTTGGATAGCTGAGAAGAATTCAGTAAGGAAGAAGGCATAGTTTCTGCCTTATAGAATTCTGTATAATATTTGATAGCCTTTACTTGCCTTCCCAGTTGAGATTTACTGAAACTATTTTAATAGTCCCTAGTTCCTAGCACAATAACTAGAATCTTTTGGGTTCTGTAAAATTCTGCTTAATATATTTAATGTTTGTGTAACATTTATGAAACACTATAGATTATGATTCGGTAGGTGTGGATTAGGCCCAGGAGCCTACAGTGTTAACAAGTACTTCAGGATATTTTCCTGTGGTTGCTTCCCATGAGTACAAAAAACTTTTTTTGAATAGAGGTATTGTATTTTAGAGAACATTTTTCTGAGGGAGAGGTTCTTGTCATCTTCAGTGCCTTAATAATGTAACTTTGTGGGGTGTCTGGGTGGCTCAGTTGGTTGAACGTCTGACTCTTGGTTTTGGCTCAGGTCATGGTCTCACGAGTTGTGGGATTGAGCTCTGCGTTGGGCTCAATGCTCAGCGGGAGTCTGCTTCTCACTTCTTGCCCCTCCTCCCATTTGTGTGCGCACATACTCTCTCCCTCTAAAATAAATAAATCTTTAAAAAAATGATGTAACTTTGCCTTTTATTTTAGACTTCAGCTTTTCATTTAAAAAGAACCTATTCATTTAGCACAAGTGTGCATGGGCTCTTGGTTATCCACATAGTAAATATGTGTTGACTGCTTAACATTTGATAACTTGCAATAATTATCGAATTAGTCTGTGATTTACTAATCCAATGATCATTTTAAGTGAATTTAGATTTTTTTAACTTTATGATTTTTAATGTATTAAAAAAACCTTAAAAAATTGATCTCTTTTTCTTGAGATCTTTGTCATGTCCTAGGTACATGGAGCTTGAAAAAGTTTAGCTTTTTATATGAGACCTAAAATATTTTTTTTAATGATCCAGTCTAACCTTTATTTTAAAGAGTATTACATGTGAATAGCTGGTTATATTTTAAAATGGCTTGCAATGTGTAGGGGAATTGTTTGTATTATATTCTTTAAAATTTAAAATTATATTCTTTAAAAATTATGACCCATACAAACATTATAGCAAGTTTGTGGAATTTACTAATTTTGGCATAATTAGTTTGGCCAAAATAGAAGTGATGATGGGAGTTTCTATCCATTATAAAGTTATCTATAAAAATTCTACAGTAAAATTTTAGAAAATATTTTAATGGGCAAATAGGATCAATTGTTTTCTTTTTGTTTGTGTCTTGTTCATTCCTTTCTTCTATTGCATTTTTTTTCTTACCTTAAAATGTACATTTAAAAAAGTGAGTTGTAAGAGTTACAAAAACATTTTCATAGTCATATTCAGTAATTAATAAAAGCTCTTTTCATGGAATTATGTAACTGATACTAAATATATTTCATCATGATGGGCATTTAAATACTTAATTTATGTCGTAATTTTAAGAGATACATAGTTTCTTGAGTCATCTTTGATTGAGCTTTATTCAGTTCAGAGGAAAGGATAATTCATTTCTCAGAGCAGTAATGTTGATATTCTATGTGAACAAACCAAACCTCCTGTGTTTATCTGTGTGTTAAACAGATAAGGGGTAAAAATGAGTGACCATAGAACTAAGAATTATTTAGGGTTAATGATAAAAGAAACAAACATCCATTGGTATTAGGAAAGGTTCTTCCTGTTTTTTGTTTTGTTTTGTTTTTTACCAGAAACTTACAAAGTGCTTAATATGTGCCAGACATATTTCTCAGTACTTTACAAATATTAACTTATGTAATAATCATAACAACCTCATGGAACAGGTATAGTTTTCTTATTTATGGATGAGGGAATAAAAGTAACAGAGGGGTTAGCTTGTCCAAGGTTACACTGCTATCTAGATGCAAAGTCTGAATTTGAACCCAGCTCTCTGGTTCCTCTTCATTTACTCTCTGGTGATGCTGCCTTTTTTCCCCCCAAAGCATTACGTATGGGTTTATGTGTTATGTGGCTGCTATTAATTGTATTTGACGTTTGGTAAGATGTATTTTCTGCTGTGTATTATATAATTTTTTATGGATTATAATTGATAATGCTATTTTTGTTTTTAAGACACAAACAACTCTTAGAAAAAGGTAAGCTTGTTGTGGATAATAAAATTGGCTATAATCACTATTGTGAGGAAGAAAGCTTTGTCCCCTCAGGTAGTGGTAACGAATACCACTTTTTACACCATGTAAATAAACTTTACATTTCTTTGTAATTCTACCTGTTTTCCAAATATGCACTTAGAATGTATTGAAAAAATTTTTTGAAAGCTTCTTCTTTAGATTTTTCTTTTTATCAGTCACCATTATTTTTTAATAGGACAGACTGCATATTGAATATAAAGTATATTTTGCAACTTTTGGCAGCATGCTCTATGAACTTGCTTCTCTGACTGGAGTGCTAAGGTATATATGGACTTTTGCCACGGAGTTTGTGAAGCTACACAGTAAAAATACTATTCTTACAGAGCACTTTTTCTACTAAAAGATTGGTGGGGGTAGAATATTAATTAATTTAATTGGTCTACATTTAGAAAGTTTTTCTCAAGATCAGAGGCAAAGAATTTCACAGTAATGGTCTCTAACCTAGATATCTTGATAGTATGTTCATTCAGTAGAAAGGTTTCAGGAGTACTTGATTGTATTTGAAGTCATTTTAGTGAACTAACCAACATAAAATGTAAAAGTAAACATAAAAGTAAAGTTGAGAAAGAGTCATCACTTTTTCAGTTGCTACAGTAGCAAATAGCAAAATCCAGATACCAAAATGTTAATCAGTAATCTTTGTTGAGCTGCTGAAAAGAATCATATTATTATAGACACAGCTTGTTTTAAATCTTGGAAATATCCTATTTGTTTTTTGGATTTTATTTTAGCAAACCTCACTTTTAAGTGAACCTAAATAAAATCAAGATTTATAAAAAGGACAACTTTGGAATTGCTAATTTACAAAAGGGTTGGACATGGTATTCCTTTAAATAGCTTACCTTTTCAGCTTCTTCAGGACATTATATTCACATTATTCAGACTTGCATATAAATAAAGCAAGAAACGTTGATAGTCCATGGATGTTTAGGGTTTTTTTTTTGTTACAAAACATTACATTTGTTGAAAAGTTAAAAGGATATACATTTGAAAACTTAGCCATTGTTTCGTTTTTTAAATATCTAATGGGTTTGGATATAAGCAATATTACTATAATCGCCTTTAATTTCATTCTAAATACTGAGATTAGGGCTTGAATGGGCCATTGATTTTTTTATGATTAAGTATGACCATTAAGACAATAATCATTTGCCTTGCAGAGTGGTATGAATGTATTCTTAGAAAAATTGAATTGCCATCCAGTAGCAGAGAAATATCTTTGTATAGAAAATTAAATCAGAACACACTTTGTTCTTATGGTTTGGGTACCATTTAGACTTGACTGAAGAAGAAAAAAAGCATTTTGGTAGAATTGGTGTGGTTCTCAGGTTTTCTGATTCTTAGTTTAAATTTTTTGATTTATCACTATATTTGTTCATTCAAGAATGTTTAATATACCTCATCTGTAAAACTTTGGATTGCAATTTTTCTGTAAGTTTGGCTAATTACTTTTACAATAGTTTTAAAATATAGAGTAAATTGTTCATGATAAAAGAAGAAAACCTAACTTCTTCAGGTATGCTTTAGTACAAGATGAACTAGAGTAGGAATTCGAAAGGGTGTTTTTTTTTGGAGGGGGTGCTTGTTGATGGGATGCAGGGTATTATTAAAATAGTGTTTGGGGGAAAGAAACTATAAACTGAGGCTTTCTCTAAGAACCTGCTTCTTTTCTCTTCTTGCTATTTTAGGAGGAGAGATTGCTTCTTTTTAGGATATAACTTCTGTGATGTCATGAGGAATACTATTTGCTTAGCTAAGAAATTTTAAAAATTTATAGTAAGTATATGATAGTGGGCTGAGTCCAAATTGCAGTGACAAAAAAATTACAAGAGTAAGAAGAAAATCCATTAGCATCTCTGGAAAACAGGAAAGTATGCAGTCAGAAAACATGGGTACTTTTGAAAGATATGACTGACAAGATTAGATTACTAAAAACCACTAGTATTAAACAGCCTGTAACTCAGCATAGCAAAAATTTGGTTTCTGAATAGGAAATATACTTCCTTTTCTAATAGTTCAAAAATTCACCCAGCTTAGTGGTGCCTGGATGGTGCCGTTAAGTAAGTGTCTGACTCTTGGTTTTGGCTCAGGTTTTGATCTCAGGTCATGAGATCAAGCCCTGCGTTAGGCTTTGTACTCAGCGTGGAGTCTGCTTGAGATTGTCTCTCTCTCTCTGCCCCTACTGCTTGTGTTCTCTTTCTCTCTAAAATAAATAATTAAAAAAAATTCACCCAGCTTAGAGATGGCAGGGCTAAGACAGAAAAATGGCCCTGTGGGCAATATCAAGGTAGGTAGAAGACTGCAGAATCAGTGAATCTTGAGGAAAGATTTGTCTACTAGTTTCTTCCCTTTACCCACTTAAATGCAAAATCTACCCACAAAGTCTTATAGCCTGATATTTTGGACATGATGGAAGTAGGGGAGAAAGTTGAGGAAGATAAATCACTAACATATACCAGCCATCAATATTGAGAAATCTAAATCTAAAGTAAAGATCTTAAAAAAAGATAAAGGCAATGATGAAATCCTGGATATTTGAAGAAAATTAGCAGTGCTAAAGAGAGGACTCATATTTAAATAAGCAAATAGTTTAGAAATCATATTAATGTAAAAAAAGTAGCAAACTGAAAAATTTGTAATTAGAATTGAGAAAACATGGTTTTAAAGGAATAGTGAAAAAAGTTCTTGATGGTTAAGAATATGATTGCTAAGTAAAATCCCTAGATACCAAAAATATAGAAGGTGCTAGAATCCAGAGTGTTAACTTCTGTTCTCAGAACACTTGTTGACCTAGAGTCTTGCATTTAAAGGTCTCATGGGTTTGAAGGGAGAGATCTTTGGCCTTCCATTTAGTTGAGGAATTAGAATTGAGTCATTTGCATAAGGCCAAACTCTTCAAGATAAGGCTTCAATGAAAGAGAGCCTATAAAATTGAATTTAACTTCCAGCAGATAACATCAGAGAGATTTTCTTTCCTTGGCATTTGAGTGTAAGACAGAAAAGTCTTCCCTAAAGATTTGTGACAACAAGCCTACCTCCATGTGGGTTTGCAATTCTAATTTATATTACCTGCCTAGTTCAGGAAACTGCAGTTACAGAAAAATATTTTAAAATAATGAAATGAAAAAAAATGAAAAAAAAATGAAATGTTGGTAGCTACAAAGCATTGAAAAGAAACAAAAGCTAATACTCTTTAAGGGGATGGATCTTAAAATATGCATTTTAGTATAGTTTATATATAAACTATATATATTAAGCTATATATATATGTATAGAGTCTACATTGGGGGAATAAAAACATAAAGGTGGAAAAAACATGAGCAAGGAACAAAATACTATCAAGAAACACCAAGAAGATTTGAAAGTGAATAAAACATTTAGAAATTAAAAATAAAAATAATTTAAAAATACCAAATGGCTTAAATTAAATCCAGCTGAAGAGAGAATTAATGAACTTGATGATAGAGCTGAAAAAAAGAGAGATATGGAAACATGAAAGAGATTGTAGAGGCAGAAGAATAAGCCTGTTAAACATCTGTGAAGTTGGGAGTTCAGAAAAGGAGAATGAAGAGGCTGAGGACAATCCATATCCAAAGAAGGACTGATAGAATTTTCAAAAGTTAAAATATGTGAATCATTATGCCAAAAAAACATGGTAAATCTAGAGGAATAAAAATAGTTGAATATTACTAAAAACAGAGAACATAAAAGGCAGAAATTAGATGATCTCTAAAAGTATAAAAATTAGACTGGTAGCAGAATTCTAAACTGCAACAATGGATGCTGGAAGTCAGATAATTCAGTCTTCAAATACTGAAAGAAAACAAATGTTTTCCTAGAAATAATAACTAGCGAAATTACTCAAAAACAAAGGTTTTGAAATATAGTTTCAGATAAGAATATAAAAGTCTGAGTATACTGTGTTGGTGAGCATGTGGAACAATGAAAACTCTTAGCTTGCAGCAGTATAATTACCTACTTAATTTTTTTTTTTTTTAGGATTGTGGGTGTGGGGGCAAAAGGAGAGGGAGAAAGAGAATGTTAAGCAGGCTTCATGCCCAGAGTGGAGCCTGACATAGGGCTTGATCTCACATCCCTGAGATCATGAGCTGAGCCGAAATCAAGTGTTGGACTCTATTGATTGAGCCATCCAGGTACCTTATAAAAAAAAAAAAAAAAACACTTGTTGAGAATAGTTTGGCAATATCTAGTCAGTTTGGATGTGCAACAACCCAGTAATTCTACATATATATGTGTATATAACTTAGCATTATTTGTTGATCTGTTTTGACCATGACAAGTGAAATCAGATTTTCAGGAAAGAAAATTAACTCTTGCTCCATACAGTATACTTTGATCTGTTTGCTTTATCACTTTGTTCATTTTCTTCCCTTTTCGTCTTTCCTCACTTCTCCCTTTTCCTCTCCTTCTCTTTAATGTTATTTGTGACCTTAACACACTAATGTGATTTGATTGCTGGGTCATTAGTCATAGTTTGAAAAACATTGCCATAAAAAAATTTACACATAAGTTCAGAGAGACAAGAATAAGGATGTTTTTAACAGCTTGTTTGTCAGAGTGATAAATTGGAAGTAATCTTAAGCCCCAATAAATGGAGGGTGGATAAATAAACTATTACATCCCTGTAAGGACTTTTAGCTATAAATCACAATAAATCAGTGATTGTGATGCTCATATTCAATGGATACATTTAAAATATGCTGAATATAGGAAACAAGGTGTAGAGTACTAAAGTATAATTATTATATGTAGCTTAAAATGCAGAATGCTATTATAACTATAGTTTTGTAGATACATACTTAAGTAAAGATACATGATAAAATCCATGAAAATCCAAACTTAGGTCATCGCAGGGAGGGAAAGAAAGGTATTTTTGTTATTAGATATAGCATTTTTTTCTTAAGCTGGGTGGTGAAAATATAGGTGTTTATTAAATAATACTTTGTATGCCTAAAATATTTTCCAGTACATTTTTTAAAAAGAGAAGGAGCAGTATTGACAGTCAAATTGAGATTTCTCTCAGCTAGTATAGCAAAAAATGTTGAACATTATCAGAGAAAAGTTTGAGATCTATAAAATAGATTTAGGTCAGTTTCTGTGAAGTAGAAATTCCAGAAGAAAATACAATGTATATTGCAGCAGCAGTAAATAATAAAATGGCAGAATAAAATTTTCCTGTGCTGAAGAATTCCATCAAATAAGGTATACTGGAATCAAATTTCTGGTAAAATTGGGTAGTGGTAAAACTTCTGAATTTCAAGAATCAAAAGAAAATCAAATTTCCAGATAGAGAAAACAGGCTTACCCTGATAGAAAAAAGAATCAGATTGGCGTATGATTTTTCTCATGCAACGCTGACTCTAAGAAACGGCGGAACTCTGATATAAAAGTATATGGCAAAAGTATTTTTTAAGTATGAAGGCAAAATATGTATTCTTTCTAAAAGACTGAACTATATAACTCTTGTAGATGTAAGTAAATGAATATATTATTTGGAAGGACTTGAAATGAAATGAATCAGCATGGAGAATTCTGGATGAAAAAAAGTATACAATAAACATTGTCAAACAAAAGCAATCAACAAGCCAAAAGCCAATCAGTGAAACATGGTTAAATCTAAAAAGATGTTAATAATGTACTTTGAAGCATATAACTTGAAAGAAAATATCCTAAATAAAACAGAAGATACAGAAGAAATTATAATAGGGAATACAATTCTGGATGATTTAATAATAATAAAACTTGTGCTCTTAGCAGTTGGGAGTGGAGAGGAGGGGGGGAAGGAAATATCCTATGCAAGGAATTTCTGTTCATAGAATTACAGAAGGAGATACTTCTCACTTGATATTTTTGAAGAAATATAGGTGTAAATAACGTTGAAAATTTGAGATTTGTTAGATGGCACGTGATCAGTTCTCCCAACCTTCTCCATATCTGTTTGCAGTGACTGAAAATGTTTTAAGTTAAGCCTGTAACAGCATTTGACAGCAAGAAAGGGTGACATTGGTGTAGCAGATTTTCAGGATTTCCCTAAAAATAGAAAGCAGATGGAATGAGAGGGACATAGCAACAAGAACAGAGAAAAACAACCAAAAGTGAGTTTTTCCACAGTGGTCCTCAAGAAACTGCATTTCTGTTAACAATTTCAACGAATTGGAGTGGACTTTGGACTAATCATCAGAGTAACTAATTTAAAAACCACCAGTTGGGTTCTTCTTTTCCTCAGTTGTACAGAATGATTATTATCAGGGGTATTTATCTCTAGGAGAGAGTCATGGCTTCTGTAGATGATGATTCTGGCAAAAACTTCTGATATATTGTGGTCGGAGAGAGTAGCAGAGCGGAGCCTGTAGATTCTTCCAAGAACACAGAGTGGAGAAAAGAAGGAAAAGGCAGAATGGTTCCACATATGTGAAATACATGAAAACACTCCACACTCTTCCTTATATGTGGGCAATCTTGGGAGTTGTAGCCTACAGCCTGTTTTATGATCACACATCCTAAATTAAAATGTGCTTCTTGATATCCTCTGCCCAGTCACATTCAGTCTGAAATCAGCTCTCTCATTCAGTGAAGATGCCTTAAGAGAGGGACAGACCTATAGATTGGCAGAGGAAACCTAGGCCAGTTAGATACCTTTCATAAATTTGGAATACCAAAGATCATCAGAAAACCAACAGTACAAATAGAAGATGAACTAAGAAAAACTGACCTCTGGAGAATGGTAATGATGCAAGAAGTAGATGAAACTTAAATGTAATTCATATCTGCAGAGAGATTTAAGAGGCTAAAACAGCTGGAACAATAAATGAGGCAGTTCTGAAAGAAACAATCTGTAGAGTTCTTAGACACAAAAAAATCTGATTTTAAAAGAAATCAAAGGAAGGGCTGAAAGCTGAGTTAATGATTTTAGAAGTAAAGTTGGGGAAACATCCTAGAACCTAAAGGTCAAAAAGAAGATGGGAAATATAAGCAAATGTTTAAATCACATGGTGCACGGAACCAGGATTTTGATTTCCATAGGAGATAGGAGGAGGAGAGAGAATGATTAAAAAAGAATAGAGCACAGGGTGCCTGGGTGGCTCAGTAGGTTAAGCGTCTGCCTTCAGCTCAGGTCATGATCCCATGGTCCTAGGATCCTACTATAAACTCCCCACTCAGTGGGGAGCCATCTTCTCCCTCTCCCCCTGCCTGCCGCTCCCCCTGCTTGTGTTCTCTGACTTTGTCAAATAATTAAATAAAATCTTTAAAAAGAATAGAGCACAATACCTAGATGCCAGGGAGTGTTATATGAATATTACAAAAGATGAGTGAGGTTGACATATACTGATGTGAGTAGATGGTCAAGATATATCAAATGAAGAAGAGAAGTTGTGAAAACAGTACAGTTTGATACTTATGGTCAGAAATCATGCATGTGCAAATATGTGCAAGAAAGATGAAAGGTCATGAAATACTAATGGTTGCCTTTTGAGAAAACGATGGAGGGATGATAGAATACTTTTTATTTTTCTTAAAATATAATTTTTTTAAGGAACATATTTAAAATAAAGCATAATAAAAGTTATGTTGGAAAAGAAAGGAGAGTATTATGAGGGTAGCAGTGCTTATTTAAATCACTCTACATATAGTCTCAGGTCCATAGTTCCTTGTAACATACACTCTTATTTTTTCATAGCAACCATCTCCTTCTCTCACTGTTTCCAGAATTATAAAATGTATTTCCACACACTTCTGGACCTTTCTTTTTCACTCAGAGTATTAGGGTGGGGGTAGCTGATTCCATTATTGCATATGTATTTCATAGGGATAGTATAGATGTAGAAAATACTTTAAACTAAGGATATCTTCTGGATATTCTTTATTTAAAAAGGGTAGTATGAATCCAAAATCTTTTATAAAGTGAGTCAGGATGTAATAATGAATAGTAAGGGAAAAATCAGGAGAATTATGTATTGAAGATTTTGAGGTATATCCTAGTATGATTTTTTTGAGTTGAGAGTAGGAGTTGCTCACTATCACCATAGTAAAACGTGAGTGTAATCACAGAGGTGTGAAGTGTGTTCTGGACCACCTGAAAGGCCCCATCTTTTTTGTGAGGAGATGGATATGATCCTTGATCTCAATATGCCACATCTACTATAAACTTCTGAACCCTCCACCATCATTCAGGATGCATCTCTAATGGTTGAAGAAGTGGTGGAGGATGACATGGAACAGAGTGCCTGAGGATCCTTGCGTGGAACAAGTTATGGGAAGAAAAATCTTACAGGTATTTTTCTTATATATTTTACTTGGTTGCTGTGTTTTTATTGAATAAAAAATTCTTTTTCTGGAAGGAGTGGGGAGTGGTTAGTGGGGGGTGGGAGATGGGTGGGTTGGAGTGGAAGCAGTCTTCTTTTTTGTAAGGGTGGTGATTAGAATTAGGTAGAAGAATTAGGTGGTAGAAGAATTAGGAAAGAATATCAGCACCTTTCTATCTCTTCTGCTCTTGCACAACTTTTACTGTCATCTTCACAACAAAGGAAATTGTATTAGAGTTCTTGAATCACAGACATCTATGGTAATAAGATTCATCAGGAACATTTAGGTACACAGCATGCTGACATGATAGTATTAGCTAGTAGCACTTTTTAGAAACGAATGGAAAGTGTTCAGTGTTTAGGTCTCTGAAATGTATTAAGTTTTAGATATTTTGAATGTATGCTTAAAATTTTTATTTGTAAGTAATTTGTCAATGATCTTTTCTTTGGTCATGTTAATTAGATTATCGAACCATTTGACACTGATTTATTTCTCAGGCATAAAATGTTTAACATTGCTGTGGACTTCAGTAGTTAATTAAGTGGAGCTCCTTAAGTCTTAAATCCTTGATTTTTCTCTAGAATACCAAAGTCTTATGTGCCAAGAGCTCAGTGATTAGCTTCCAAGATAGCTCTAGTTCCAGTGCGGCTTAAAAATATTGCAAAAAGATCTTTATATGTCAGGGAATTTCATAGAGATTTTCTAGATGTTATTGAAGTTTTAGAAATGGTATCTTTAGTTATAGTCTTGATAGTTTATAATTCTCTTGTGCTTTTAAAATGATAAGAAGTGTGCATGAGTATGTGGAGGGAAGTTATTTTTGAAAACAGAGTTGGAACATATACCTATAACAAGTAAGTAGATAGGAGCAAAGTTATGTCAATAAAATTGGCCAAGATAAAGTAAGTGAAATGAGAGCATATTGTTACTTTTTCTTTTTTGTTTCAATGAAAATAAGAAATGTTGCTCTTAAGAATTTTGTATTATTTTCTCTTTTATTTTTTCTAGCTGGGGCACTAGGAAAAGAGCTCTTTTTTGCCATCTTGTCTGCCAGTCTATTTGAATCAAGAAAGACTCATTGAGGACTCCTTTGAAAAGAATGTTTTGAAGAAGGAAAAAGAAATACTGTTGAGAGAAGGCAAACAAACCTAAAGGGTGATAGAAGCATACATATGTTTTTGTTGTGTAATGACAACAGAACTTCATAGAGTGAACATGGAGAGCTGACAAGAGAGAAAGTTCAGAAATAATGAATTTTGTGGGTCTTGATGAAAAATGCTGGCCATCTATTATTATGGAAAGACAGTTGATGCTTTAGTCCGAGGGCTTTTTGTCTCTGCTGTACAGTTCTCATAAACTCTTCTCACATTCAGAATCACCTCTTTGTTCTCTGTGAATGATGGCACTTTCGCTTCTGTTAGCAGTGCTTCCAAGGATGAATGAAAATACATAGTGTCTGCCAAAACCTAAAAAGTATAGTTCATTTATTTATCATTAGTGCTTTGTAGGATATACCCTGCTTGTATTTTAAAATTCTGTAGTGCTTAAAACCAACCATTGTAAGCAACCATGTTGCTTAAAACCAACCATTGAGTATTTTTGATCAATAAATATTAGATTTCTCAAGATGAAGTATGATGATTCCTAATCATATGGTGGCCAGTATTCTCCAGTTTGATATCCATAGACTGCTTGATGAAACAAACTTTTTTTTATACTTAATAATTATGTTACTTATGGTGTGTTATCATGATTTTGTTTTCCTTGAGGTTTTAACAGACCTTATTTAACTGTATATGTCAAAATAAAAATTTTTAAATAGTATGTTGTAATATGGATACTGATTTTATATTAATTTTATACTAAATATTGAGCTTTGTTTTGTTGTAAACTCTGATCCTAAATGACAGCTTTATTCAGACTTTGAAAATTAAGTGTTTATATGTGATATATAGGAAGCATCCTATGGATCTGGTTGTGTTTTTAAAATTAAAATTTGTTTTTAGTTCTTTTTAAAAAATTATGTAATCATACTCTATTAGGCAGCTTTTCTTTGGAAGAGGAGGAATTTGTTTTTGAACTTATAATTGGTTGTTTCAGTTCTCCAGGCCAGTGATCTGAGTTATGAACTTTGTTGTTTCTAATCCTTCAGTCCTTCCTTATTTTAAGGACTTTGAGAACAGCTTATGAAATATTTTGGACATAAATATCTGAATTGTCAAGAATGTATTCTCTTCAGCTTTTCTCTAGAGGATTTCTTGACTAAAAGTCCCTCTCATACACTGGGTTCTCTCTTAAGAGTGCCTTCTTATTAATTCAGCATGAATGTGTGCATTTATATGGGTATTTCTTTGTTTCAATCTTACATAGTAAATTGTACATGTACATCTGCATTGCTTTTAGTGGCAAATAACTAGGGATAACTTTAATGCACATAAAGAGGGAGAATGGTTACAGTGGAACATTGTAGAGCTCTTAAAAAATAGGTTCTCTCTTGTTTTAAGGAATGTCTGTGATATTTTAATAAGTGAGGAAAACTAATTATAGTTTCAGTATTTTTTAAAAAAACTTAAATAAAACATGCTGTATATATTTGAAGTAAAGAAAGGTATAATTCTGATATATGGGATGGAGGATAAAGAAGGAATAGAAAGGATCTCTTCCTTTTCATATTTTTGTATTATCACATTGATTTTAGTGAAAGTGTTACTTTTATAATTTCTAAGGAAGAGTTTAAGAATTATGGGAAAAGTACTTAAATGTAGTTTTATTATATTTTATAACTTGATAGAATAATTAGAAATAATGCCTACAGCAGTGATATACAGTTTGTTATAACTGTGAAATGAATTAAAGAGGATTCAGTATTGATTATGATACTTGGGAACACCAAGATAGAAGCCATGTTTATCTATAGGAGATAACAAAAGTGAGTGTTAGTATGAATATTTGAAATGTGGGACATAGGGACTGGTTTCAGTTGAACCTTTCTCTCCTCAGCCTCATCATTTGAGACACTTTAATTGAATTTACTTATATCCCTTCTCTCTACCCCTCCTTAGAATGAAGCGGGCAAGAGAGGAGTATCCAAAACTGTAAAGAGGAAAAAAGGTGAATGTTACTTGAATACTGTGCTGTGGAATACATTGACTGAGAAGTAGGCGTTGTAAACCTTGCTCAGATCGACACTTTTCTGGGCCTGTGATTACCCAGGTGTAAGATAAGGAGTTTGGACTTATACATACTAAGGCCTCTCCTAGAAATAGGATTACATAATAAAGAATCCCTGCATAATAGAGAATTAATTTAAAATTTAGTATTTCATTTACCAACAAAAATGAATAGTTTTATCTTTTTGGAGGTGGCAGAGTTAATATAGGGATACATGTGGATGTGAAGTTGGACATTACTTTGGTCAGTTAGAATTTTAGAATATTTTTCTTTGAGACCTATAAAACAATTTCAGATACAAGAAAGTGACAGTTAACAGATATGTAAATGTAAATGTCATGAAGTAGTTAGCTATTTTAATATTGAAAGAGACAAAAAAAAAAAAAAAAAAAAGAAAGAGACAAAAGCCTTACATTTATTTTGTATTGTGCCCATGGAATTGTGTGTTGATTTTTATTTTTATTTTTTATTTTTAAAAATTAACCAGTTTACTGGAGAAAAAAACCTTTATCTATATGGTAGAGATGAATTTTTACTACTAAACTTCCCATTAGGTTGAGTCACTGAACCCAGTTGTCACAGGCACAAGTTATGTTTCTTTTCATTTTTTTATCTACCAACTCCCTTGACCTCAGCTTGAATAATTACATATTTCTTCCATTATTTTACTACTTGGTTGTCAACTTAAATAAATTACTATATTTTTCTCATTTCAACTAGGTTATCAAAAGGTTGTGTAATTTCTAAATTTCAAACAGTTTCATATTATAATCAAGTCCATAGCATGTTTGTGTATAGCATGAATATAAATTGATTTATGAGTTGTAGTTCTGTATTTGCCATCTATATATTTCAAAAGACTTATCTATTATTTGGCTTTCATTATAACTCACAATATTAATATAAAGATTGGAAGAGACAGTAAATAAAACGCTTTGAAAACTGTCAGTTATACAAGCATAAATTATTATTTTATTCACTGGTCAGAAAAGATTAGAGAGTCTATAACTGTTTTGTAAGGCTGGAAACACTTTGCAAATCTTTTGTCAATGCTAGGTGCAATGGAATTGCCAGTTTTATGAATAGCAAGATTTCTGTTTAACTGAGAAAATTGAGATGATTTTACTAGATGATTGACTGAATCTACCAGTATTATACAATGAGATGTGGAAATATATAAGACCTATAAAAATTTAGGAAAAAATCTGGCAAATTTCAGATTCAATAAGTAGACTTTCACAAATAGTTATCTTCTTTTATAAGTGGCTTTGAAAATACTCAAAATTATTTCATGATTGAGACCTCAATGTATGACCATATGGTATCAAGTTTATTATACTTTTGTTTCTAACTCAACTTGGCTAAAACTGAACTGCTTATCTTCTTTTGAGCCTATTCACTTTTTACTCTTATTTTGGAGAATGATGCTTCCATCTGTCCAGTTACTTCAAGTTAACATTTACTGCTCCCGAATAATAAATACCTACTTCTAGCAGGTCCTAAATTATTAAAGTTTCTTTTTAAACATGTCTTTTTTTTTTTTGGTGCCTCTATCATCTTTGCCTCTAACCTGAGATCAGGCTCTAACCACTTTTTATTTGGATTATAATGATAGCCCATAACTCATCTACTTTAAAGTCTTGCTGCGTATTATCCATACCATTCTCAAAACAATTTTTCTAAAGGTAAATCTGACCAAATCACTCCTTTGGCCTACTACCCTTGAAAGAGTCCTTTGATTAGGGGCTAAGCTCATACAAAATGCCTCTTTATGATCCTGCAAGATAATCTTGGTTTACATTCCTCCTCCACCTTTATCACTGTATGATCGCTAGGAAATTTAAACTTCTTTAGATTCCTCAGCTTGTAAAAGGAAGAAGATGATCATATCCCTCTATTTCAGGATCATTGTGAGGATTTTATACATGTGAAAGTGCTTAGACTTTGCCTGGCACATAGGGTAAGCTGCTGTGTTATAATTACTTCTCCAGCCTCACTGCTCTCCCTTGTCCTTACTCTGTGTATGGGATTATCCAAAACACTTATTGGACTTTATTATAATTGGCTATTTACTTTTCTGTCTCCCTCACTACACTGAAAACTTATCTAGAGTAGATGAACTGCCCTAGTTTTTATTATGTTCCCTGTGCTATGTATTTTTTTTTAATTTTTTATTTATTTATGATAGTCACAGAGAGAGAGAGAGAGAGAGAGAGAGAGAGAGAGAGGCAGAGACACAGGCGGAGGGAGAAGCAGGCTCCATGCACCGGGAGCCTGATGTGGCATTCGATCCCGGGTCTCCAGGATCGCGCCCTGGGCCAAAGGCAGGCGCCAAACCGCTGCGCCACCCAGGGATCCCCCCTGTGCTATGTATTAAACCTGATATTTTGTAGGTCTTCATGCAAAGAATTGATCCCTGTAGGTCTTGAGAGACTGGAATGTGTAGAAAATATATTTAAAAATTATTCTGTACCTTGGGTTTCTAAAGAACTTTTTTAACCTGGTATTTTGTATATCCCCGTTAAATATTGGCAGGAAGAATCCTGGTAGGTTCTGAGAGGTTAGAAAGTATAAGATATATATTGAAAAATTATACTCTATTTTATATTCCTAAATAACTTTTTAAAGCACTGTTTTTATTTCATCTAGCATGGTGCTTGGCAATTAGCAAGTGCTTCATAAGAGTTGAAGTAATTGATTAATTTGAAATAAAAGTTAGAATCTAAAAATTGAAGCAGTGGATATGGGATATAGATGTTATGGTGAGGTTATCAGTTTTCAAGTTCCATTTCCACTCTAGTTAAGAAGAATCTCCTGACCTTGGCAATCTCTTCTTACATGAAGCATTTATGTGAGTTGTTTGTTTTTCCTCAATAAACTTCCATTTCAATTCCCTTTCATTAGCCAGTGCAGGTGGTTTATGGGTACTCCCTAGTGAAATGACTTGGTTTTATGAACTGTTGATGAACTGAGGAGGTCCAAAAAAAGAAAAGGTGAATCACTGAAAAGAAATATGCTTCTCTTTCCTTCTGTGTATTAAAGACATACATTTTTACTTAATAGTTAAAATTGGAATTAGCTGATTACCAAATTGCCAATTAGATGTCACACTTAATCATTGATCCTATGTCTAGGTGGCTGGGTATTGGACGACATTTAGATCGAATTAATCTCTGGAATTTGATCATTGAAAAACTTGAGAAGTCATTTGTTAACCACTGATTGTAGATGTTTTTCCTGTTAGAATTGGTATTAATTTTTAGTATCCGATTTATTCAACATTCACTTTGTTCCTCATTTAATAACATAAGCAAGTGGAGTTGGTATGTGAATTCCATATCTCCATATGGCTGTTAAAAAATAAGCAGACACAATTTCATAACTCTTACAGTAAATTCTTTCACTCTTCCATTCAGGCACATTTTACCTTAAAGTCAGAATAAGGAATTTAGTGAAACTATTATCTACAAATTCATTTTTCAAGAACAGTCCATTAAACACTTAAACACTCCCCCCCTTTCAATTTTGCAAGTAAAGAATTTATAAACCTGACTTTTTTTTTTCTCTGAAAGAATGAATCACTAATAGCACTCCTACTACTTTCTCACCTTATAGATAACTGTGGTTTCTAAATTACTACCTTATCATTGTGCAGATCCACTTTGTGAAAGTTAAATTGCTCAGGTGGTAAAGATTCTAAACACCCCCTTACACTCTCACCCTCGCAATTGCATACATAATCAGGCATTCACAATTTATTATTCAAGGTAGCAATTTACTCTTACCTTGAAACTTGTACAAATAATCTTGTCATACAATTCCTTTGATGAATTTTCATATTTCCAGAAATAGCTCAGAGTGACTTTTCAATTTAGTAGTGCCTTCTAGTTAAATTATTAATCTTTTTTCAAATAAAATTGCCAGTTACCACTAGATTGTTTCTTGAAATAGGACCTCTAAGTTTAGCTTTCATTTGTTTACATCTGTTTATTTTTATTATAACAGTAAAGGAAAAAAATGTGTGTTTATTGCCTCCATGCAGAAACTGACTTTGTTCAGAATAGAAAACACTAAATTTCTCTATCAGGACTGTTGACTGTCATTTACAGTTTAATTCAACTAATAGTTTTTCGGTCCTTCTAGCTCTGCTTCTGGTACTTGGATACAAATACAAATACAAAGTTAAATGAGATAATAATTCTGACATCTAGGATTTTTTTAAAATTACAAAATGAAATGTAGTCCTTGAGACTATATGGACAAAGGAGAAGGGTACGGGATGGTTGGGAGAACTTTATAGAAGAGATGATAACATAGCTAAGACCTAAAAGAAGAGAATCAGCCTGTGAGTGGGTGGATGAACACCGAAGTAGGAAAAAAAAAGATTCCAAGAGAAAGAGATGCAAGATGTAAACACCTATGGAGTTCTAGAGTCCTATTAGCCATTTCTAAGGGTTGCAAGCTCTCTGGGTGAGTGGCAGGAGTCAGAGACCACCTAAAGACCAGTGCTTGCTTTTTTTTTTTTTTTTTTTTAGGATTTTATTTATTTATTCATGAGAGACCCAGGCAGAGATATAGGTAGAGGGAGAAGCAGGTCGCCTGTGAGGAGCTTGATGTGGGACTCAACCCCAGGACCCCGGGATCACACCCTGAGTTGAAGGCAAATGCTCAATTACTGAGCCATGGCGTGGTGTCCCATGACCAGTGCTTTTTTATGGTAGGCAAAGTAGTATGCAAATGGTTACCTATTAAAATGCAGATTCTGCAAACTGGTGATGACCAAAGGGGAGGTAATGGGGATGAGTGAAATAGATAAAGGTGATAGAGAGTACACTTATCAGGATGAGAGCACTGGGTAATGTATAGAATTGTTGAATCACTATACTGTACACTTGAAGCTAATATACTATGTTAATTTTATAGGAATTAAAAACATTCTGATTCAGTAAGTCAGAGGTAAGACCCTATGTTTAGTAGGTGAGGCAATGCTCCCAAGTGATATTGGTGTTATGGGTCCCCTCACTATACTTTGAACAGCAAGTTTATAGACTATTTAAGAGTTTTGCCGTGATTCTGTGGGGCTTTGAAGGAGTGATACCAGATTTTCATTTTAAGAAAATCTTGCTTACTAGAGGCTGCAGAGTGAAGCAGGAGTCTTGGCCACACAGGGCCCCCTTAACCTGTGTGGATAATGAGGGGAAGGGTACTTGAAGTGGATAGTTTTATACTTGGCATCTTATAGGTAATCTAATATCAGTGTGAGGGGTGAATTGGAGAGGGGTAAAATGTGGGATTTGAATTTCAGCCTAAGGTAGTGGTCTAAGTCTGAATAAGCCCAAAACTCCTTAAGGGGTAAGGTAGGTAAGGTGAATGTGGAAGTGGAAGTGGTGTAAGGCTTCGAGAGGGACACCTTCTGTGGTGTGAGGAAATACAGCATGTATTCCCCTCTTTCCCACAAAGAATCCACACTGAAAATTTCAAATACCATTGTGTTACCAACTAAGATTTGTAATTTCTGGTTGAAACCCAGGCAGTTAGCAATGGTGACAGAAATAAAATTATTTGGAAAGTAGGATTTATTTCTTGAGTGATTGGATGGTTGTATTACCTGCTAAAGGGCAAGGGGCTTAGATGAGGAATCATACACTTTTGGTGAAAAGTGAGGAGTTAGGTGTGGACATGTTGGATTCAAGATGCTTGTAGTATAAGTAGAGATGGCTATTCTACAGTTGTCAGAACTGAGCTGGAGAATGAAATTTGGAAATGCCTCTCTAGCGGAGTGAAGATTCTCTAGGGAAAAAAAGTTATGATGAAAGAAGAAAGGAGGCCTGAAACCCAGTTCCTAAGGGATTCTAAACCTTTATCAATGGCCAGTGAGAGGACCAATAGTCCTGTTGATGGTAAAAGAGAGTGGTGGTTCGGATATGTTAAAGACAAGGGATCAGTGTTCCAGTAAGGAAGATTGTTCAATTTGTGTCAGTTGCTACAGGTAGGTGCAGAAACAAAGAATGCAAAGTTTTTCAGATTTGGTACAGAGCAGCCACTGGCAAATGTGTTTAGAGCAATTTCAGTTGGGGCATACCCTAGAAAACTGTGTTATGGAGCGGCTAGAAGAGATAATGATTTTCTTTCAGAAGAATTCTTTGTCTTCTTTTGCCATTTGTTAAAGGTCCTTTCTCAAAGCTTGGTTTTCTAACTGAATGATCTATTTCCAGGCTGCATATCTGAAAATAGTTCTATGTTGGATAAATTGATTTTATTAATATAAATATACTAGCAAAAGTCTTAAGAATATAAAGGAAGTTGTGATTATTTTTAAACTGAAAAGTTGCTATAACAAAGCTAATTTAGAAATAAGTTTTCATATTCATTTCTTATTAATTTATCTTCACTGATTATTATTGTAATCTTTGTGTTGTGGACTCCAAGGAATTATTTTCTACATGTCTCATGTCCAAAAAGAAAAATATACATTTCACTTCTTGTCTTATATGTGCTTTAAACATAATGAAATTTATGCAACCATAGGAAAACTTTATTTTTAGTACTTAAAAATGAACTTAAACATTGAATTGGTTTATAGTTTTACCCTAGTCCGTTTTTCCTGTTGTTATTCATAGTCTTTGCAATGACTCCCTCTAGTGATAGCTTCCCAAAATGCACTAATTGTTGAAAAGACTATCCCCCTTTTCCTTTTCCCCCTTTAAAATTTTTTTTGGATTCTACTGGTCTTTTTTGTCTCAGCATGTATTGTTTTGTGTTCTCTTTTATTGTTCTTCAGTTGAGAGAGAGAGTGTGTGTGTGTGTGTGTGTGCATGTGCGCATGTGTGTGTATTGTTATAGCCCGTTAGACTTCTTACTTTCCTTTAATGGCATTAGGGGAAAATCAAAGAGCTTTGGAGCCAGAAAATTTGGGTGTGACTCCGTATACTTCTTTTTATCAGCTTGTGCATAGGGCAAGTTGTCTATCCAGAGTTCTTCAGAGGAATGAATGAAAATGTCTTTATGACGCCTTGTACAGAAAAGAGTAGGTGTTCACCATGTGTCAGTTCTCTTTTCTACCTTCTTCTTCTTGTTCTCATAGGTTAGGTTAGGGATCAGTTCTCTTTTCTTCCCCTTTGACTTCTGTTGTTATAAAGCATATCAGTATTGTCATTGCCTATTTACTTGTCTATACTTTACTATACTTTACTATTTACTTGTTCTATAATTTCTAGAGGCCTGGGATTGCATTTGTCTTTGCATGTTTTTATCTCTAGTATTTTGCACAGTCTAGTACATATAGTATCCTCATTAGATGAACATTTGTTGAATGATGAAATGAATTAATAATTGAATAAATGGATACCTCTTTTTAATAGGAGTACTGGAGTGTGTTACAGAAGTTTCTCTAATATATGCAGATTGTAGATGAATATAATGATATAATTAGATTTTACCCACAGCTGACCATAGAGGTATTTATTTTTTTTTAATTTTCATTTTATTGTATAGCTATTGGTCTTTTCAGGTTTTTGATAATATAATTTGTTTTCCCTAAAAAATTGTCAATTTCAGCTAGTTAAAAAATGTATTAGCAAACGATTGTACATAGAATTTCATTATAGCATTTCATCTTTTGTATATCTGAGTAAAATCTTTACCATTACCAATTTTATGTCTTTTATTAATCTTTTAAAATATTTAATTAGATTGGAGGTATGTGTATTTTATTAGTATTTTTGAAGCACTGGGATTATTTTGAATTCTTGTTTTTCTGATCTCTAATTGAAAAAATACATAATTTTACTTATATTGCCTCTTCTAGGTTTTCCTTTTTAATGATCTAATGTCCCCATTTATTTTTATTACTTTTTTTTGTGAAAGCTTTTATTGCTCTAAAACTGCTTCTAATTATAGCTTGGACCAAGTCCCATGAGGTTTGATGTGTACAGTTTTTGTTATTTTCTAAATTTCCTCCTTGACCTGAGTTATTTAGGAGGGTATTTTTAAAATTATGAAATGCATGTCTGCAAGTGTAAAATACAGTTGTTAATTTCTAGGTTTTTATAATGTGGTAGGCAATAAGGCATATGCAATTTCTATTTTTTGAGTTTTTTTTGTTTGTTTGTTTGCGATACGTATAAGATCAGTATTTAAAATGTTCCTCAGACACTAAGAAAGAAGGTAAGTCCTCTGTAGAAATACATAGTTCTCTATATTATTTATTGGCTTTATTACATGTATTCAGTTCCCTTCTGTATTTTGACTGTCATATGCTTATGAGAATTAAAGTTTTGCATTACTGTTGTGTGTCTGTCATTTTTTACATTGTTTCTAACATGTCTTAGTGCCATGTTATTTGGTGCTTAAGAGTTTGTAATTTATATCTTCATAGTGGGTTTTACTTTTCATCAGTTAAAAATAATCTTTTAGATGTTGCTAGTCATTTGGATACTCAAATGGAAAAAGAAATGAAATTGATTTCTGCTTCCTACCATGCACATTTGATTGAAGACCTAAATGTGAAAAGTAAAATAATAAAGCCTCTAAGAGAATATCTTTATATCTTTTTTTAAAAAAAGATTTTATTTATCCATTCATGAAAGACAGAGAGAGAGGCAGAGACATAGGCAGAAGAAGAGGTAGGCTCCACAGGGAGCCTGATGTGGAACTCGATCCTGGGACTCCGGGATCACGCCCTGAGCCAAAGGCAGACACTCAACCTCTGGGCCACCCAGTTGTCCCAATATCTTCATATCTTAAGGCAGGAAAATATTTCTTAAAGAGAACACAGAACTTAGTAACATAAAGGAAAGAACTGATAATCCTGACCATTGGCAAGAATTTCTTGTCATCAAGACATACCAATCAAAGAGAAAAAGTAAACCAAAGAATAGAAGATACTTGTAGTCCATGTATATAGTAAAGGGATTTTTTCCATACTATGTAAGAACGCCTATAAATCAGTATGAAAAAAAACAGTCCAGCAGAAAAATGGAGAAGATAATTGAACAGACAGTTCATAAAGGAAGATACTCAATAGCTAATACATATGTGAAAAATTGCTCAATTTATTCTTCAAGGAAGTGCTATTTAAAACTATAATGAGATACTATTAGAACACTCACTAGAATGTCTAAAGTTAAAAAGATTGAGAATACCAAGTGTGAGCAGAATGTGGATAGCATTCACTGCTACTAGCAGTTTAATTTGGGAAAATCACTTGAAAATTCTGGCAGGATCTACTTAAGCTCTGTGTATACAGATATATATTAGGTACACGAATAACTGTATATGTCAGTAATTTTGATAGGAATTCATGCAGATATCCACTAAAAGTACAATCATGTTCAAAGCAGCATTATTACTGTTAGGCAAAAACCTGGAAACAAAAATGTCATCATCAGTAAAATGGTCACTATATTGTGGTATATTTAATCCAATATACAGCAATGAGTAGAGCAGTGAAAATGCACAAATTAGAGCTTCATGCAAAAACAACAAAATTATGCAAATAATATTGTTCACTGAAAGAAATCAGCCGTAAAAGAATGTATGTAATTCCATGCATATAAAATTCAAAAGCAGAAAAAAAAATTCAAAAGCAGGCAAACTAATGTAAGGTTTAGGTCTATAAAGATAGTGGTTACTTTTGTGAATGAGGGAAGGGATAGTGATTGGGAAATGGCACTGGGGGACTTTTAGGTGTTAGTGATGTTCTGTTTCTTGACATGGGTAGTGGTTAGATGGGCATAGTGACTTTGGAATAACTCAGGGAATTGTGTGACTTATATTTGTGAACTTTTTTGCATGTTTATTATGCTTTGATTTAAAAAAGTTCAAATTATATGAAACAAAAAATAATTGCATTAATGCTAGGATACTTTTTTTTTTTTTTGAAAGAGTGAAAGCACACATGTGCGTAAGAGCAAGGTGGGGGCACAGAGGGAAAGAGAGAGAATCTTAAGCAGGCTCCACGCCTACTGTGAGCCCTATGTAAGGCTGATCTCAGGACCCTGAGATCATGACCTGAGCAGAAATTGAGAATCCGAGGCTTACCTGACTCAGCCACCCAGGCACTCCACTGTCGGGATACTATTAATGTTAAAATAATAGCAGAAAACAATACAACATAATCATTTTTACTACCTATTGAAGATTTCAGTAAATATTATCATTTGCCAGTTATTTGCTTGTATGTTCTCACATCCAATCCCAATGCCTCTGGTTCAGTATTGTAGGGTTACATTAAAAACAAAACTTTTTTTTTCTTGCATTCCATTCTGGCTTTGTTTTTGTTTTCATTTGACATTATATTTTTGCCTTCCCTTTTCCTTTATAGAATGTTCACTCATTTTGAGAGTCTTTCATTTTAACAAAGGAATTTTTATTCATAATTATGAATGTGTTTTTTATTTATTTTTAATGCTTTAATGCTATTGTTATGCCAAATTTTTATGTGTAAGAGATTAACCTTTATTTGTAATTCTGAAATTATTTTAAAATTTTGAGTATTTGAACCTCTTTTTCTAATTATCAGTATCAAGAATAAACAAATTATTTTAATCCCCCCAATTTAAGATGAAACAATTTTACTTCTCCCATCCTTCTTCCTTTCACTCTTGTTTTTTATTGATGAGTTTGTGATTTACATTAAATTTTATTTTCAAATTAATTTTTGCATTTTGTTTAATCTCAAGAGTTAATCATGAGACTTATACTCTGTTTTATAATCATATTTACACTTTTTCAGTCAAGTTTATTGAACATCTAAGCACCAGACACTGTTCTAGGGTTTTGTCTTTTGAAGAAATTTTGTTCAACCTTATTCATTGTACCTTCTGTTGGGCATTGTACTAGGTATTGAAGACATAGTCATGAATGAAGTTTCTGCTTTCAGAGTAGTTACATTTTACCTAGAATACAAAGACAGATGAACAGGCAAGTTCAGATTATAGTAAATGCAGTGAAGAAGATAAAATTGGTTAGATGCTGAATAGGAGAGTGTGCCATTTTAGGTAGATAGTAAGGAAAGTTTTTCTGAGGAAGTGATATTTGAGTTAATAAGTTGGTCATTGAAAAGATTTGACCATACAAATCTAGGGAAAGAACATCTAGGGTGGGGTTTCAGTTGGATAGGAGCAAAGTTATTGGGAGGACAAAGATGACTGGTGTTGAATGGTGTAGAACTACATGCTATGGTAAGGAGCATAGCCTTTATTTAAGTACAGTGGGAAATTGTAGGTTCAACTGCTGTAACAAAAAGCCCCCAAGTGTAGGTCTTCAAACAAAATAGGAGTTTATTTCTAATGTAACAACTTAGTTCAGAGTTGATAGCTGAGTTTATTTCTAAGATTGTCCAAGGATCTTGGTTCCTTCTGTCTTGGTTTACCATCTGATAAGGTGTTACCTCAGGTGTTCAAGGCAACTTAGCATGTATGTGTCAATCAATGTCTCTTAGCTTTGGAAAGAGGGAATGAAGGACTAGTACCTTCCTTTTAATTTTTTTAATTTTTAAAAATTTAAAAAATTTTTCTTTTTTTAAAAGATTTTATTTATTCGTGAAAGATACACACACAGAGAGATATACAGAGAGAGACAGGCAGAGACATAGGTAGAGGGAGAAGCAGGGTCCCTGCGGGGAACCTGATGTGAGACTTGATCCCAGGACTCCATGTTTACAACCTGAGCCAAAGACAGATGCTCAACCACTGAGCCACCCAGGCATCCCTAGTAACTTCCTTTTTAAGTGTAACTTCCACTTACATTCCTAGTGGTCATGTAGTTGCATGGCCATTCTTAGTAGCATGGGAGATTTTTAAGTATAGCTCCCAGCTGGTTGGCCTTGTACCCCATTAAAACTTGTATATATGGGTTATTACTAAAAAAGAATTGGATAGTAGATATTGGTGGATAGTTAGTAATGTTTGTCACAAAGCCATTGTGTTTTCAACAGGAGAGTGAACTTTCATTTTATTTTATTTTTAAGATTTTATTTATTTGAGAGAGTGCATGAGCAGGAAGGAGAGGGAGAGAGAATCTGAAGCAGACTCTGCACTAAGCCTAGAGCCTGTTGTGGGGCTTGATCTCATGATTGAGATCATGACCTGAGCTGAAACCAAGAGTCAGATGCTTAACCAACTGCACCACCCAGGCGCCCCTGAACTTTCATTTTAAAAAGATTACTCTGGTTGCTGAGAATGTATTGTGGGAGGTGAAGAGGATAAAAAAAATGGGGACCAGCTAGTCCAGGTTAGTGGTGTATGGTAGAAGCAGTGGAAATGAGAAGTAGATAGAATTAAGATGTATTTTAGAAGTAGAATAATTTCTTGATAAAGGCTAGATCTTAGGGGCTATGTGGGTTGGGGATATTCTGTTGGGGAGCCTTTATCCTTTCTGGTATTTGAAATCATGAAACTGAATGAAATTCCCCAGATTGAATGCATGTATAGAGAAAAGAGAAGGAGCTGGGGACTGAGATTTTAAAATTTAGAGGTGGCAGCTAGAGCCTGCAAAAGGAGCTGAAAGGAGTGGGTAATGAGGTAGGAGGAAAACTGGGACAACAGAAGGTCATGGGAGCCTTTTGGTTTTGGACAGCCAAGTGGTCATGTGGAGAACATATTTAGAGTAGTTATTTTTATTGAATACTTCTAAAAAATTGAGGTGGGAACAGAAAGGTAGGCATTGGATTTGACAATATGTAGGTCATTGGGGAGCTTGAGGAGGGTCATTTGTCATTTCAGTGAATTAATAGGGTCAGAAGCCAGATTGTATAGAAGGCTGAAGAGTGTCTAAGTTGAAGTATAAATTGATACAACCACTTTTGAGCTCTTTGGCACTAAGTCCATGAATACTCATTGACTCTCTCCTTCCACTTCCAGGTATAAATTGTCATGATAATCTTGCACATGTATACACGATGACATGCTCAGGAATGTTATTTAGCAGTATTGTTCATATAAACAAAAAATTAGAAACAACCCAAATGTCCATCAGGAAGATAATGAGTAAATTGTGGCATATACATAAAATGGAATACTATTACATCAAAACCACTATTACATCAAAAATTGGTGGACTGTAGACACATGCATACATAAAATGGAATACATCAAAAATTGGTGGACTATAGACACATGCATACATAAAATGGAATACTATTACATCAAAACCACTATTACATCAAAAATTGGTGGACTGTAGACACATGCATCAACATTGTGAAACCTAAAACATAATATTAAAACAAGCAAGTTACACAAGAATGCATACTATTTGATTCTATTTACATAAATTTCAAAAATAGTAAAAATTAAATGTGTCATAGATATCTGGGTACATGAATATTGTTAAAATTCCAAAGGAGGTTTTAGAAGAAAGGTACAAAGGGAGCTTCAAATATGTTGATAATGTTTTAATTCTTAAGTTGGTTGGTGTGTATTTCAATGTTCATTTTTAAAAAGCACTTTAAAAAGATATATTATCTCTTATATGCTTTATCTTTAATTTTCATTTACAAATTTCTTAAAAAAAAAAAAAAACCCTGGAAGAGTGAATGTGAAGAAAGGATATGGAGAAAGTGAGTAAGGACAATGCTTTGATAAGTTTGGTGTGATGCAGAGCTGAGAAAGAGTGAGTTGAATGATGGAGGCTAGGTGACAGTTATTAGAAAATTGAGATGTTGGAGGTTATGTTTTTGGAAGTGGTATACATAGTGAGAAGGGCTGAGGAAAGTGAGGTAGAGGAAAAGATTGTTAGAGGTGAGAAGGTCAAGGCATCAAAAGGCCAAGTCAGTTGTTAACTGGGCATGTTGAAACAGGAGTGGACTGGAAGGGGGCACTGATGAGGAGGAAGGTGTGCAGTGACAGGAAGATGACTTCAGTGAAAAAGAGAAAATAGTCCTTAAGTTGGAGGAGGAAGGAAGAGAAAGAAATGAATGGTTTTTGTATGGAGGCGAGGAGCATTTACTGTACCTCTTAGACTTGAGGGCCATGCAGTTAAAACACATACACATAAAAAACCTCCATTTCAAATGAGTTGATATTCTTAGAGGACTGCTAAGTTTCAATGAAGTCCAGAAAGACAAGGTCACATTTAGCAGCTAGGTTAAGGATGTAGTTGAGATTTCTGACCTCATACCAGGAGTTCCAGGAGGCATGTGCATTTTAGACCTGGATGGGAAACTGGGGGCAAGTGTAACCATCCATGTGCTTGGAGAATCTAAATATTTTTCTTTAAAATTTATTTTCTTTTTGAGAGAGAGAGTGCAAATGGGGAGGGGCAGAGAAAGAGAATGAGAGAGAGAGAGAGAAACTTAAGCAGGCTGTATGTCTGGCATGGAGCCTGACATGGAACTCCCATCTCATGACCCTGAGATCATGATCTGAGCCGAAATTAAGAGGAATGCTTTCTTGACTGAGCCACTCAGGTGCTCCTTTTTAAATGGTTTTAGTGCCTACTACCAGTAAGGGTACTTCTTGGGTAATTGTGACTCATTTATAGACTGGCTTTTATCATTTGGCAATCCTTATAAGTGAATAGAATATCACTAGATAGAGGGGAAATTGTATATTTTAGATGCATCAATTACCTTAAGGCTCTGACATTGCTTATTTCAGCTCATCATTTCTGTATGTATGTATACCTTGGAAGTATGCATGTCATGTACTCTCATATGGAAGAATGTTGCTAAATTTTTTTGTTTTTCCTTTGAAATGTACTTTGTGATATTTTTGCATATAGGTACACTACTGATTGCATCTGTTAGAAGATTCCATTGAAAGAAATTGATGTAAAGTCTTCCTGCTGAAAAGTTCTTTCCATTTCAATTTATTAGTTGACTAATCATTTCGATTTATTGAGTTGACTCAGTTTTTAAAATTCTTTTAAAAAATATCATGTAAATATATGAAAAGATTTAAAAGTAATCTATAATGTATTTGTCAGGATAGCTTAAGAACTAAAAATTTTTTTCAAAGTGTGAATATATATTCTTTTCCTTCAGGGCTCATGCTTCTATTATAGGCTGGAGATTATGCAAATATGTATATTTTATATATCACTGCTGAAAGTCTGATCTTAATCATATAAAAATCATTAAAGGAGAAGGTTGAGAATATGCTGCCCCAGAGTTTCAGAATGTTTATTTTCCATAAATATTTTAGAATTGGAGATTTCATAATCTTACTTACATTCTGCAAATTTATAACCTCAAAACTAATGATCATGTGTATAGTTGTTATGGAATTTATCATGACCAGCATCTTAAATATAGCTAGGAGTTATATATACTTTCTGTTTGTGACAACATGGGGAAACTCAGGAACACACTGAATCAATGTTAATAGCTTTTACTTTCTATGAATGGTATGCATAGTTTACACAAGTCTTCGGGCTTCCAATGTTATATTGAAATTATGTCAGTATATACTGCATCTTCTTTATCCATTCATCAATCAGTAGATACTTCAACTGTGTCTATTATTTGGCTACTGTAGATAATGCTGCTCTAAACATCAGGGTGCTTGTATCCCTTTGAATTAGTATTTTTGTTTTCTTTGGGTAAGTAGCTAGAAATGCAGTTGCTGGATCATAGGGTAGTTCTATTTTTAACTTTTTGAGAAACTTCCACACTGTTTTCTAGAGTGGCTACACCAGTTTGCATTCCTACAAACAGTGCAAGAGGGTTCCCCTTCTGCACATTCTTGCCAACACAACACCTGCTGTTTCTTGTATTGTTGGTTTTAGCCATTCTGACAGGTGTGAGATGGTATCTTATTGTAGTTTTGAGTTGTATTTCCCTCATGATGAACATTTTTTTCATGTATCTGTTGGCCAACTGTATAAGTCTTCTTTGGAAAAATGTCTATGCCTTCTGCCCATTTTTAAATTTTTTTTGAGAAGCTAGCATTTGAATATATTAGTCCATGTTAAATATTAGGAAATAAAACTTATTATGTTTAAATAAATAGACCTCATTACTGACATTAGAGTTAGGCAGATGTCACAATGCAGCATATAATATAAAAATTTCCCTCTCACTTTATCCTTTGGCATACAATTTCCACACTTATTCACACCTACATCCATATGGAACATTTATCACAAAAAACACCCGGTGTAGACATATTATCATTGATGTCGACCACTTATATTAAGGACTGCTCTGTGTTATTCATTAGTGTGTATTTTGACATATGCATAATATTATGTATCCCAGTACCCTGGGATCATGACCTGAGCCAAGTGGAGATACTCAACCAAAGGAACCACTGTGGTGCCCACATTATTACTGCTTTTATATTCGGGCAAGATGACCCGCAAGGTTATGTTAATTTCAGGTGTACCACATCTGATTGACACTTATGTTTATTGAAACTTTTAGAATGTTGAGTTTTATAAGTTCTTTATATATTTTGCATACTAACCCTTTATCAGATATGTCATTTACAAACATCTTCTCCTCTTCCATAGGTTGCCTTTTAGTTTTGTTGGTTTCCTTTGCTGCGCAAAGGATTTTTATCTCGAAGTAACCTCAATAGTTTATAACTTTTGTTTCCCTTGCCTCAGAAGACATATTCTAGAAGGAAGTTGCTATAGCTGATGTCAAAGAGGTTACTGCCTGTGTTCTCCTCTAGGATTTTTATGGTTTCAGGTCTCACATTTTGGTCTTTATTCCATTTTGAATTTATTTTTGTGTTTGGTGTAAGGAAGTGGTCCAGTTTCATTCTTTTTGCATGTTACTGTCCAGGTTTCCCAACACCATTTGTTGAAGAGACTGTCTTTTTGGATATTCCTTCCTGCCTTGTTGAATATTATCTGACGATATAGTTGTGGATTCATTTCTGTTTTTTTTTTCTATTTTATTCCATTGATCTATATGTCCATTTTGTCCCAGCACCATACTGTTTTGATCACTCCACTTTGTAATATTACTCGGCAATGAAAAAGAATGAAATCTTGCCATTTGCAAGGACATGGATGGAGCTAGAGAATATTAATGGTAAGTGAAAAAAGAGAAAGACAAATACCATGTGATGTCACTTGTATGTGAAATTTAAGAAACAAAACAAATGGGCAAAGGGAAAAAAATGGGGGGGGAGGGACAAATCAAGAAACAGACTCTTAACTATAGAGAACAAACTGATGGTTACCAGAGGAGAGGTGGTGGGGAATGGATTAAATAGGTGATGAGGATTAAGGAGTGCATTGCTGTGATGAGCCCTGGGTGTTGTATGCAAGTATGAATAACTATTGTATACCTGAAACTAATATTATGCTGTATGTTAACTAACTGGAATTTAAATAAAACTTTTAAAAAATAAAATTATGTCATGATTTCGTGTATAAAATAATAATTTAAAGCAGTGGCCTTTCAACTTTAATGTATGTACGAATTACCCTGAAACATGCTAAAATGACGTTTTCAGCTTTACCCCTGGAGATTTTGCTAGTTCTATGGAAAACACTTGGTGAGATTACCTTAAAGTTTAAAGAATGAAAAAGAGAAGGTTTGGAAGTTAGTGATTTGTGAAGCAGGAAATTAAAATATTATGTCCAAGTCATTACTATGTCTGCATAGAAATTTTCTTTAGTTTGACATAGTCTTTATTGTTATTCACTAATATATTTCAAGTGAGTAGCCTTGATTTTGAAAATATCCTTTGGTGTATTAGTTTCTTTTTATTTCATCCTTGCCTGGTGTGCTCTGTCCAGTCTTCCTTTTTTACCTTTACTAAATGTTTGAGTATCTATAATGTATCTATCATTGTGCTAGGAATCTGGAATGACTCAAATATGCAGAAGACATGAATCTAGCTGATGTTCTCATTTCAGAGACAGAGAATCATTTATAAAATAATTGGTAACTATATAATATACTAAATGACAAAGTCATTCAGGATACAGGAAAATTCACAAAATATCTGACATTTGTATCATCTCCTAAGAGATGAGTAGGGGTTTGTCAAAAGGATGAAAGAGAATGACATTCCAGAATTTACAAAGACATAGAAGCATTAAAGAGGCTGGTTTGATAAGAGAGCAGGGTGGTGGGTGAGTTGTGGAAAATGAGGATAAGATAGATTAGTGCAAGGGAACTTTATCTTTTGATTCAGTTTATTTTAATGTTTAACTTAATAAACCAGTGAGTGTCAAGAGGAGAAAATGAATTTGAAATATTTTAAGAGTAGAATTGGTGGGATTTACAGTCTAGTTGAAAATGAGTTAGAGTTAAAATCAAACTGCAGTTAGAGGGCTTAGGGATGCTAATTGGAAGAGTTAATGAAGATGCAGAGTCTAATAAAATCTGACTTCTGTAATTCTCGATGTTTGGATAAACGGGGAACTTTTTTTTTTTTTAAAGATTTTATTTATTTATTCATGAGAGAGAGAGAGAGAGAGGCAGAGACATAGGCAGAGGGAGAAGCAGGCTTCATGCAGTGAGCCTGACGTGGGATTTGATCCTGGGTCTCCAAGATCATGCCCTGGGCTGAAGGCAGGCACTTAACTACTGAGCCACCCAGGAATCCCATAAATGGGGAACTCTAATCCAGTGGCCAGGCTTTATTCTTTAAAAATTCTTTTTCTTTCAGCTTTATTGAGCTATAATTGACAAATATGATCATAAGATATTTAAAGTATATAATGTGATGATTTGATGTAGATATACGTTGTGAGAGAAATCCCTCCATCACCTTATCTTTTTTGAATTTATTTCAACCATGTTTGTTTGTGTGTTCCCCTTACCTCCATGAAAATAAAGCAGGAGGATCTTGTAGTCTGCTTTTAAAGCCTGTGCCAGACTCAGTAATTCTATTTTGAAACCTGGAAAAAAGATATAATCAGAGATATATTCAAAGATTTATGTGTAAAGATCTTCATATTACAATATTAACAATAAAAAATGGGAAATGACCTAAATGCTCTCAAAAAGGAATTGAGTAGGGCAGCCCGGGTGGCTCAGCAGTTTAGCGCTACCTTCAGCCCAAGGTGTGATCCAGGAGACCCGGGATCAAGTCCCACATCGGCTCCCTGTGTGGAGCCTGCTTCTCCCTCTGTCTTCTGTCCCTCTTCTATCTCTGCCTCTGTCTCTATATCTCTCATGAATAAATAAATAAAATCTTAAAAAAAAAGGAATTGATTAGATAAGTTATGGTATACTTATTTACTGGATGGGTAAGCTAGAAAAAGGCTGTTGTAACAAGACCTATCAATGATTCCATGGTTTAAAGATTTTATTTTATTTCTTAGTTTACGAGGGAATGTTTCAGGTGTTGGAAGTTCATTCAACTCCATGTGGCCATTTGGAGACATAGATTCTTTCCATCTTAGTTCTCTACCATGTTGTGGGGCAGTAATGCTCTAAGTTTGGCTGTAGGCATGCCAATATTCTGGCTTTATTGAAACTGTTCTTGTTAAGGTCATCAGGGATGACATAATATTACATCCAATGGGACGTTTTTTGTCCTTCTGTTCTCTGTGACCTTTGAAACGACTGACCACTTGTTTATGAAACTGTCTCGTCCATAAGGCTTCTGCTGGTTTTCTCCTGTCTCTCTAAGTATGTGTTCTCTGTGTCTTTTTCATGTTCTTCCCCTTAGTCTTACCTTATTAGAAAGGTTGGATTCTCCAGTGTTCTTTGGCCCACTTTCCTTTGCATGTGTACCCATGATGATCTCACCCAGGGCCCCTACCACGTGGTGATGCCTCCAAATCTGTATTTCTAGCCTGAAAACCTTCCTTTTGAACACCAAGGCCTGTATACATATAACACCTGTATTTAAATATTCTGGCAGGAGGTTCAGATTTAAGATATCTAAGAAGAATTAATCTTTCTTTGCAAACTGGCTCTCACAGCATTACCTCTCATAGCCACCTACATCGGAAACCAGGAGGTCCTGTCCTTCCTCCTATGCATTGAGACCCTAACGCTTTGTTAAATATGCCTTTTGAGTAGTTTTTCTGGTGTTTGCCCTTTCCTGTCTTCATTGCCACAGTCTTATTTCAGGACAAGATTACTTTAAGAACTCCCGCAGGGATCTAAGTTTCCATTAGGGTTCCTTTCCAATTTTACTTCTTGATTAGATAGGTCAGTGATTTTCTTTTACTTGTATTTGGTGGGCAGCAGCTGTGTGTTTAAATTGCATAACATCTGGTACAGTGCCAAGTGCAGTTCAGTGGTTAATAACTAAATTATACTAATGATAAATGAAGAGAGCTTATGAATAAAGATGAACCAAGCTTAGTAATTATATTAATTAGGTAATTATTACCATAATACTCAAAGAATCCTGGGAGAAAATTAAATACCATTTTGGAAAAAAGAACTAGAGCTAAAGAAAATGATTTGAGTATTTTAATGTTTAACTTAACACAGTCTAAATCAAAGAACTCGAGTTTGTTGCAGATGTTAGAACCCTGCAGGGAAAGCTAGAACAAATAGTTCTCAAACTCATTTGGTATGTTAGTTCAATTTCTGCTCCTTTAAATTTGGCTGGACCCCTGTGTGCCCTGCCAAGGTTGAACATAATAGAAAGCCAAATCATAAACTGTCGTGTATGACAGTTCTGGCCAGATTAATCCAGATTCCTTATAGACATCTGCCCACCTGTTTTGTTCTCTTACTGGCATTGGGACTGCTAGCTTCTATTCTCTGGTGATCTTCACATCCTCCCCTGCAATTTCCTTAGCTCCTGCATATCTTGTATGTCTGTATGTACTTACCTAATTTTAGTGTCTTCTGTGCTTCAGTGTGAGAAACTTTTTTCTCATTGACTCATTAACTTATTGGTTGAGTCACTTCATATATATATATATATATATATATATATGGTCTCAATGTGTATATATATATATATATATATATATATATATAGGGTCTCAATGCATATATATATGGCTACAACACAAATAGAAAGAGATGTTCTTTTAGATAGTTAAACTATAAGATCACACACAAATTGTGTGATTAATCATTATAGAGGGAAAGGAATACTGGAACTGCTATTCACTAATTCTATAAAGTTTAGGGAAGACTCAGGACTTTGGTGTCTTCATCTTATAGAGTTCCAGGGTCTCTTTAAAAAATTTTGTGGAATTCCAGTTTTTCTTCTTTATTAATTTAGGCCCTGTGATTTCCTCCTTTCCCTGTTTTCTTTAGATTAGGGTATCTACTACAGGTTAAATCATATTTTCTGAAAATGTTCATTTTTTATTAAAGTTGCACAAGTGAGTTATAGTATTGTATGTGATACTGTAGTATATTGTCATGTACTTTACCATGTGGATTTTGCTCCTATGGAATAAAACAGGTCCTCTTAAACATAAAAATATTCAGTAATGATTTTGTCAGTGAATTCCATATTTGCTATTATCAAATATCTGCCTCTGCTAGTCCCTGCAAAATCTTTATTACTGTTTTTGAGAGAGAGAGATATATAGTGGGGTGGGGGGATGGGCAGAGGGAGGAGGAGAGAGAGAGAATCTTAAGCAGACTCCATGCATTACATGGAGCCCCAGGCAAGGCTTGATCTCCTGATCCTGAGATCAAGACCTGAGCTGAAATCAAGAGTTGGGTGCTTAAGTCACTGAGCCACCCAGGTGCCCCACACTGTAAAATCTTGATAAAAATTAGTCAATAATTACGTGTTAGTTCTTCATCCCAGAAATTTTACAGAAATGATCACTAGTCTTTAAAATTTGTTCATTTTTGTGGAATGACAAAGTACAAAAATGACAACAGTTTAAAAGATTTTGTGTCAGAGAGTAGAGACAAATACATAGTAATTTCAAAATATCAAAAAATTTACTCAAGATCTACAGTTATAAACATTCATAAAGGTGTGTATCTATGTACATGTAACTGAAACAAAATTTTATAGAATAGTACTTTTCATCACTACATGCTGTACACTATATTTTAATTTTGTTCTATATCATTTTGTGAAAAAGTTGATTATAGTCTATGAAACTGACTTTGCAATGCATTATAGTATTTTAACCTGAAAAATGCTACCCTTAATGAAAAAGAAGACAACTTATATATGCTACTGGTTTTCTGATTTTCTAGGTTTTTTATATTATTTCTTTATTTGAGCCAGCATTTATTTGTTTTTATAAATTAGGATCTCATAAACTTTACCAGAAATCTCCTTTTCTTCAGACTATATGAACCTAGTTGATTTTTATACAAGATTACTTGAAGTATTAGGTTGCATCAGTCTTACATAAAGGTGCATTGGTTGAAGCTAGATGATTCTGGACGGTCTCATATATCTGGCTGGCAGTTGTCAGGCTGGTTGCTCTAGAGAACCTCATGTGAGATGACTTGTCTCTGTTCTAAGTGGCTTCTTATTCTGCAATAGACTAGCCTAGACTTCGTCACATAGTAGTCTTGGCATAGCTAGACAAGGCAAATATCAGGGTACAAACACTCATTAAACCTCTGCTTGGGTCATGTTTGTTGATGTCCCATTGGTCAAAGATAAAGGAAAAGGAGAAAGGACATGGAAAAGTCCAGAGTCACTGTGGAAGAGTACTATATAAGGGCATAGACACAGATGAGTATGATTCTTTGGAAGTCTTTTTGGAGGTTCTTAGTTACTGAATTTTTTTTTCATAATGCTCTTTATTTACAGGTAAAAGAATCAGTTAAGGAAAGTATAGTTTTCTCAGTTACTTTTGTGCTCCTGAATTACTGACTTTTTACCATAGCCTAGATCCCAATATGAGTTTTTTCCCCTAAGTTTTGATTATAGTTTTATTGTTTGACATGTAAGCATTTGTTCTGATTTTGTGAAAACTTGCTTCATGTTTTTTCATGCCACTTCAGTAACTATATTGTGTTTCTAATAGGTTTCTGATAGATATCTTGGATTTGTAGTCAGTAGTCATTAATCCTTTGGATCTAATATCCAAGTGCCTGTGGGAGACAGACAGGCAATATAACTGAGTGAGGCTAGCCTGGTTTACATGTAAACAAATATACTCTGTTGTAAATTGGAAAGTGAAGGATGCCTACCCAAAGGCTGTAGCCTCTACTCACATGTCATGTGGATATGTGGGCTCAGTATTTCCAGATTTTTCAAAAGAAGTAGGAAACCTAAGTCTTAATATGAAACCTCACATTTAATGTGAAATGTAATTTTGAATGCTAAAATTTAATTAAAAATTTAAAATACAATTTCAAAAGCAAAAACAATAATGATACTGCTTATGCTGAAGAAAATCTTCAGCAAAAGCTATTAATTTGTGACTTCTTTGATAGGTCTCAAACAGCCACCATCCAAGGTCTTCTACCATCTGGTTCAAACCTGAAGAGCTTGAGTCTTATCTGCCACTACACCTCCATTTGTGGTGCTCTCCATACTTTCATTCTGGATAAATTCTTACTTTTCCTCAATGCGTACTTTATTTTCTGGCCCTATGATTTAGGAATGCCCTTCCATCTTGCCGCTTTCCTCTCATTCTGTAGCCATCTGATACTCTTACTGATCCTTTAAAACTCAGCTTGGAAGTTTCACTCTTATAAAACATTACTGAATGTTATTTCTCTGTCTGAACCTCAAAGAACTTTGAATCTTTGTTATGGCATTGATAATAATCTTCCTCGTATTGAAGTTATTTGTATATGCTTTACTGTCATTCTGCTAGAATGACGGAATTTATCTTTGCTGGGCTTTGTTTTTTCTGCATTACTTAGCATGGCTATCAAGCTTGGAATGCCTGCCTTCTTAATTAGGTGAAGTGTCACTTAAATACGAGTACTTTATCTGAAGATTTTCTTGACTTTGCCTGACAGGGTTAGTTTGGAATCCTAGGGCAAAGAAAAAAAAAATCTGTTGTTGAGATTTTCATTCATGGAAGCTCCATGAAAGTTGGAGCTAGGATGAGAGGCAGGGTGATTGAGTCTCAAGCCAATTAAAGAAATGAGCTATTAAGGCAGAAGGGCAAAAAAGACAGGAATCTGGAATATGGCATCATGATTATTAGGTAGGCATGATCAGATAGGAGATAGAGGTGTGCAGATCAACAGGCTGGCTGGTTTTAAGATATAATCTCAGAAACACAGTCTGCGTCCCTGGGGTTCCTCTAGTTCTCAGGGTGTGTGTCCTTAGAGCCCCTTAATGAGTCCCAAATTATTTTTCTGATCATCTTGATTATAACTTTAAACATTAATTTCTTTAGACATTTGTCTGATCTTTTTTTATTTTATTGCATGGTTTAACTGATTTTTCTGGCATTCTCAGAATGAAAGTGGTACATTGGCAGTAGGTCCCCTGTTGAGGGACCACCATTGGTGCTCATTGGTGCTCATTGGTGCTCTTGATGGTTTTCCTGTGTCATGCCCCCAGATGATAGAATACAGAGGATATTAGTATATGGGAATTTAAGAATTTGGAGTATTCCTATACATTTCATGTGGCTGTCCCTCAGCATCTTAGTTTTCCAAGCATTGTCAGGGGACCAGTAGTGATCCCTTAGCTGCTTATCACATGACCTGTAGGTAGTTTGGCAGTTCTAATGGAAAGTGGTAGGACAGTTTTGTTCAACGTGTTTTAAAAGTTTGAAATGTAAAATAGAATTATGACTTTTATGAAAATTCTATTAAATATAGTCTTAAAATTATACTTTTAAAATGGGATAATGTTGGTCAGTTAATCTTAATTGAGATTCAGTTAACAAAATTCGCTTCTCCTAGTGTATCTTAATGTCATTAGTGAGTTAATAAACATTTGATTAAATTTGTTTTTGTTGTTTTTACTATAGCATTGGAGTATATTCCTACCTCATTAAAGGGATCAATCAATATCTTTAAAGTTGTTTATTGATGCCTAAGAGGTGAATTAGTAACATAAATGCCAGAATTTAAATAAAGTCATAAATATAAACAGAGTCCCACTGCAAATAGAGGATGTGTTGGGATAAATGAATCTGCAAGTTTGATGATTTTGCATAAACAAAAAGAGAAAATACAAATAGAATATACTTGGTTAATGTCAGCAAATTTGAATTTATTATGTAGTCCCCTAATCCCTGGTGTATTATATGTTATGAAACATTGTCAGATAGTAGTAGGAAACTGAGATCTTTGCATTATTTTCAATATGATAACCACATTGATGAACCGATTACATTTTTTTTTCCCTAGCACAATGCTTTTATGGGAGGGTGAAATTCCTATATTTTACAGTAAAGGGAGAGAAGGGACTTAAAAATAGGCACCTCATTCAGAATTGAACTCTCTGAAGTAAAAATAGGTAAATGAGAGCTTGTATAACATGTTGGGTAAGTGCGTGGGCTGCCTGAGTTCAAATCCCAGGTTTTTACTTACCAGTTGTGTGTACATGGTCAAACTATCTCCTTTCTATATGGTTCAGCTTCCTTATCTACATAAAGGGAATATTAGTAATACATATTGCATAGATTTGTTAGGATGCTAGGAGCTAATATTTGTAAGTGTTAGAAGAGTACTTAGTACCTGGTAAATGTTATCTAAGTATTGATTTAATAAACGGGAACTAAATAAAAATGTCCATTAGAGGGAAATGTTTTATAAAGATGAGATTATGACTCATATGGATGTAAAATAAACACTTATCAACAATTTTATTCTGGTTCAAAGGAGGATTTATTTATTTTTATTTTTTTATTTTTAAAAGATTTTATTTATTCATGAGAGACACAGAGTGAGAGAGAGAGAGAGAGGCAGAGACACAGGCAGAGGGAGAAGCAGGCTCCATGCAGGGAGCCTGAGGTGGGACTCGATCCCGGATCTCCAGGATCAGGCCTGGACTGAAGGCAGCGCTAAACCGCTGAGCCACCTGGGCTGCCCTCAAAGGAGGATTTAAAGGATCACATATATATATAAGTAGTAAAGAACTCTGAGATGAGTTTACAAGTAAATGCAAATTGACCATAGGATGATATCAGTTGCATTCAAGCGAACATAATTTATTTGCATTTCCATGGGCAAGAATCATTTGCATTTTTATTTCTCTCTCTTTTTAAAAACTATTTTATTTATTTATTTATTTATTTATTTATGAGAGACACACAGAGAGAGGCAGAGACATAGGAAGAGGGAGAAGCAGGATCCCTGTGGGGAGCCTGAATTGGGACTCGATCCTTGGACCCGGGATTATGACCATAGCCGAAGGCGGACATTCAGCCACTAAGCCACCCAGGCATCCCCCCCTTTTTTACAATTTACAGAATTATATAATAGCTCAAAGACAATGAAAGATAGAGATTACACTGATGGGTAGACCAGAAGGACACCCATTATATTCCTTTCTACCCCATATTGAAGTCTCAGTATTTTCTGACATGTTAAACTATTACCATAATAAAACCAATCCACAGTTAATAAAAATATTATTTGTTACTATTCCTCAGAGTAGGAAGTAGATTAACAACGCTTTTTTCAAATACCACTTTTGAACGTCACATGATATTAACAAAGACTTTAACCAAATTTTAGTTTGATTCCTCTAAGTGCTTTTCTTGGCTAGACCCCATTTTTGCTAGACCTGCAAAGCCTGGTGTTAGCAAGAATCTCATTCAATCAATTTATTTTTTTATCTTATTTTTTAAAAACATTTTATTTATTTATTCATTATATATATAGAGAGAGATATTCATATTCATTATATATGTGTATATATATATATATATATATATATATATATATATATATATATATATTTAGATAGAGAGAGAGAGAGAGGCAGAGACACAGGCAGAGGGAGAAGCAGGCTCCATGCCCGGAGCCTGATGTGGGACTTGATCCCGGGACTCCAAGATCGCGCCCTGGACCAAAGGCAGGCGCCAAATCTCTGAGCCACCCAGGGATCCCTTCACTCAATCAATTTAAAGAGAATTCCCTAAAGAGATTTCTGGATGTCTGATCATCTATATCTGATCTTTGAAGCATTTGTCTTCACTCTTGATTGACAGACTGGGGATCTCTTGGGGAGACTGACTCCATAGTCAGTGCCCTGGATGACAGTCCATTAGAGCCCAGTACAGGCAGTCCCTGTGGCCCAGTGGTTTAGCGCCACATCAGGCTCCCTGCATGGAGCCTGCTTCTCCCTCTGCCTGTGTCTCTGCCTCTTCCTCTCTCTCTGTGTCTGTCATGAATAAATAAATAAAATCTTAAAAAAAAAAAAAACCCAGTTAGGGGCCAGTTTTGAATCTTAAGATTCTAAGTATCTCTGAAGCTGACTTAGAGTCCCAGGTTTCTTTGTTTGAAAGGTACTTATTGGGCTGGAAGTCTTTCTTCCTGGCTTTGTTTTGAGTAGTGATTTACTCCTGGGCTGCAAAGGTTTTTCCTGGCTCTTTGTAGGCCTCTCTGTTTTCTCTATTTATTTGACCCTGTTTCTCCCTTGAGAATTTTTCAGTACACTGAAATGCCTTTCTTGATATCCTGCGGGCTGTATGATCTGCCATCTCTGTCTACTTCCTTTCTGGTGGCTTTGCTTTATTAAGGATAATTTGGAACTTTACTGGCTTCTTTAGAAAACTAAAGATCTCCCCAAACTGGCTCCTTTAAGACCTCTCCATTCCCATTGGTTCTGATCTTCCTTCCTCTTCTTATCATCCTTGATTTTCCCTTCAGCTTCCTTAAATTCTTTGATATGTACCTCTTCAGATCCCTACCTTTGATACTCCTCTGTCCCCTCTCTGTAAGACTTTTCCCTTCCCAGTGCAGCTTCTCAACTCCTCATAGTCACTTGAACTTCAGGCTGTCTGCTCCTCATCAGGGGCTCTCAAGGGACTCAGGGACTCCCAAAAGCAACTACTTAAAGCAGAAAAGGAAGAAAAGGTACTTGAAAGCAGAATGGATGTTTTATATACTCAGGTGAGCTTTGGAGACATCCAGACAGCTGCTTGATGTCTCCTCAGTATATTTCTCACCTAAAATTTCCATCTATAGCCTCCATAAGATTACATATCAGGGCAAATGAAAAATCTTGAAAGTCTCCTCTATAAATATTGGTAAAAAACATTAGCCATCACATTGAACATGTTACCTTACCTTTTCCTTCTGCTAGAAATGTAATTTGGATAAAAAATATCAAGGGGAGCATAGACCAGAGTTGTACTACTGTGTTCTGACTCATGGTTAAAATTTTAGAATGAAAGTGTAAGATCTTTGTTTGTGTATATGTGTATATTATGTATATGTGATATTTTTCTATTTTTGGATGGTATTACCAAATTAATTTATAAATTCCAGTAAAGGAACTGTATTCAAATTGGTTTAGAGGTAAATGGGAACTTATACAAATTAAATATTCTTAAAACTACCAGAAAGATAGAAACTAACTCAAATATTTTGCTTTTTAAATGACTTGGGTAAATCTTTGGCAAATAAGATCGTTTTAATAAAAACAACTGTATCTTCTGAGTTATCAGCAATAAGTATAATATGAGCATATATTTTGTTATACTTGGGTTTATTGAGTTATCAGCAATAAGTATAATATTAGCATATATTTTGTTATACTTGGGTTTATTAGGTAAGATTGTGTTATATCTACTAGTTGTTTAGATGAACAAAATTACAAATTCAACCTAAGACCAAATGTACAAGTAAAAATTCAGTAAACATTAATTGCCTGATATCCATGACTTCTTGTATATCACATATAGCAGTAAGAGAAAAATTCATGTATTTAACTTTTTTAGATTTTTACTTTTGTGCTGCTGTGCTGTATAAATAGTTAGCAGGGAAATAACTTGAGGTAATAGTGAGCTTTGTTTAATGTTCTAATATACCTGCCTAAAAATAGTTTCTGAAATCTTTTTAGTACCTTATAAACTTAGGGTTAGGCTAAATTAAATTAAGTAAATGTAGATTATTTCTAAGTAAAATACTGAAACACAAATTATTAGAACATTATATTCTTTTGGCTTTTTGTATGGTGCTAAATACATTTGAGTTTGTGAATAAATATGTTCTTTGGCCATACTAAAAGCTTGTACTATAAACATGTCTCTAGAAATTGAGAGATGATATATTCATAAAATTTACTAGTCTGCTATAGAATACTCACATGTGACAATTTACAATTGTCTACTTAGTCTTCTCTATAAAATAAAGAGTACTTATGGTTAAAAATGGTAATATATGTAAGTGAAGCTAGTAGGAATAAAAGGGTAAAGAGAAACAACTCCTAATGCAAAGTCTGCAGGATGAAGGATTTTTGTTGTTATTAAGGCAGAGTCATTTTGTCCTAAATCAAGATCACTGGTTATTTCAAAATGAGGAAGAGGAAAAAATATAATCACTTGAATAGATATGGAAAGTAATAGAAGTTTTGCAGAAGAGGATTTTCTCTGTAAGTTGGCTAAAATTGAATGGACCTATTTTGTTTTTGCTTTTTTTTTTTTTTTTTTGATGAGCCCATGATGTACTGATGCAAAACTAGAGTTGGGTATTCTCTTTGAAAAAAAAAATGAAGTTTTCTTGGATTATTGGTCTGTTCTTTTTTTTTTTTTTTTTTAAAGATTTTACTTATTTTATTCATGAGAGACACAGAGAGAGAGGCAGAGATATAGGCAGAGGGAGAAGCAGCCTCCCCAAGGAGAGCCTGATGCAGGATTCTGAGATCACACCTTGAGCTGTAGGCAGATGCTATACCACTGAACCACCCAAGTGTCCCTGTTCTTTTTTATTTTTTAACTGAAATTCAGTTTGCCAACATATAACACCCAGTGCTCATCTCATTAGGTGCCATGCTCAGTGCCCATCACCCAGTTACCCCATCCCTCCACCCACCTCTGTTCCACAACCCTTTGTTTCCCAGAGTTAGGAGGCTCTCATGGTTTATCTCCCCCTCTAATTTTTTCCCACTCAGGTCCCCTCTTTTCCCTAATAATCCCTTTCACTATTTCTTATATTCCCCGTATGAGTGAAACCATATGATGATTTTTCCTTCTCCAATTGATTTATTTCACTCAGCATAATACCCTCCAGTTCCATCCACGTCAAAGCAGATGGTAGGTATTCGTCCTTTCTAATGGTTGAGTAATATTCCATTGTATATACACCACATCTCTTTTATTCATTCATCTATTGAAGGACATTGAGGCCCCTTCCACCACCATTTGGCTATTGTGGACATTGCTGATATGAACATTGGGGCACAGGTATCCCGGCATTTCACTATATCTGTATCTTTGGAGTAAACACCCAGTAGTGTAGTTGCTGGGTTGTAGGGTAGCTCTATTTTTAACTCTTTGAGGAACCTCCACACTGTTTTCCAGAGTGGCTATACAGTTTGCATTCCCACAAGCAGTGCAATAGAGTTCCACTTGCTCCACATCCTCTCCAACATTTGTGTTCCCTGTCTTGTTAATTTTTGCCATTCTCATTGGTGTGAGGTGATATCTCATTGTGGTTTTGATTTGTATTTCCCTGATGGCAAGTGATGCGGAGCATTTTCTCATGTGTTTGTTGGCCATGTGTATGTCGTCTTTGGAGACATTTCTGTTCATGTCTTTTGCCCATTTCATGATTGGATTTTTTGTTTCTTGGGTGTTGAGTTTGATAAGTTCTTTATAGATCTTGGACTAGCCTTTTATCTGTCATTTGCAAATATCTTCTCCCATTCTGTAGGTTGTCTTTTAGTTTTGTTGACTGTGCAGAAGTTTTATATCCTGATTAAGTCCCAATAATTCATTTTTGCTTTTGTTTTCCTTGCCTTCATAGATGTATCTTGTAAGAAGTTGGCTGTGGTCAAGTTCAAAAAAGGAGTTGCCTGTGTTCTCCTCTAGGATTTTGATGGAATCTTGTCTCACAATTAGATCTTTCATCCATTTTGAGTTTATCTTTGTGTATGGTGTAGGAAATGGTCTAGTTTCATTCTTCTGCATGTGGCTGTCCAATGTTCCCAGCACCATTTATTGAAGAGATTGTCCTTTTTCCAGTGAATAGTCTTTCCTGCTTTGTTGAATATTAGTTGACCATAGAGTTGAGGGCCCATTTCTGGATTCTCTATTCTGTTCCATTGATCTATGTGTCTGTTTTTGTGCCAGTACCATAGTGTCTTGATGATCACAGCTTTGTAATACAGCTTAGAATCCGACATTGTTATGCTTCTGGCATTGGTTTTATTTTTCAATATTCCTCTGGCTATTCGGGGTCTTTTCTGATTCCATACAAGTTTTAAGATTATTTATTCCAACTCTGTGAAGAAAGCCCATGGTACTTTGATAGGGATTACACTGAGAGTGTAAATTGCCCTGGGTAGCTTAGAGATTTTCACAATATTAATTCTTCCAATCTATGAGCATGGGATGTTTTTCCATCTCTTTGTATTTTCCTTAATTTCTTTCCTAAGGGTTCTGTAGTTTTTAGGGTATAGATCATTTACCTCTTTGGTTAGGTTTATTCCTATATCTTATGTTTTTGGGTGCAATTGTAAATGGAATTGATTCCTTAATTTCTCTTTCTTCGGTCTCATTGTTAGTGCACAGAAATGCCAGTGATTTCTGTGCACTGATTTGTATCTTACCATGTTGCTGAATTGCTGTATGAGTTCTAGCAATGTCAGGGTAGAGTCTTTCATCTTTTCTTTCTTTTTTTTTAAGATTTTATTTATTTATTCTTAGAGAGAGAGAGAAAGAGAGAGGCAGAGACACAGGCAGAGGGAGGAGCACACTTCCTGCAGGGAGCTCTCTGTTGGGACTCTATCCCGGGACTTTAGGATCACGGCCTGGGCTGAAGGCAGACACTAAACTGCTGAGCCACCCAGGCATCCTGGCTTTTCTATATACAGTATCATGTCATCTGCAAAGAGGGAGAGTTTGACTTCTTCTTTGCCAATTTGAATGCCTTTTATTTCTTTTTGTTGCCTGATTGCTGAGGCTAGGACTTCTAATACTATGTTGAATAGTGGTGGTGAGAGTGGACCTCCCTGTCATGTTGCTGGTCTTAGGGGAAAGGCTCCCAGTGTTTCTCCAGTGAGAATGATATTTGCTGTGGGCTTTTCATAGATGGCTTTTAACTTGCTGAGGAATGTTCCCTCTATCCCTACACTCTGAAGAGTTTTGATCAGGAATGGAGGCTGTATTTTGTCAAATGCTTTCTCTGCATCTAGTGAGAGGATCATATGGTTCTTGTGTTTTCTCTTGTTGATGTTATCTGTCACGTTGATTGTTTTATGAGCGTTGAACCATCCTTGCATCCTGGGGATAAATCCCACTTGGTCATGGTGAATAGCCTTCTTAATGTACTGTTGGATCCTATTGACTAGTATCTTGTTGAGAATTTTTGCATCCATGTTCATCAGGGAAATTGGTCTATAATTCTTCTTTTTTGGGGGGGGTTTGGTTTTGGAATCAAGGTAATGCTGGCTCATAATATGAGTTTGGAACTCTTCTGTCCCTTTCTATCTTTTGGAACAGCTTTAGTAGAATAGATATTATTTCTTCTTTAAACGTTTGATGGAATTCTCCTGGGAAGTGATCTGGCCCTGGACTTTTGTGTCTTGGGAGGGTTTTGATGGCTGCTTGAATTTCCTTGCTGGTTATTGGCCTGTGCAGGTTTTTTATTTCTTCCTGTTCCAGATTTGGTAATTTGTGCATTTGCAAAAATGCATCCATTTTTTTCTAGATTGCCTAATTTGTTGGCATATAGTTGTACATAATATATTTTTAAAATAGTTTGCATTTCCTTGGTATTGGTTGTGATCTCTCCTCTTTCATTTGTGATTTTGTTAATCTGAGTCTTTTCTCTTTTCTTTCTAATAAGGCTGGCTAAGGGTTTATCTATCTTATTAATTCTTTCAAAGAACCAATTCCTGGTTTTGTTGATCTGTTCTACAGTTCTTCTGATCTCTATTTCATTGAGTTCTGCTTGAATCTTTATTACCTCTCTTCTTCTGCTTGATATAGGTTTTGCTTACTGTTCTTTCTCCAATTCCCTTAAGGGCGAGGTTACCTTGTGTATTTGACTTTTTTCCAATTTTTTGAGGGAGGCTTGTATTGCCTGCATTCCCCTCTTAGGACTGCTTTTGCTGTATCCCAAAGATTTTGAACTATTGTATCTTCATTTTCATTAGTTTCCATGACTCTTTTTAATTCTTCTCTAATTTCCTGGTTGACCCTTCATCTTTTAGTAGGATGCTCTTTAACCTCCATGTGTTTGAGTTTCTTCCAAATTTCTTAATGTGATTGACTTCTAGTTTCAAAGCATTGCAGTCTGAAAATATGCAGGGGGCAATCCCAATCTTTTGGTGTTAGTTGAGGCCTTATTTATGACCCTATATGTGATCTATTCTGGAGAAAGTTCCATGTGTACTAGAGAAGAATGTGTTTGGATGGAAAGTTCTGTATATGTCTGTGAAATCTATTTGCCCTTGTTTCTTTGGTGATGTTCTGCTTAGAAGATCTGTCATTTGCTCAGAGTGCCATGTTGAAATCTCCTACTATTAGTGTATTATTATCTAAGTGTCTCCTTAATTTGGTTTTTTTATTGATTGATATACTTGGCAGCTCCCACATTAGGAGCATAAATATTCATGATTGTTAGGTCTTCTTGTTGGATAGATCCTTTAAGTATGATATAGTGTCCCTCTTCATCTCTTACTACAGTCTGGTATAAACTCTAATTTATCTGATATGAGGATTGATACCCCAGCTTTCTTTTGAGGACCATTTGAATGGTAAATGGTTCTCCACCCTTTCATTTTCAGCCTGCAGGTGTCCTTAGGTCTAAAATGAGTCACTTGTAGACAGCATGTAGATATGTCTTGTTTTTTTATCCAGTCCAAAACCCTGTGTCTTTTGATGGGATCATTTAGCTCATTCACGTTCAGAGTAACTATTGAAAGATATGAACTTAGTGTCATCCTAATACCTATTGAATCTCTTGTTTTTGTGGATTTTTTCTTTAGGCTTCCTCTTTATTTTACAGGATCCCTCTTAATATTTCTTGCAGAGCCGGTCTGGTGGTCACATCTTGTTTTAGTTTTTGCCTATCTTGGAAGCTCTTTATTTCTCCTTCTATTTTGAATCCAGAAGTGAAAAATATATCTAAGACATGTAATTGTAGAAATATTAAAGTCAAAAAGGAAAAAAAAAACTTAAAAAAGAAGAGCTGGTAAAATATTGTAGTTAAGGTGGGAAAAGAGAACAATATTGGAAAATTTTAGTCTGATATAAAAATGAGTCGTAATGCAAAAAGGAAAAAAAAAAAAAAGGACCCTCTAGTTCTGTATTCTATTTTCCCTTGATTTTCCTTCGGTCCTGGAGCCTTCCAGAGTTGCTTGGTCAATAAACTTGGTCTTCTCTTGTTTTTCCAGCTGGTGTTCTGGGGGAGGTGTCTGTTGTGCCGATTCTAAGGTGTCTGTGCCTAGGTGGAGATGCCCACTCTCTGCCAGGTGTCAGGCTCAGTGTGAGTTGTTTATCCTGTGGGGCCTTCCTTCCCTAGCGGCCCACCTTTCCCAGGCACAGGGTGAAACAAAGAGGAAAGACAACAATGATGGTGGCCAGATTTCCAGCTCCGGAGTCGAGCTCCCTCTTTGTAACTAACGCAGTCTCCCAGTCTGTACTGGGTTAGATGCTCCTGGGGGCTGGTGCGGGTGTGCTGATTTGCACGGCTTGGGGGCACCCAGCGGCAGGAGAGAGTCCTCACTGCCCTGTGCCCTACATGCTTCCGCCAGTCCCAGGGGGAACACAGAATGCTAGCTTTGTCTTCTTGGGTGCCCTGCGATCCGGGGCCCTGTGCCACTGGACCTGCACTCCTGGGGCCCTTGTCTCCTGGTGGGAACAGGTTTCAGTCACTTCTGCCTGAAGCCAGCCCGTCTAACCGACTGGCTTCTCTCAAATGTCCCGGAGTGCTGCAACACTCTGGCCCTTTACCGATATTGGACCGCAGTTTGTGGTGAGCTTTCCTCTGGGCACCCTTCCTCTTATGTTGACTCCAGGAATCTTGAGGCTTCACTGCGCCTCTTGGGATTTTGCATGATTTCCCTGCTAAGTACTTTTCCCTCTGGGAAAACTCTGTTTCGGATTTTTAAAGTTCCTGCTTCTCCAGGGCTGGGCTTTATTGTCCCAGAGGCTTTCACTGTGCCACTTTAGCATGGCTACTTGTGGTTCCCCTCCCCAACATCATTCATTCATTCATTCATTCATTCATTCATTCATTCATGCCTTCCTACCTTGTTAGAAGTGAAAACTTTTCTCTCTGTAGCATTCCAGCTGTTCTCTCTTTAAATCTCAGGTTGAGGGACACCTGGGTGGCTCAGTGGTTGAGCACCTGCCTTTGGCTCAGGGCGTGATCCTGGGATCTGGGATCAGTCTGCATCCATCTCCCCACAGGGAGCCTGCCGCTTCTCTGTCTGCCTATGTCTCTGCCTCTCTCTCTGTGTCTCTTATGAATAAATAAATAAAAATCTTAAAAAAAAAATCTCAGGTCAAATTCGTAGGTGTTCAAGATGTTTTAAAAGTTATCTAGGTAAGTTTGTGGGACCAGGTGAGTTGAGGACCCCCTATTCTTTTGCCATCTTTCCCCTCTCCTCATCTTTGTTCTTATATTGTGACAGGATTTTCTTTACCTTTTAAGTAATCTGCCTAGAAAACAAAGATTCTGCATCTTATCACAATAATTTTTTTGCACCTTATGTTGTCTTCATTATATTTGTGAAAATCTGAGTATTGTTTCATAGTCATCTATGATCCTATTTAATCAAGGGTTCAAACCTTTTGACATTTTTGACAACTTCACAAAATGAAGTCCAAAGTGAAATCTTAACTTTAAACTGAAATTGATATTTCCCAGACAGCCCCTGGAATATCTGAAATTTCTGTTCTACTGAATACAGAATTCAGAAATAGATCTAATTATATAAGATTACTTAGTGTAATTGGTTTAATGAAATAAGAAAAGTATGTGGGTGTTTTTTCTTTGTTATTACTGTTTTAATAAATAATACTGGTGGAAAAAGAATCAATTATATGGGACTGAATGGACTAATGAAGAATGATTATGATTTTTATATTTGTTGTTTTAGAACATTGCTGTTCTTTAATGTTTTATTTAAGGAATCCATTTTTCTCTTAAACTATCTGTAACTCATGACATTTTAGCAGATTATACTTCTGTATACACAGTAATGAAACTTTTTTCTTTTCTCCCTATGTGATCTCTCCAGAATTCAGAAACTCTATTGAGTATTCTTATTTTCATTACAATAAAATTATTTGTATAAGTTCAATCAGAATCTATTTTATGTGTAATGGCACATAATTGGAAAATCTGATTATATAGGCTTTGACTGGAATGTCATATTTGAAATGATGCATAGAATAAGATTATCAGACAGTTTTAAGGAACTAAAGTTTGACTTTATAGAGCCAATGCTAACAAACGCCTTTTGGAGAAAGCAGCTTTCTATCTTATATACAGTATTCTCAACCTTACAAATAAGTAAAGAAGGTCACTTCCTGGCAAGCCCAGGAACTTTAGGCTATTTTGGGCATCTTGAGGAGAGGAATTCATCCAAATCTATAGGAATTATAGGCTATGTCTGGTGATGAGTTCTAGGTTTGGCTTCCTAGCCTCAAAAGTCTTTTAAAAATCTAATCTGAGATTCTCTACAAAAAGTTTCAGCAAAGCCAACTTGAAAGTCCCAAGTGGTCAATTACATTCTTGCTGTACTTATATAATTAGACCAAATCTAATTAGACCAGACTTATTTTGTAAACAAGATTAAAAAGGAGGGGGGGGTGACTGGAGAGAGACATTTTATGTTTCAGTGGAAAACTGTTGTACATCCTTGCTTGTGGGTTATTAAATTCTAGTTCTGCTCATTGTCTTGCATATTTTGTCAGTTCTTCTAGTTTCTTCCTTCAGTGTCTGGCTACATTTCTTCAAAATGTTTACAGTTTTTCTCCCCACCACCTGATTTGGCATCTTTGAGAACTAAAACTACCCTTTTCCTGAAGCCCTGCAAGCTGAAGCTGGATGATTTGGTATAAACTTCAAAGAAATCACCTCATTGGATCATGTATGGGCACCCTTCCTGTCTATGGCTATGTAGGCCATTCAGAAAGCTCAGTGGAGCACCTGATGTCATCACAAGGACATTCAAACTGCAAAAGATATTTTGTGCCCATCTTCTAGAAATCTTCTCAACTGTCTTCCCTATGGATTCAAAAACTAGGTTTCTCATCTGCTTCAACCATTAATCTTTGTTTTTCTTTTTCCCCTCATTAAATGCTTGGCTACTCATACTACCTAGCAAATGTCCTCCACTACGAAGTCTCAACTAATGTCCTTAATGAACAAAAGGCAACCTAATGAGAAATGGACTTACAGTGATCAAAGGAAGAAAAACATGTCTTCTTTTCTTGAATAAGAGGAAGGACTGACAAGTCTTTCTCTTTAACTGAAATTTAGTCAGATTCCACTAAGCTTTTTTCTTGATTAAGTCAGATCTTTGCTAGATCTACACAGTCCAGTTTTAGTAAGATTTCTGCTAAATCAGTTTAGAGAGAATCCCCACCCTCAATATTGATCTAATTCCACATTCCCTCCCAAACCCCAGGTGATGTCTAATCACCCTAGCCTGCCTTTAGCAAGAATCCTAAGTCTGTTCAATCAGAATCTCCCACTGCCTCCAGTTTTTCTTCTTAGTAACTTTCCTTCCATTAATTCTCATTCTGGTTATAAGTCCCTACTTGTTCTTGCTATATTGGGAATTGAGATTGATTCTATACTGAGATCTCTGTTCCCCAATTGCAGTAGTTCCAGAATGAAGTCTGTTTTTTACCCTTTTAACTACTGTCTAGCTCTTTTGTTATTATTGTTTTTTGTTTGTTTTACAATATAGTATGCAATCTAGAAGAACAGTTACTATCTTATGTGCACACTGATAGATATTTCAACTTGCAGTTGGATAAAACCAATTATGAGCAAAATGTGAGTTAGTGCTTTGTGTATGTACATATAGGATGTCCATGAGGCAGCAATGCTTGACAATTTTCTATCTTATTTATTACTGAAAACCTAGGATATAGGAAAAGATACATTGGGAGTGCTGATCAAACATACTTGTGTGAAAAGGAAGGCAGTGAAATGCCATTTAAATAAAAGAAGTTAGCCTCTGGTGGTAATTTACATTGTATTTACCAAGAGTAGGTAGTGGTCAAAAGCATGCTGTTTGGTTTTGGTTTATTGCTGAAGGAAAGACTGATAATTATTAATACTCTCAAATTATAGCTTTTAGGTACATTTATGCCTTTTTGATATACCAAATGAGAAACTGGGCAGCAAGGGTAAATCTGGCTACGAGGGAAAAGGATGCTCATGGGAATTTTTAAAATGAAAGAGAAGAATAAAAATATTTCTTCATGATGCTGATGATTCTAATAAGACCGTTTTGAGTGACTTATTTGAATGACATGTCATAGCAGTATATTTATTCAATATGTTGAATTTACTTTAAGCTTTAGTTTAAGCTCAAAATATCCCATTTTTAAAATTTGCAGATGAGAGATTAGAATTTCTTTGTGGTATAAATGACTTAAATTTTCAGTCTTTCCAATACCATTCTTTGATAATTTCTTTACATTTGGAGAAAGAAATACATGGTTTATTGTCACATATGTTAAGAATGAGAAAATGAATAAGTACTTTTTAGAGCTAAATGCAATTTGAGGGAAGGATTTGAAATCTATCTAACTTTGCATCCCAGGTTGGAAGGTCAAACTTTATGTCTTCATTTGTGATATGCTTATCAATTTAATCAATGATGGAGTTCTGAAACCCATCAGTGAGAAGTCTTTATAATTTCTGGTTTAAAATAGTACAAATATCCAGAATTTTTTTGACAAAGCTAACAAATATTTAATGTTGTTCAACCACATATAATTGGGAATCAGGACTTTCTAATTTGGTAAAAGTAGAAAGAATAGAAACTTATTGGATGTGGAATTCAAGGTCTTCTGGCTTAAAATCTTTGTCATTGGTCCAGGCATTGACAGCTTGGTTAGAGCACAAACAAAGTCTGATCTTTTTCACTGATGGAAATCATCATCATCATCATCATCATCATCATGTAATGATACATTTTTCAAAATATCATTTGGAAGTATTTCTTAACTACTGTAGTATTCTGAATATAGATACTAAAATAGTTTGTCACCTTTGTAAAACTTTTGTTAAAAAAAACAGTAGTGTTTGTTGAGAGCTTATTATGGAGCAAATATTATTCTAAGGGTAATGAACTCAGGTTAACTATGAACTATGCCAGTTGTTTATAGACAGGCATGGAGAAAATAACTTTTCAAATGTCACCCAGTTGTTAACTTGAATAGAGTTAGTCTGGTAGGAAAGTCTGTACTCTTTGCCATTATCTGGCAAAGGCAGACAATAGTGTAGGAACCTTTGAGGTGGTTTTTTATTTTGAAGTCTTCAAACATCTTTCTCTACTCTTTTAACATACAATTTTCCCATATTCTCCTCTTTTTATTATTACTGCTACTACTGCCAACACCGATGAGTATTTTGAGTAGAATCCTTTAAGGAGAGAGGTGATTACAAAGAAGAGGATGCTTTGGAGGCAGATAGAGGAAAGATCACTCTTTTGGCCACAGATCACATCCTTAGTCTTGGCCAATTTTTGCTGTGGCTGGTGGGGCCCAAAGTCAATTTAAGTGACTCATAACTTATCATTCCTCATCTCCCAGTACTTCAAAATTACATGCTCATTTAAGTGTGTCTTAGTGAATTAGTAGCATTATCTTTCCCCTTGAAAGATTTGCACAGATCATAAGTACTTTAAAAAGTTTAAGTTAATATCTTTCCTAGAGGTATATTAAAAAGCTTTTTATGTATAGTAATACATTTTAAAACATTGATTTCATACAGCTGTGTTGAATATCTTAACATCACTACTTGTTAAAAATGAATGAAACACTATTTATAATATTGCCATAAAACATTTGAAAATATGTCAGGTTGTAGAATGTAACGCTTTGGTTTGTTTTCACTATACAAGCTTGTTGGCTGTTACCTGCAGAACAGAGCTTTATCTCTTTTAAATCTAGCAGCAAGCACCCTCTAGAGTGAAAGGCTAATACAATTTGATAAGAAAAGCAGTTTCACTCATTCAGATATTCTTAATCCATCTCATTTTGAGGGACGTTTGTTACTTAGAAGTAGCAAAGAGCTGAACCTACATGTTTTTGCTCTGAGTAAATTTTCTTTTCAAGGGTGACTTCAGGTAACTAGAATGAAATAGAAATAAGCTTGTTCATTGTGAAAATTTATTTTGTCTTGGTGGTCATACATCTTATCTTCTTATGAAACTAGTATTACATAATTTTATTTTAAATTTTATATTTTCATAATAATAAACATTGAATTTTTTGTTGGTCAATATAACATGTCTAAATATACTGAATGCCTATTATATGTGTGCTACTACATTTGTACTGATGAATGTGTAATAATTACAGAATAAGCCACAGCCCTGGTACTTATACATGTATTTCCACTTGTCTAGTATATCAGATTGTGACCCATACTGGCTCTTGTATCAAAATTGTCTTTATTAAATACATTAAAACTATTACTATTTTTTATTACAGAAGAAAATACTCAGGAAACTTCACAGGTGAAGAAAAGTTTGAGTGGAAAAGTTTCTCTCTATAGAGGTGACATCACATTGCTAGAGGTAGATGCTATAGTCAATGCGGGTGAGTACTTGATTTTTTGTGTGATGTATTTGTTATGTGAGTATTATTTTAAAATATTTTTCATAAACGGGAATATAAATATTTTAGAAAAACATGATCTTCCTAGTAAGAAATTATCTTGTGTACTTCCCTTCTGGATTAAAAACACTGAAGGTTTATTTTATGTATGTGCTACAGTTAATTTTTGAGACTAGGGCACTGGACCACTGGAAAAGTGATAGGTTGTTTCAGAAAGTTCTTCAGAGAGAAGAACTCTATTGTTCGGTTCATGCTTGAGTTAATAATTGGCCAGCATAAAAATAAATTCATCAAGCTTTTCCCTTTTTTTGAAGAGCTTGTAAAGAGATAATTGAATGTCAGAAAAAAGTAAAACAGAAAGTAATTATTTCTGCGATTTCCAAATCACAGTTTTTGGTTGCTACTTTTCATTTTAGATATGAAATGCTTTAATTATTTTAACAACCAATTAAGTAATTTTTGTGTTTGAATATTGGAGAAATTAACAGTGTTATTTATGGTAGTGCTTCTATATATTTTATTATGTGACTGTATATCAAGAAATATATAGTAGTTGAGATTCTATAAAAATAAATGCCAATAATAAGAGGATATTTAATGATTTTAATTTATGTAATTGAGGCTTTTTTCAAGTTGAAAATGACGAAAACAAATTTGGACTTAGATAAAGAGAAGCTTTATTCAAAAAGATTATTACAGTAAGGAAAAGAATATTATCTTAATAGGAGGAGGAAGAATATTGCAATAGGAAGAATCACTTCTACCATGAGATCTATAAGCATCTCAAAGATCAAATACAAAGGGGCTTTTCTCCCATAGAGAGGAGTAAACAGGGTAAAAAATCTTGGGTGTAGGGTACTGGGATGAGTTGGTGACAAGATTGGAGAGTTGATCAGGGTCAACCGAGGTCAGCTGATTCTTGGGAGGGGTCATTTGAGAGGAGTTGTTCAACTTCCACTGCTCAAGGGTGGGTCAAAGTCCAGGGCTTGGGAGAGGGGGAAAAAAGCAGGACTAGAGTTTGGTCAACTCCAATTAACAGCCATTGACCAGTCAGAATGGTCAATGGACACAAATAGTTCAGCTAATCATTTATGAGTGAAAGAATGGGAAATTGAAGAATCTGTATCTTGGTCTTATCATAGGTTACAAGAGATCATCCATGATTTTTATCTAAGTCATATGGGGAAGAGTAGTTCTTTGCTGTATGCTGTTTTATGGAACACAAAAAAGGTGAGGGGTAGTTTTTTTGGCAGTCCTTGTTTTCCAGGAGTACAGGATTCATGTAAAGTTCAACATTGTCTCAAGGTTCCCTCTGGTGATGAAAAAATTCACACAGGATAGTAATTATATGCCTTAGTGGGTAAACAGAAGGGTCTCATGGAGAACTGGAACATTAATATAGCATAGTTTTGTGATCCTGCAGGAAGTCTGGAAGCCTAGTCAGCTTGTTACTCCCTTTGAATTGGCTATCAGTTGCTTTGTACTGTATTTGCTTTACTATGCTTAGAGCTGTTTTTCTCTTTCTCTTCTGATGCCTCTGTAATTCCTTTCTCCTTGCTTGCCTCTCTAAAATGCAAAACTCTTCATGAGAGAGGATCTGTCTCCATCATTTAATACCCACCCAATATGAATCCCTTCTTTTGGACAGAATTCTATCCTCATATCACCTCATAGCTACAAGTCTGTCTCCTTTATAGCTAGTCTCTGTTGACTATTAATTTGTGGCCCTTGTATCAGGATGCTTTTCTCTGATCTGTGGGGCCTCTGGAGATGACATGCCCTTAGAAAGAATCTTATGAACTCCTTTTCAGTACAAAGGTTTAATAACATCATTGTAGTTATTAAGTCAATAATGATTTATTATACACAAAATTCTATAGTCATATGAACTTTAATTAAAAAATTTTTAAAAGCTTTTATATATATATATAACACCACCCTTCCTGTATATTATTGTAATTTATAGCTGTTGATCCTAGTTATGCTCTGTGGAGTACAATTAATGACATGTATTTCCTTTTTAAATACCTGAAGACCTTTTTCATGAGTTTTCTCTTTCTTGTTATTAACATAACATTGAATTGGCTCTGTTACAGACTTAATAGCAGTAATTATGGTTTTTCTTGGGTTTTGTAACTGTATACCTATGTATCTCTCCCTTAAGGCTACAGAGTACTCTTTTCCATTATTTGTGAAACCTTCCAAAGCAATGTCATGCCATTACATTCTTAATAAACACTTGTCATTTTGCCCATATAATCAGATTTACATGTATTATTTCTCATATAATGGTTTTAAAACAGATCTTCAACTTACCTTAGAATTGCATGTTTCCCTTAAAATTTTAGACACACACATATACATATGTTATATATTATATATACATAAATGTTATACATACATATTCATATATATAAATTATTCTATTAGAGTAAAATAGATATTTAAGGGTTTAAAAGAACTTTAAGGTCTGAATTGTTTAGAAATAATTAAGCATGTTCCTTAACATGAGGCTTCAAAAATGAAGCCTTGATACTGTAAAAATGAATACTTGATACTGTATATGTGTTATATTGAACTATATGCAATTGAACCATATGCTGTAAGCATCTCTCACCAATAGTACATTCAGCAATGAGGACTTGACATGACACAGTGAATCAGTATGGCTCTGATTTTAGAAATTATTTAATCAATCAATAAATAAAAATGATTATGGGATAATTTTCATTGAAACAGAATAAAATGAAAGCATCACTATTGGAAAAACATCCCATCACTAGTTTGATTCTTGTCCTTGCCTGAATGTGTGATTTTTTCATAGCTGCCACACAGCATACAGGGGTTTGATGAATTAATATGAAGGCAGGCAGCAACTTTGGCTCACTCTCAAAAACATTTGGCACCTTTAGCTCACCTCGATGGCTGAGATTACATTATAATTTGGACATATTCTACTACATCTCACAAGGACAACCTCATCAGGAAGTTCTTGGGTATATAGACAAAAGATGCCAAATGTACAGTGTAATGACTCTATTTACAGCTTTCTGCTGTGCATTTTGTTTGCCTGGTGTGTAAGTAGAACAGCTGTTAATCTTTCAAGTGAACAAGGAGACATGGCAGGAGACTTCAGAGATTCCAGACACCTCTAGTTAGAAGTGAATGAGAGTCAGTGCCCCTAGTCAGGGTGCCAAAGCAGCCCAGAAATCATTTTCCATCAAATTTATTTTATTTACTTATTTTTTTAAGATTTTATTTATTTATTCATGAAAGACACAGAGGAGAGAGAGAGAGGCAGAGCCACAGGCAGAGGGAGAAACAGGCTCTAAGCAGGGAGCCTGATGTAGGACTGGATCTCAGGACTCCAGGATCACACCTTGGGCCAAAGGCAGGCACTAAACCATCAAGCCACCCAAGGATTCCCTTCCACCGAATTTCTAAAGTTCTTTTTCCATGCCCATATTAATATTAGTATATTGGAACACCTGGACTTACTTGCCATTAAGCTTTTTCCTAATAAAGTACTTTTTGTCCTTCCTGGATTTCTTTAAATGAGCCCCAGGATGAACCTCTTGTGTAATTTTTATTTTTCTCTGTAGGAAATAATACATAGTTTAATAAAACAGATTTTATAGGCAGTAGGGTGTGTAGGGCAGTAGCACAAGTTTCAGAGTCAGGCAGATCCAGGTTCAAATTCAGGTCCATTTTTTTGTTTAAACTTTTTATCTTGAAATGTTTATCAGAAATTGAAAAGGTAGTATAAAGAGTTCTGTGTACCTTTCATCTTCACCTGTGTAAGCCTCCCCCAATGGTGACATCATATACTAGTAGTACAACATCAAAATCAGGAAATTGATATTGGTATATTATTATTAACCAGACTATAGACCTCATTCATTTTTCACTATTTTTTAACCTCCGTTTATGTGTATGTATAAGTTCTCTGCAGTTTTATCCATGTACAGATCCATGGTTATCACTATAATCCCAATACAGAACTGTTCGATTATCACGAAAAGACCTCTTTTAGTAGTGGGACTCGCCTCATTGCCCTCCTCTCCTTGTATCCCCCATTCTTCATGTCTATGGTTTTGTCATTTTAAGAATGTCATACCAATGGAATCATACAGCATCCTTTTATTTTATTTTATTTTTTTTTTAAAGATTTTTTTTTCTAATTTTTATTTATTTATGATAGTCACACACAGAGAGAGAGAGAGAGAGAGAGAGAGAGGCAGAGACACAGGCAGAGGGAGAAGCAGGCTCCATGCACCGGGAGCCCGACGTGGGATTCGATCCCGGGTCTCCAGGATCGCGCCCTGGGCCAAAGGCAGGCGCCAAACCGCTGCGCCACCCAGGGATCCCCCATACAGCATCCTTTTAAACATAAAACCCTCGAGCTTCATTCAGATTGTTGCATGTGTCAGTAGTTCATTTCTTTTTATTGCTGAGTAGCTCCCTTGCATGGATATACCAGAGTTGTCTAACCATCTACCCACTGAAGGACATTTGGGTTCTCTTCAGTATTTTGCCATAACCAGTAGAACTAAAAATTCATGTACAGGTTTTTGTATGTGGCAGCATATAGGCTGATTTGTTTACTGTAACTAGGTCCTCATATAATTTTGTATTAAGGCTGTTGGTCAAGGAGTTACGGTGTTTGCTAGAGTTTGGGGAAGAATACATTTATCTAACTTATGGCTCAATATTATATCATTAGAGACAATTTTACTTGTACTATAATCACAGAAAAATATTTTCTTGGTGATGTAACTGTTATTCATTTGTGAATTGTGGACTGTGAAAAAGTGGCTAACTCTCCAACTCTAATGGTCTGTCTTTGGCCAAAGATTAATTCAGTTTGCCATAAATAGGATTTTTTAAAGTGGAAAATGAGGAAGGTTGGTTTGTTTATTTTGGTTCTTCGTGTCCCTACCCCAGCATGCCAAGGAGAGGTTCATTTACATTGTGGTTAATCATGGAGGGGTTGGAGTTGGATCAATCATTGTTTTAGATGTGTCTTTTCAACTTCCTGACCAAATGACCTTCAGTAAATTATTTAACCTTTTGAGCCTTAGTTTGTTCATTGCTAAAATAGAGATAATAATCTCTTAGGGCTTCTCAGAGTTGTGAAAATCAGAAGAGATAATGTATACAAAGCACTTCACACAGTAGTGCCTCATATATAGACACACTCAGAAAGTGGTAGCTTAGTTATAATATCAGGAAACTGACTTTTTCTATGAATGTCACAAGGCAACTATGCATGTTTTTCAAGTCTTATGCACAGATAGTTATTACTAACTACATGGGTTTGTCCTATGTGTCCACAACTTTAGCTGTGATACTATTTACTTGAATTTTGTAGGAAAAATTGACTAATTCTGAGCCTCTGTTAAATGCCTAATTTCTATGACATTGTTAGTAATTTTTATGAGCTAATGGCCTAGAAGAATTGTTTTAATTTACTTTAGTGATGTGTTTTTACTGTATTAATTGTGACTGTCATAATTGTCTCAGAAATTGAGATAGTGACATGACTGGATACCTAATAATTTAATAGCTGGGTATAAATTGAAAGAAAAGTTGATATCGAATATCTGAATATCTACACAGGAAAATCAGATACTGGGATGGGAGAAATTTTGCTTTATAGAAGTTTCCTTAAATATTCATCTCTACTTCCTTAAAATGTTATTTTTATGTATTCATTTGTAAAACATAAAAAAGGCATATTTGAAATTAGAGTTCAAATCATTGAGAAAATAGGTTCACTTACTTTCAGAAATATTTTAGGATAATTGACAGCAACAGCTTGATTCAATATAAATTTCATCTCTACTAACAAAGCACTTAAGTTTTATTTTTTATTGAATTTCTGTATTATATGTTTTCTTTTAACATTTTGTTGGGCAATAATAGACACAAAAACACACACATAAATGTACAGCTCAATGTAACTCCATCCAGATCAAAAAGCAGAACATTACCACTACCTTGGAAGAGCCCTTAGTACATCCTAATATTTTGTAGTGAATACAGAATAGTATATTTACTGTCCTGGCTCCTAGTAGCATAGATTAGTTTTGTCTTTTTTGTATTTTATGTAAATGGGGCCATATGATATATATTACTCAATATTTAGCTCTTTTATCTTACCATTATATGTAAGATTGATCTATATTGTTATATACAGATATAGATCATTTGTTATTGTTACATAATATTTCATTTTGTGAATATGCCACAGTTTGTCCAACTTACTATTGATGGGCATTTAGGTAATTTCTAGTTTGGGATTATTGATACTTTAGTGAACATTCTAATATATTTGTGTGTATGAGTTTGTGTATGTGTATTTTTGTGAATTGATATCTGTATACAGGCAAAGGGGAAAGAATTACTGTTTACCACTCTCTCCTTTCACTTCCCTTCCTATGCTATGCCAGAGCCTGCTGAAAAGTTTCAAAATCATCAGTGTGGATAGCTGTCATTTGGCCAAACCTGTGGGATATATTTGAATAGACAGGTGTGGGAAGAACCATTTTGGGAATGAGATCTCAACAGTGGCTGCAGGTTTAAGTATGAGCTTCCGGCTACAAGAATTTCGGTGTGTTCCCTTTATGGAGTGTGAGGATGGACTGAAAATAGGATTTATAAGGGATACTGGGAAAAAGGGATTTAAATGGCTCTAACAACCCTTATCATTCCCAGACAGGAAGATGAAGGATGTTAAAGATGTTAAAATTCCTGGAATAACCTACATTTTTAATAAAAATTCCTTTGATATTTCTGGGATTTTGTTCTGATGGTAGTTGTTTTTATTTTTTGTTTTTATTTTAAAATTGACAAATGTTCTAAAATGTATCTGGTATAATAAAAGGATGAGATTAGCCAAGAAATACCTGAAAAGGGAGACAAATGGCAGAGGTTAGAGAAAGAGTCAGTCACACAATCCCAAATTGAAGTAAACATATGAAAGCTGTAGTAATTAAAAAATATACATCACTATCTCACACCTTTCATGAATGTAAGTTCTATATGGCGTTTAATGTAAATTAAAATGTAGAAGGAAATATAAGAGATTATGTCTCTTGCCTTTGGTGGGAAAACAGTCTGAATTTAATACCAAAGAAACAAACCAATAAGAAAAAGACAAAAAAAAAAAAAAAAAGACTAAAGAATTTGACAACATAAATATATTTGACAACATAAAAGTCATGCTATAAATATACTTGAAAAGTAAATGTCAAATTGGAAAGAAATATTAGCGACATATATGACTAAAGTTTTACTCTTGTTATAATAATAATATAAGCTTTCCTCAATTAAAAAAAGAGAAATGTCTAGTAGAAAATCTGGTTAGGAATATGAGCATGAAACTTGAAACATGGAGGGGTGCCTGGGTGGCTCAGTTGGTTAAGTGTTTGACTCTCAATCTCACCTCAGGTCATGATCTCAGGGTCTGGGATTGAACCCTGCATTGGCCTCTGCACTCAGCATGGAATCTGCTTGTTCTCCTCCCTCTACTCTTCCCCTTCACTTGTCTTCTTTCTCTCTCTCTAAAGTAAATAAATAAATAAAATCTTTAAAAAATAAAAAAAATTAAAAACATGGAAATGCCTAATAAATATATGAAAAAAGTATTCAATACTATGAGGATGCAGTGAAAGAATAAATGAAAGAGGCTTGTGATGTGAATCATCATTTTTTATTTGTTCTTCATCCCAACATATATTTCAAAATATTTCAACTCTTTGATTTATCACTTTTTTTTCTGATCTACATTTTTTTCTGAAAGAATTTGTGTAATCAAACTAAGACTTAAATGCTCCAAGAAATTAGAAGACAATTCTCTAAAGGAAATGATTGCCAAGGGGGATAAGATGGCTATTAAGAAATTACTCTCTGAGTTTTCTTCTTCTGTTTTTGATCTCTGCTATACTTTTAGGGGAATAACCCTAGGAATTAAATAATAACATAGTGTTCAAAGGACTTGAGAGACTAAAATTATGAAAAAGAAATATTCAGAGAGAAAGTGATAGTGGCTGCTTGGGCACTTGTTCTATGTTTACAGGTATTTTGTTCTCTGAGAATTCTTCAGTGCACTTAGGAAAACTTGTGTTTTCTTTATCACACATACTGGTCAACTGGATTTTTAAAAATATATTCTTAAAAATTTTGTTGGGGTCTGATTACAGAACGAATATAGTTTAATATTTAAAATAGGGAAAATATAAAATACAAAGAAGAACAAAACATCTAATTTTTCATTTCAGTGGTCATGCTTCAGGTTCTTTTCGTTTCGTATATGTACTTTGAATTTTACAAAATAATGCTTAGTTTTTGTTTTTTAAATATTGTGATCATTTTTATATGTTATTTTAATAGCTGCATCATACTCCGTTACACACGAGGATTAATTTATTTAACTGTTCTCTTAATGTTGGAAATTTAGATTGTTACAAGTTTTTTCCTGTTATAAACAGACTGTGACAAACATCCTAGCAGATAAATCTTTGTAAACATCTTAGCTCCCTTGGAATAAATTCTTGTTTTTTTTTAAAGATTGTATTTATTTATTCATGAGAGACAGAGAGAGGCAGAGACATGGGCAGAGGAAGATGCGGGCTCCCTGCCAGGAGATGGATGCGGAACTTGATCCCAGGACCCTGAGATCATGACCTGAGCCAAAGGCAGCTGCTCAAATTCTTTGAAGTGAAATAAATTCTTTGAATTGAAATAATGAGAGTATGAAAGTTGTAATTTTATTTATTTATTTATTTAGTTTTTAGTTTTTAAATTTTTATTTTTTATTTTTTATTTTTTTTAAAGATTTTATTTATTTATTCATAGAGACACAGAGAGAGAAAGAGAGGCAGAAATACAGGCAGAGGGAGAAGCAGGCTCCACGCACAGAGCCTGACATGGGACTCGATCCAGGGTCTCCAGGATCACACCCTGGGCTGCAGGCTGCGCTAAACTGCTGCGCCACCAGGGCTGCCCTAAATTTTTAATTTATGTATCCAAATAGCTCTGTGGACAGATAAGATGAACCTGTATCTCATAAGTTCTGAGTATCTATTTAACATTAAATTTGATGAGTTTTAAAAAAAATCTGTGCCTTAGAATTGTACTTCATTGTTTTAATTTTCATTTCCTTGAAGACAGGGTCCATACCTTTTGATATTATCCTTCTGAAAGCAGGATTTTACCTATACAATTTTATTGATACTGATAAGGTACAAGTAACTTGCTGGTGGTAGTCAGGAGACATTGGGTGAGGTTGAGTTGGTTGCAGGCCTGAAGAGAAGAGTACTGAGTGTCAAGTGAAATACCCAAGAGCTGAAGTTCAGTGCCACTGTTTCTCTTCCAGAAATTCAAGATGGTAGGGTCAGAGATAGGCACTGAAATTTCTTAAATGAAAGAGGATTTTACTTTCAGAGTAAGAGGTAGCTAGCATCTACTTGACACTGATGGTATGGCTTTGGTTCTTAGAGGTCACCAAGTATGGTTTCTCTGAAACTTGAAGCCTTTATTCTAGCAAGAAAATACTAGAGCCCACCCCTGGGGCTAGAATGGGTGGAGTTTCATAGGTGCCTTATGAACCAGAACATTCCCGCTTTGTGAAGAGTATTGACATTTACTGTAAGCATCCCCAGGTTCAGAAGCTACACTAAGCTTTCTTAGTGCTACTTTCCATGTGGATTGAGCCAGTTGAACTGAGACTGTGGAGCGTAAGCACTCATGCCTATGTTAGGAGGAGTGGCAGGGGGCAAGCGGATTCTGATTCAACTGGTAGTTAACAGTAAATACAAATACTCTCTGCCATAGCTTAATTCTTATGATTGCATGACTTATCAGAAATTGATTACAGTTAAATCTAAGTAAAAAATGAAATTTGTAATGTTGCCAAATGACATTTCATGAGGCCTAGCAGCTATCTAATGCTCGAATGCAACCTTTTTTGGAATTCTCTATGCTCTTTTTCTTTTTAAAATTTTACAGTAAAATTTAAATTTTTTTGTGTACACTTCTAATTAATTTTAACTGAAGGAAATGTATATTTTGTTACCTATACAGGTCAACTTAATTTCTAAAAATTACTTCTTTGTGACTTCTGTGCAGCTTGTACTTGTGGACTCAAAACATCTAGGTGATAGTCATTACATTCTTTTGCCTCGGTGCAATTGTAGTCATTTGGCTATTTACTTAATTTTTCAATTAAGGTCTTCTTTATGTGTGCAGGGAAAGGGAAAAATGACATTGATTTCTGATTCCAATCATTAATTCATATAAAAACTAGGCTTCATGGTAATATTGAAGAAAATTAGCTTATTAGTAGAAAGACATCTTCATATTTGAATGAAATATAAATCTATTAAACTACAGTTTCAGAGAACTTACTGATTTTTATTAACCTCATATTTAGTGAATAGTCTCTTTATGAAGTAAATTCTGTATACTTAAAAAGGAAGATGTCAATGCTTGATACTTGAGTGGGAAGAATATTCTTACTTATAACTCAGATTTGGTGCATTTTGATTGACAAATGGTTTATTGAACTTGGTGTTATATAAAGGAAGATTTTGGCTATTTTGATAAGAAAGAAAGGTTGAGAAATATTTTTCAACACTCTTAGCCAGTTTAGATTTCTCATTATAGAAGCAACAAATGTTTTACTTTAATATAGGGACAGAAATAAACATTTTATTTTGGCATATTATCAGTGGTTTTTTTCACTACTCCTTTCATTCTTATAACTGTTTGAAGAAACAGATTAATGGCATGAAATTTCCCAGGCTTCTTTTGACCTTGAGGTATAATCTGATTTGCTTTGTTAAGTTTTAATTTTATGACACATCACATCTTCGTTGTATCTAAAATTAAACTTCAAGGTAGAGGTATATTTTTTCTATGTTGGGATTGTGAACAGAATAAATTACCAGAGAATTATGTTTAAATGAATGTGTAAGTATAGGAATGTTGACTAGGCTAGCAACACCTCCTCACATAAACAGCTTGTTAATGTGCAATCAGTCACTGGAGTTGCCATGAACTTGGAGCTTAATGAACAGGTGGAGAAACAGGATGGATCCCAATCCATAATGGATCTGAAAGTTTATCAGGCAATTTCACTGATCATTAATCCATTTTGCTTGGCAACTTAATTTATCGCACAGTTAGAATGTTCATCCCTTGGGTCTCCAGGTGGAAATTAATTCAGAGACATGTCCACTCCATGGGGTTTAAGAGACCTGCTTAAGCTTTGTGAGGACATTTAAAAATAAGTTATTTTAAATGCATAAAATAGTTTTCTCTTATCATTCCTTTTGTGTTTAAGTCCTTAAAATGGGTGGATGGTATTACCACTTGATAGTATATCCTGACAGTGAATTAAGGTTTATTTGTTCATGTAAGAAAATTTCTAAGTTAAATAGACAAATTGTTGATTTTAATTCATTGGTGGAATAAATAAATAAATGTGTTAAATAATCCTGTGAATATAATTCTGTCTTTACATATAGAAAAATTCTTGATCTTAATGCATTTGATAGCATCCGTATCAAGAAGTAATGAGCAAAAGAAATTATTTATTTATTTTTTAATTAATTACTTTTTTAAAAAAGATTTTATTTATTTATTCATGAGAGACACATAGAGAGGGGCAGAGATATAGGTAGAAGGAAAAGCAGGGTCCCCATGGGGAGCCTGATGCAGAACTCGATCCCAGGACCCCAGGATCATGAGCTGAGCCAAAGGCAGATGCTCAACCACTGAGCCACCCAGGTGCCCCAAGAAATTATTTCTTTAAAGCTCAGAACTTTACATCTTCCAAATACTAAGAAATTCTCTAATTGGATTAACTTATGGCTTATTATTTAAAAATGCCTATTAAAGCAGTGTTCTTTGACAGTAAGGAAAAAATGCAACCTGCCTCTCTTAGGTGACACTCTCACTCTGCTTCTGCTTAGAATTTGCAAGGATTAGCCTCTTAATTGGGCTTGACTTAGGACCTGGCTATGGGTTAAAATAACCTCAAAGTCAGAAACACATTTTCTTCACTTTTTGAAGACATGATTTATAGGGCATAGAAAGTTAAATTGAATATTGATCCTTGAAAAGCAAATGTGTCCTGTAAAAAAGACAGAACAAAAGAACACAATAAAAAATGATAGAGTGATTGATTGTGCAAAGCCTGGGGACAGGAGCCACCTCCTCAGATGTCATCTTTTCTAGGCATCTGTGGCTCTGAGAGGGTGATAGGAATGAAGTGTTAGAGGAGATTAGTTGCACCCTAGCATGAACTGTTACATTTTTATAAGAAGATTGAGGAAGGCTGATAACAAATCATTTCTAAGAAGGAATTTGAGGAATGAGGAATAGAACACAAGATCAATAATATCTATGATATATCTCCAGAGGGGACATCAGGGAATTCCTTATAATTTCTCAAGCCCTGTAGCACTTTCGAAAAGAATTTAAGTCAGTAAAAAATAATTGGGATGACAGAAAACCTCAAACTGGCATAATGCTGTCATTGATTGGATGTGTCAGGCAAATTGTGGCTATCATTCTTACGAGCAGGCTGATTAAAGTAGTATCTTCATAATCTAGAGGGGCTTAGTGTTGAATTATCCTGGCACCTTTCCCAAATCCCCTTTCTGAGTCTTTGGCATTTTTCCCTGGAACATATTGCAAACCTGTGCCTTGTCACTTTAGAAACAGGACTTTTATTTTTAAATTTAGAAGAAAATGGTCATTGAGTCCAGTATTAGTTTTTGGGAATCAAACCAAAAGAAAAAAAAATCTACAGAGCATTGTTTGGCTTTCCTCTTCTTTCTTAGAAGACTAATGATTGCAATAAACTCTCATGGGCCTCAGAATCACCCAGAAGCTTGTTTTAAATGCTGTTTCCAGCCTCTAGTACCCCAGGATTTAGATTCAGTGAGTCTAGGAGATGCCCTTGGAATCTCCAATTAATAGGCATCCTGATGTAGGGGTTCTGATGTAGAAGTCTGCATATCCTTTTGGGGGAATCATTTCCCGAAATGATGTAGCTTAAAGCATGCCAAGAAAAAAAAAAGCATGCCAAGAAAGGTCTATGCACTTGCTCTTTGGTATTCTTTTTCAGACTTTTTTTTTTTAAATTTTTCAGACATTTTTGAAATCTCTCTTCAGGGCTTTCACAGATATATGTTGGAAAGAGTTGTATCTCCCTTTGTTCTCTTACAGCAACCTGGGCTTTAATATTTACTTTTCCCTTTTCTTCCTATCCCTTTCCTCTTTATTTTCCTCTTACTGTATCCTTTTCTTCCTCCCTTCCTCCTTCTAATGCATATTGTGTTAGAATTTGTGCCTAATTTTCTGCCAGACATTGGGTCTCCAGAGGATACATGTATATTGTTTTAAGCCATGTAGTTCGTGACAAATTTTGTAGTGGCAGCACTAGGAAACTAATAATTAAGAGGTTGAGCCCTGAAGTTAGAAAGATAGGGATTTTGTTTTTGGTGTGATCATAAACAGTTCCTTAGATCTCTAATGCTTATAGAGTAGCTTTGAGGAGGAAATGACCTAATGTGTGTATGTGCTTTGTATGGTGTCTAGTTCCTGGTACATTTCATAAATTATTTAATAAATGTTAAATATGGTGAAGATCATGATGATGACAGTGGTAATCAGAAAAATATAAAGCAAAAGGGGAGGAAACCCAAATGGATCCATTGTGTTTTGTAGCATTTCAAATTTAATAAACTACTGACTATATTACTTCTGAGTAATTATTACTCTTACTATGTGAATGGCAGATAATAAAATACTGAGAAGCCATTTAGTGAAATGTGAGCATCTTGTAACAAAAAACCCTTAAGTTAGATTTATGTTCCATGAGGAAGACAGTGAGAGGTCTTGTATTTTGGGTGAGGCTTCTTTCTTTCTTTCTTTCTTTCTTTCTTTCTTTCTTTCTTTCTTTCTTTTCTTTCTTTTCTTTCTTTCTTTCTTTCTTTCTTTCTTTCTTTCTTTCTTTCTTTCTTTCTTCTTCTTCTTCTTCTTCTTCTTCTTTTTCTTTTCTTTTCTTTTTTTCTTTTTCTTTCTTTCTTTCTTTCTTTCTTTCTTTTTTCTTTTCTTTTCTTTTCTTTTCTTTCTTTTCTTTCTTTTTCTTTTTTTTTGCTTTTCTTTTGTTTAACTTATAGTTCTTCAGATAACCTGCAGCTTGGGAGGAGGTACCTTTTGATTGAAAAACTTTTTTGGTAGCTAGCCGACATGAGATCAGTGGAGAATCAATTTGTTCACTAATTAGAAGTTCATATTGCTTTTAATCCTTCTAATAGTTCCAGGAGTTTGAGTGAAATTGAGACATATCTTCCTTCAGTGTCACATGTTGCTACTCATGATAAGAATAGGAATAAAGATCAGAAAAAAAGGTAAAGTAAGATACAACATAGAAATACACAAATTGTAGTGATCCTGATTTTTCTCTATGAAATTTGAGATCCAGTAAGTATGTTTGTGTTAGAATTGTCAGGCTTCCAAATATTATTCTTCAAGCATGAAATAGCTACCTTGTTAGTAAGCCAAGATTTTAGATCTGTAGATTTACTGAGCCATATGGGTAGGCATCGACTAGATCACTTTGCTCTGTGATAGAACTGATATAATTTAAGAATCAGGTGGGTCTGATTTGTGAATCTTAGGAAGACAGTTGCTTGGCAGCAGTGAGAGGTCTTATGCCTGCTGCCATCGGTACACTTAAGGCAGTGAGCTGTTTTACTTATTCTGTCACATTGAGGCTTCCACTCATGAAATGAACCATTATTTAGAGAATTTTGTCTTCTTAGAAATTATTAAAATACGATTACCAAATGTAATCTCACTATGGTGTTTCATCAGATCAAGAACTTTCCGAGGGCAGGGACTATTATCCATTTATGTATCTCCAATGTCTTCCACTATGGCCCATTGTTAGTGCTCAGGAGATATTTGTGGAACTAATGAAAGGTTGAGTATGTTGCTTCCTCTAATTGGGGCTTTTAGTTAGAATGATAGTAAACAGACTCAGACATTTTGTATTTTCTTTTTTCTATTAGTTAGCAGGACTCCTTCAAATGGTATATTTAAAATTTTCTTAATGTGATTTTTTTTCCTTTTCATTTAAAATTTCTTTGGAAAAACAAATGATATAAACATAATAATGTAAATTAAATAAGAGGAGAGGTGCCTGGGTGGCACAGTTGATTGACTATTCCTTTTTTTTTTTTTAAATTTTTTTTTTGTTAACTTTTATTTATTTATGATAGTCACAGAGAGAGAGAGAGAGGCAGAGACATAGGCAGAGGGAGAAGCAGGCTCCATGCACTGGGAGCCCGATGTGGGATTCGATCCCGGGTCTCCAGGATCGTGCCCTGGCCCAAAGGCAGGCGCTAAACCGCTGCACCACCCAGGGATCCCTTGATTGACTATTCCACTTTTGTTTTAGGCTTAGATCATGATCTCAGGGTTATGAGATTGAGCCCCACATCAGGCTCCATGCTTAGTGGGGAATCTGCTTAAGACTCTCTCCCTCTGCCCTCCCCACACTCCCTCTCTTTATTTAAAATAAATAAATCTTTAAAAAATTAAAAAAATAAAATAAGAGGAAATAAATTACCGCTTATAGCACTTTCTAGAAAACTGTGATTTTTTTTCCTGTTTGTTTTGATTTATTTATACATGTATTATGGGCATGATTTTTATTAGAATGCAGAATTATTTTGGTACAAAGAGTTTTCCACTTAATATAAACAGTTTTCATATAGTTTTATACAGTTCATAATTCCAGTTTTAAATGACTACATAATATATTCTCTACTTCCTTTTCTTTATAACCCCCATTTCCCCACCTGCTTTGTCTCTCTAGAGAATTCCACTTCGTTTTCAAGGCCTGTGTTCCTAATACTTTACACATACATTGACTGTGGAACTTTTGATATTATATAACTTTTTTTTTTGTTTTTACAAAAATTATGAGAAATGAGGTGCCCAGAGCATGGATTATACAATTTTGTGTCTTGATGACTCAGTGATAGGCATATAGTAGGCATTCAACAAATATTTGTAGAGTGCAGATACCATTCTAGGGCCTGTGAACAGAAGGATGAGTAAGAAAGTTTCTGGATTTGATGCTCAAAGTGGAAATTGCTGTTCTAGAGTTATATCTGTGGTACCAGGAGGCTGAAGTACTCATGTCACTGCTTTTTCTTTCTTATGAATTTTTTTTTTGAGGGGACTATATTTCCAGGGATGGTATGCCTAAGCCAAGGAGTATTAACAACTTTATGGCTTTTATTTTTTCTCATCAAATTACTTTCCAAAAGATTCTGTTCCTTCATGGGCCTTGTTTGCCCATGTTACTTTCTCACTTATGTTTGGTATTTTGAAATATATTTTTCACCTAATTGTATTACTTCCTTGTATAATAGTGGTAGGCAGTATTCTAAGATGTTCCTCAAGATTTTTCATTTTCTGTCCTCAGTATACATGCTCTAAGTAATTAATGGGACTGTAAATTTGGTAGATTTTACTCTCATGGTTAGGTTATATTATTTGGTACAATTGACTAAGAAAAGGAGGTTATCAGGATGGGTCTGATCCTACATGGTATTTGTGACCACGTTAGCCCTTTATTTAAAAATTTTTATTATTTTTTTTCTACATTAGTGCTTTAAAAAACTGTTTTTTTCTGGCTGGTAATAATAGAGGAAGTCAGGAAATTTAAAAATGTGAGGATTCATCACCCTTTTGCTGAATTAAGGAGGCCATATGGAAAGGAACTAGACTTGAAATACTCAAGTGTTCAGCCTGTAGTTGCTGAGAGTGACTCTTGGTTGACAGCCAGCAAGGAGACGGGCCTGGGTCCTACTTCCATGAGGAATTAAATTCCATCAATAAGAATGAGCTTGGAGAAAGAATCTTTTTGAGTTTTAGGTTAGAACTGAACTCTACCATTACCTTAATTTTAGCCTTGTGATACCCAGTCACATTCTCTGTATTTCTGGTCTACAGAAATGTAAGTCGATTAAATGATATTATTTTAATCTGCTAAGTTTGTGGTAATTTGTTATGCAGCTATTGAAAATGAATATGATAACATGTTAATCATTTATGATCTTTATATCTTTTGGCGTATTGTGAATTTGCTTATACAAAAGTTTGCTTTTTATATGATTGTTTTAAGGTCGTCATTTATTCATGAGAGACACACAGAGAGAGGCAGAGACATAGGCAGAGGGAGAAGCAGGATCCCTGTAGGGAGCCTGATGTAGGATTCGATCCTAGGATCCCAGGATCATGAACTGAGCCAAAGGTAGATGTTGAACCACTGAGCCACCCAGGTGCCCCTTATATAATTTTTACATGTTGAACTTTTTCTTGATTTCTAGAATTTATACAAGTTTTAAAAGATATTAAATAGGGTGGTATGTATAGGCTTCTCAGAGGATTCGAGTCTGAGTCTCAAATGATATATTTCATTGGTCTCTGTTACTGGTATCCTTTTTGCTTAGCAATTTATAATATTTCTGTCTGAATATTGACTCTATTGCTGGTTAGCTAAAGATAAATGGAAGTTTTTCTTTGGAAAAATTGGGATTTTTCTCATTAAAACATTTCTTTTGACATTTGAAAAGAACTTTTTAATATAACATTAACACTAGTGGGGCCTAACACTGGAGGGCAGCTCCCTAGAACTATGTCGTTAACTCTTCCTTTTGCCATCATTCTTGGCAAGAGAAAGCTTCTCCAAACTTTTCCTTTTTATTTTACCCTTCTTCCAAATTGTAAATTCTCTGGATGGCCTAGATCTGGCCTATAGCCTATTATTGTCAGTGTTGTTTTGATCTAGAATGGGCTTCTCTAAAAGGCTAAAAGGGATGAGTTTATAGTTTTCTCCCACGAGTCTAGTATCAAACTCAAAGGCTGTATGTGGCAGAACCAGTAGGATCTAGGTCTCCTGATATTTACTTCTGTTGTTTTCCTCCATTCAGTTCCATGTGCTGCTATCATACTTAATAATTCAGTGGAGGCTTGATGTGTATTTTATGATGTTAAAATGATATTGTAGGTTGGACTGTGGAAAGTTTTCAGGACCCCTTTTCTGTGGTATTAGAATAGTATGGTTTCTATTAAAATATTCAGTGTACCTTCTCTTCTGAATCTTTTTTGGATGAAATATGGATTGTAACTGAAACCTCTGACTTTAGCATTATAGTTAGGTCTGAGTGAATTTCTGAAATTTTTGTATTGCATTATTGTTGAGTGTTTGGGGTTTTTTGGTTAGAGAAAGGAAACATTTCTATAGGTATGTTTTCCTCGGATTACCCTTGACTGCTTTTCTGTTGACCTTTTTTGCTTGAAATGACAAAACTAAAAGACACACTGTTCAATATTTTAACAAAATTATTGATCTTTTTTTGTATAAAAAACATCTTGGTTGTTAAATTACCTTATTAATTTCATGTTTTAGAAGCATACTTCTATTTCTTTATATCTTTCATATTGAAAATCTGTATAGGTGTGAGAGGTACATCAATTACTGGGTGTTTTAAACTTGGATTTTTAAATTTAGAGACAGGAATGAATCCTTTTCCCTCTTTAATTTATCCTGCTGTATAAAAGAATATGTTCTACTGTTTGATTTTTCTAGTCTATCAGTAATGTTCCATACATCTTCTTGGGATAATCCTGTTCTCTGTCATTGGTAAAGGTTCTAATCCTGCTGGTTTTGCCTACTTGCAGAAATTGTTTTGTAAAATAGTGTAACTATATTCATGTTTGCCGTTTCTTCAATATGTGGAATCAGGCAGCTTGGATTGAATTCTCTTTCTCTGTCACTTACTAGCTAGGGTCACAAAGGCTAGTTAGTTAAGGCTTGACAAAGATCATTCAACCCCTAACTGAATCTCTTCTCTCGTTTTTAAAATAGAGAGAATGAGTGTCTTAGAGTTATTGTGAGGATTAAAGAAAACAATACATGTGTCCCTGGCACATTGTCAGTGCTCAATATTTAATTCCTGTAAAAATACTGTATAAAATATATGGTACAATTGTATAAAATGTACAAAAATTATTGTACAAAGATACAGAATAGTATTCTGAAACATTATTCCATTAGCCATTGTTTAATTCACCTAGTTTTACCTTCTTCATGAATTACTCTGTGACCCTTTCTCCTTCTACAAAGGACCTGGGATTATTTTATTAGGAGATATCTCTAAGAATGGTCCCCCTTCCCCCCCAAAAAAGAATGATCCTATTAAAGGATGTGTGTTTTCCCCTACTAAGATCAAGAGCTCCTTTTCCAGGGGTATCAGGTCAAATATTTGAAATTTCCTTCTGGCAATTTTATTGTTCCTGGGAATAGTATCTGTTTGGATTGGAGAAATTAAATACATGGGAAGTATATTTTCCAGAAATTCTGTACAACTATATGCTTCCATCTGTTAATTTTTGTCACCTTGACTTTCCTGTCTTAGATTTGTGAGGCGATCAACACCCTCCCCTGCGGAGTCTGTATCCATCTGGTCCACACAACTCCTTTCCAGTATATGAGAATACATCAGCTATTTGAGATTACAGACTTTGTAGTGTTTTCTTCCAAATTGTAGTTTAACTCAGGCTCAGCACCAAAGTAGTGTTTTTTGACGAGATTGTCATCAGGCAAGCTAATGAGGCTATCTCTTATCTCTGTAGCCTGGTATCACAGAGAAATTAGTTTGCCTCATGAACAAATGCAGAGAACAAGGTATATACTTTTCAGTACTTGAAGCATAGTCACCAGTGTAATCTCCTGACTTTGCTAGAAAATATTTAATTCTTAACCTTTGAACCCTATTTTAACCAAATGTAGTCTGAATGTCCCTTCAAAATGATGATACAAATAAAGTCACGTTAACATTGGTTATCTAAAGCTCCTGTTATTCTCTCTGATATATTGTATGGGCTCTCTAGTTATCTTTTCAATGTGCATCCTCTCCTGATTATTTCTGATCATCTCACTAAACTGTTTCTCAGTTGCCATGTGACATTGGCCATAGTCTTTCTCTCCTACTCAAGCTTTCTGTATTTGGAAGAGCCTCACCTTCACTAGCACTGCAGCATCCATGGTGAAGATATAAGGAGGGAAGACCATGACCTCTGCTCCATGCTTCCCCTGGGTACCTAGGCCCATTCAAGAAATCTTCTAGTTCTGCATATTGATAGTCTTTCTTTCTTTTTTTTTTTTTTTTGATAGTCTTTCTTAGAGAAGAAAATATCAAGGTCTAACTCCATAGACATAAAGCTACCTAAAGAAGTTTTCTAAAGTAGTGGAATTTTAAAACCAAATCTAAAATCTGAAGGTAGATGTTATCTATCATCTTTGTAACATATTCGGCCTCTGAGGACATTGTAAAGAATGATGGATGTCATTGGATGTTTCTGGCAGGTTTAAGGCTTAGGCAAGAAAGGGAAGAGAGGAATGATGGGAGAATAGGAAATGGTGAAGAGGGTAAATAAAAGGTGGGGTAATAAAAACTATAAGTTTGTTATCAGCAGTGGTAAAATTCCCCTCCCAATTGTTAGAGATACACCTTAGTAATTGTGTGAAGATGCTCAACCTTCCCTAATGTTATTTAGAATATATCTCCCCCCACCCCGAGTTTTAGCTCTTTCTAGTTCCTAGTTTCTTTTATGGTTATTTAATTTTTGAAAAGGATAAGATGTATATGGTAGTGCCAGTGGTATTTTTTATCCACTCTTAAATCATGTTTTGCTTTGCTTACAGAAGCAAAAGATAGGCTCCAAAGGATGATTTCTTTCTACTATTTGTGTGAACTAAGTATAACTTGCATCTGATTCTTATTGCATGCATAAAATTCTCTTAGAGAAATTGTCATCCAGATATAACATTTTATTAAATGTTTCATGGGATTGGTATAGAGTTACTTTTTCTTTCTCTTCTTTTTTTTCTTTTTGTTGCTTGATCGAACGGTTTTTATTGATTTTGGGGGGTGGGATCTCTCTATTTCCTGGATTTGAATGCCTGTTTCCCTTCCCAGATTAGGAAAGTTTTCAGCTAGGATTTGTTCAAATACATATTCTGGCCCTCTGGCCCCCTTTCAGCGCCCTCGGGAACCCCAATTAAACGTAGGTTTTTCTTCCTCAGGTTGTCGTTTATTTCCCTTAATCTGTCTTCATGGTCTCTTAATTGTCTCTTTTTTCCTCAGTTTCCCTCTTTGCCATCAACTTGTCTTCTATGTCACTCACTCGTTCTTCCACCTTGTTAGGCCTCGTCATTAGGACTTCTAGCTTGGATTGCATCTCATTTAATTGATTTTTAATTTCTGTCTGATTGGATCTAAATTCTGCAGTCATGAAGTCTCTTGAGTCCTTTATGCTTTTCTCTAGAGCCACCAGTAGCTATATAATAGTGCTTCTGAATTGGCTTTCTGACATTGAATTGTAATCCAGATTTTGTAACTCCGTGGGAGAGAGGACTGTTTCTGATTCTTTCTTTTGAGGTGAGGTTTTCCTTCCAGTCATTTTGCTCAGTGCAGAGTGGCCAGAAACAAGTTGTATTGGGAAAAGGAGAAAAAGAGAGAGAGAGAAGGAAAGAAAAGAGAAAAAGAAAAAAGAGAAAGAAGAAAAAAAGGAAAAAAGAGAAGAAAAAGAGAAAGAAAAAGAAAGAAAGGTGAAAAAAAAAGGGGGTGGGGGAAGCAATCAGAAATCAAAAAGAAAGAAAAACAAAACACAAAACAAAACAAAGAAAAACAAAAAAACACGGGGGATTATCTTCTGATTCTGTATACTTTAAGTCCCTTGACTTCCCCTGGAACTGGTCCATCTAGCTGGTCTTCTGGGGGAGGGGCCTGTTGTGCTGATTTTCAGGTGTCAGCACTTGGGGGAGATGCTCTGCCCCCTGCCTGGTGCAGGGCTCAGTGGGGGGTGTTTACCCCGTGAGGCCTCAGGAGGAACAGCCGCAGTGGCGGGGCCAGCTCTGCAGCCCTGGAGTCAGCTCCTGCAGTAGCTCCGGGGCTCTCCGTCTGCAGGGCCTGGAGGCTCCGGGGCGGGGCCGCAGATCTGCTCAGCTCGGGGCAGGAGCGTCCTGGCTGTCCTGGGCCCTCCCGCCTCTGCCTGTCCTGGGGGAGGCCGGATCCTGGGCTGTGTCCCGGGCCCTGTGCTCCGGGGCCTGCGCTGTTGGATTGGCGCTCCGGCCCCGCAGCCCCCTCCGCGGAGCCGCCTCCCGAGCCCCCCCGCGCTGCTCCGGTCCCGCCGTGCGCGCTGCAGCCCTTAGGGAGCTCGGTGCACTCTCCCGGGGCGCAGGTGCCTGTTAGTGTCCAGGGAGCCCGAGGGCATCCCCGCCCTCCTGGGTCCTGCTCCAACTCCCTGCGAGCCCCTTTCCACCCGGGAAGGTTGGTGCAGCTCCTGCTCCTCCGGGACGGGGCTCTCCTGTCCTGGGGACACTCGCCCCGGCCTCAGCCCGGCTCCTCGCGGGGCCCCTCCCCCTTTGAGACCTTTTGTTTCTTTATTTCTTTTTCCCCATCTTCCTACCTTGATAGAAGCGCAAACTCTTTTCGCTGTAGCGTTCCAGCTGTTCTCTCTTTAAATCTCAGGCCGAATTCGTAGATTTTCAGGATGATTTGAAGGTTATCTAGGTAATTTGGTGGGGACAGGTGATTTGGGGACCCTACTCTTCCGCCTTCTTGCCCCTCCTCCCTTTGTTGCTTGATCAAATTAAAACTTCATTATTGTATTCCATGACTCATGCCACCTTTAGAAGAATATGTCATGTGGGCTACTCCTTTGATTACTTATCCATAAGACCAGAAATCTACTAGGGATTAATATTCTTTCACTTCCTGTTACCTCAATTTCAACAATAGCTACATTTACTAATTAAAATAACCCTAGTCTTACACTTATTCCTAAGTGACATGTTCTTATACTGAAAAATTTCATCACATAACTTGTATAATTGTTAGGAATTTTTGTGTGATTACCAGGACTAAAATGTCAAATATGTGTGTAGGTTATGAATATAATATAATGAACCTCAATCACCCTTCAGGATGACTATGATAAAGAAAGGGACAAAAGGAGGGGGAAATAATAAGTGTTGAGAGAATGTGGAGAAATTGCAACCCTCATATATTTTGGTGGGAATATAAAATGGTGAAGCAACTGTGAAAAATGTTTTGGTATTTTCTCAAAAGATTAAACATAGAATTATCATATGATCTAGCAGTTCCATTCCTAAGTACACACACAGGAGAACTGAAGACCTATATCTATAAAAAAGTTTGCACTTGAATGTTTATAGCAGTTTTATTTATAATAGTCAAAAGATGGAAATGATACAAACATCCATCAGTTGATGAATGGATAAACAAAATGTGTTTTATCTGTTCAGCAGAATACTATTTAGCCATAAAGAAGAGTTGACATACTAAAACATGCTACAAAGTGGATGAATCTCAGGAACATTATTCTGAGTAAAAGAAACCAGACTGAAAAGGTCAAATAGTGTATACAATTCTATTTAAATGAAATATCTGGAATAGGCACTAGAGACAGAAAGCAGAATAGTGGTAGCTGTGGGTAGAGAGTGACTGCTTAATGGGTATGGGGTTTGCTTTTGAGGTGATGAAATATTTTTGAACTAAATAGAAGTTGTAGTTATGTAACATTGTGAATGTACTAAATGGCTCTGAATTGTATACTTTAAGAAGGTTAATTTTATATGGTATGAATTTTAGAATTCAGCAAAGAATAACCAAACTCACAGAATGGAGTGTGAAATTCTTAAACATTGATAGCCATTTGCTCACTTTCATCTTTTTGCATGTATCTTTATAATTTCGGGTTTAGGTAACCTTTCTTAAGGTAACATCTTTTTTTTTTTTTTTTAAAAAGTATGATAATTTTTCCAATAAAAATCTCTGAACACAGGATCCCTGGGTGGTTCAGCGGTTTGGTGCCTGCCTTTGGCCCGGGGCGTGATCCTGGAGTCCCGGGATGGAGTCTTGCGTCATGCTCCGAGCATGGAGCCTGCTTCTCCCTCTGCCTGTGTCTCTGCCTCTCTCTTTCTGTCTATCATAAATAAATAAATAAATAAATAAATAAATAAATCTTAAAAAAAAAATCTGTGGTTACTAAAAATAAATAACAAAAAAGATAAATTAAAATTGCCTTAATTTTACCACTTAGAACAACTCTTAACAGTTTTATATATGCCTTTCCAGTGTTTTTTCCCAAGTGTATTACATGTGCACATACCCTATATATGCATGTGCATATTTCCAAAAAAGGATCATATTGAACATAGTACTTATACTTATCACTTGATGTGTTAGATAATAATTTGGTCTATATTTTCTATAGTTACAGGAGCATATTACATAGCTTTTTCTTTTTTGATGCATCTGTTTTTTTAACTAGAGCAAAATTTCTCTTTGAATCCCTGGAGTAGCTCAAAGGAAAAAGCCACTTTATTGGGTTGGATTGGACTTGATTGGATTGGATTGGATAAAATTAACAAAGCCTGTGGAAACCAATGTAGAACCTGTGAAATCTTTGGCATCCTGTTTTATTATCAAATTCTCTAGCTAAATTTTAGTTGGTGACTTGATGTACACTTCCCCCCCTCAAGATGTCAGTATTGTATAAACCTGAGATAAATGTACTAATATATTCTGTATAATTTGCTAGAGCTATAAAGATTCTGGGGTGAAAAACAATGTTTATATGTTTGGGGTTTTTCCCATGCTACCAAGAAGTTCTCTAACACTAGCTGGATGTCCTAGAGTTCAACTCAATTCTGACATGTCTACCTGAAGATGATAGCCTTAGATTCCACCGGTTAAGGGCCCAGTCCTATAAAACTTGCACTACTAACTCCACCTCCCACTTTAGACATCAGTAGCAAGCTCAGGTTGTCACCTCTGTTTTTGATGGACCAGCTATATAGATTGGAGGATCCAATCACCCTCTTCCTGGGTTTGATTAATTTTTCTGGAGCAGCTCACAGAATTCAGAAAAACATTTTACTTACTAGATCACTGGTTTATTATAAAAGGATATAACTTAGAAACAGTTAGATGGAAGAGATGCATAGGGCAAAGTATGGGGAAAGGGTGCAGAGCTTCTATCCTCTCTTGCAGTGTGCCACAATCCACAAATCTCCATGTGTTCACCAACTGGAAGCTTTCTGAATCCCTTCTTTTGGGTTTTTATGGAGGCTTCATTACATAGGCAGGATGGATTAAATCATTGGCCATTGGTGATTGATTCAACCTTGGCCCTTCTTTCCTCCCCAGAAATCAGGGGGTGGAACTCAAAATTCTCAAAATTTTAACACATTAGTCACAATTAGTTCCCCTGACAACTAGTACTCATCTTTAGGTACTTTCCAAAAGTTACTTCATTAACATAAACCCAGTTGTGGTGGAAAGGGGGCTTATTATGAATAACAAGACACTGGTTCACTTTTACGTGTCTAGAGCAATTTCAGGTACTGAGGACAAGAGACCAAATATTATGACAAAACATGGTTCCATTGCTCTTTTCATTCAGGAAATTCCAAGGGTTTTGAGAATTGTGAGCCAGGAACTATGGATGAAGACCATATATATGAGAAATATATTTTGGTCTTTGAATAACCAAATAGAGATATTCCTTATGAATCACAGTACTTCAGGTTGCTATAATAAAATACCAAAGATTGAATGGCTTAAACTACAAAGATTTATTTTCTCACAGTACACAAGGATGGAAATTTAAGATCAAGATATTATCAGGTTTGGCTTTTCCTGCTGCCTCTTATAGATGGTCTTCTCATCGTGTCCTCACATGGCCATTTATCTTTGTGTGCACATCTCTTGTGTCTCTGTCCTAATCACCTCTTCTTTTAAGAGTACCAGTCAGATTACATTAGGGCTTACCCTATGGCTTCATTTTAACTTAGTTACCTCTTTAACATCCCTATGTCCAAATACAGTCCATGTTCTAAGGTACTAGGGATTAGATACCTGAATTTTTTTTGGCGGGGTCCACAATTCAGTACCTAACATTCAAGCTGAGAAGCACTGTTTCATTGTAACTAGAAAAATTTTATTGTATACTCAAACTGGGTCATCCAAATCTATCAAGAGGTAGATACTCTTATATTTTTAGGGATGATTCTAATTAGGAGAGGGGAGAATCAATAAAAAAGTCTAAGAGGCAAAAACAATAGGAATAATGTTTGACTTTCTTCCTCTTATACTAGAAAATATTTACATTTAGCATAAGAAAATTCAATAAAGCAATATATTCAACTATGTTGATTATCTGAAGTGAAATAGCACTATTTTAGCAGTTCATAATGAACTCACGAATAGGCACTGTCAATCAGTATCTTGTGGGGACCTGGAAAGTAGATTCTGCTTTTTCTGTGGGGGCAAATAGAGATATTCCTTTCAAATAGGAACAAATTAGGATAAGTTTGTTTGTTTTTGAAATAAGTTATGAACACTTTCTTTTAAAGATTAATTTATTTAAGAGAGAGAATAAACACAAGCCAAGGGAGGGGCGGAGGGAGAGGGGGAGAGAGAATCCTCAAGCATATTCCCTGCTGAGATGGAACCCAACATAGGGCTTGATCCCAAGACCCTGAGATCATGACCTGAGCTGAAATAACAGTCAGCCACTTATGTGACTGAGCTGCCTGGGCACCCCAATTAGGAACACTTTAGGTGAGTGGAATCATTTAAAAGGAGAATTTCTTTTCAGGGACCAAGTTTTGTTTGAATATTATCTTCAAGGTAAATATGGAAATTATGAAAAAGTTGTGAAAGTTTTTTAAAGTTTCCAAATTGTATAGTAATTATGACTTATTTAAAATGTATACTCTTCATTTGGGCAGGGGATAAAATGTTTTCTGAGGTATATATTTGGCTTTTTTTTTATGGTTTTATTTGTTTATTCATAAGAGACACACAGAGAGAGGCAGAGACAGGCAGAGAGAGAAACAGGCTCCTTGCAGGTAGCCTGTTGTGGGACTTGATCCCGGGACTCCAGGATTATCCCCTGAGCCGAAGGGAGATATTCAACTGCTGAGCTACCCAAGTGTCCCTATATTTGCTTTTAAAATCTAAGTGGAAACACATTTTAAGGGAAATATTACTTCTTTTTATTTCTCTTGTTTAAAACAAAGACATTTAGGGTGCCTGGGTGGCTCAGTTGGTTAAGCATCTGACTCTTTGAGTTTGGCCCAGGTCATGATTTCAGGGTCTGGAGATAGAGCCCTGCAGGTTCCACGCTTTCTGCTTGAGATTCTGTCCCCTCCCTTACCCTCTGCTTCTGCTTCTCCCTCTGCTGTCTTAAATAAATAAAATCTTAAAAAAAAACAACAAACACCAAACATATTTTACAGCTTTCGTATATTAACAATCTAATAATAAATACAACAAAAATCACCCAGAGAAAGCTAGGTTAATTTATGCATTTTCATTTAGGGTAAATTGACATTTGCCTATGAGGAGTCCCTTAAATGCAGCATTTCAAGGGATGACTGGGTGGCTCAGCGGTTGAGTGCCTTTGGCTCAGGTTGTGATCTGGGGATTCGGGATCGAGTCCTGCATCGGGCTCCCTGTGAGGAGCCTGCTTCTCCCTCTGCCTGTGTCTCTGCCTCTCTCTCTGTCTCTCATTAATAAATAAAATCTTTAAAAAAATTAATTCTTTTTTAAAAAATATTTTATTTATTTATTCATGAGACACACATACACATACACAAAGAGAGAGAGAGAGAGAGAGAGAGAGAGAAAGAAAGGCTGTCAATATATATAATATATATAATATAGTGTCAGTCAAGGCTGATACTATACTAGGTGACCTGTATCACAGTTTGACTTCTGTCCAAACCATCTTCATTCCCCTCTCTTTTCATATGTTTGATCCCAAAAGCATTTCCCTGAAGGCACTTCTTAATTAACATCTTGCATGATAATCTTGGTCTCAAGGTCTGCTTACCAGAGAACCCAGTGTTTGCTCAAAGTGTTCTAATTTACAGATTCTTTGTGATCCTATCTCAGTATTACTTGGCAGCCTGTTTTAAATCAGGCTACACTGTGTTTTCTGACAGAATATTACATGTTAACGTGAACCTTACTTTTCTGACTCTAGCACTCTGAAAATGGATGTTCTACTTGCAACACAGTTTAGATACTGCTAAAGAGATTGTATTTTTTCCCTAACCACTTTGATCTTATTATTTCACTGAGAAAAACATTCCATTTCAGAAGCAGCAGTTTATCCTCACTGCTTGGAATATTACAGAATTCAGATATACTCAGTTCTATTTAAATAGTTAATGCTAAGTCTGGTCAGCATTAACCTCTTTTTCATTTATAAAGAGAATGACACAAATTCATATCTATGAGTGGAATTTTCAGATTATCTCCATGCTACAAAAGAGAGAATTCACTGTATAATTTATTGCCATGGAAGATATTTCCATCAAGTATATTAGAAATACAAAATTTCTGGCAATGGCAAAAAACTTGTGGACAACTTAAAAGGGGGATTTTTAAAAAGTAACTATGTTTAATGTATTTTTATTTTATTTTTTTATGATAGTCACAGGGAGAGAGAGAGAGAGGCAGAGACACAGGCAGAGGGAGAAGCAGGCTCCATGCACCGGGAGCCTGATGTGGGATTCAATCCTGGGTCTCCAGGATCGCGCCCTGGGCCAAAGGCAGGCGCTAAACTGCTGTGCCACCCAGGGATCCCCCCTGTTTAATGTATTTTTAATGGTTTTATATGACTAACTTTTGAAAAGTTAATACATATTTTTAAAAAGATTTTATTTATCTATTCATGAGAGAGAAGCAGACACATAGGCAGAGGGAAAAGCAGGGATCCTGATGTGGGACTTGATCCTGGATCCAGGGTTCATGCCCTGAGCCAAAGGAAGATGCTCAACTTCTGTGCCACCGAGGCATCCCTGAAAAGGTAATATATAATGTAAATTCCCATTTATTGTGTAATTGGAATTATTTGTGAATTACCTTCATTCTTCCTATATTAAGAAATATAAGCATTAATTTAGTAATTTGCATGATTTATAAACATCATCACTAATTATTTTCAAACCCAATGCCAAAGTAAAAGAAAACTACGTACCAATATGTGTTATGGTTATATACACATACACGTATGCATACACACACAAACACACAAATTCTCTATAAAATTTTAGTGTATGAAATCCAGAAATATATAATGATAATAACCTCATGACCTAATGGAAAATAAGAAATTTAAGGTTGATTGAAATTTGAAAATCAATCATTGTAATTAACCATATTATCAGGCTGAAAATGAGAGAAAAATGAAAGAAAAATGTTTATCTCAATAGATACAGGGAAAGTGACAAAATTCAATATCCACTTAGGATATAAATTCTTAAAAATGTTTAGTATTGGAAGTATTAGTATTAGAAGGGAATTTTCTTCTATTACTAGAGATGTCTGTGAAAAACTCTAAGCTGATATCATATTTAATGACAGAAGATTGAATGCTTATTCCCTAAGATTGGAAACAAAACAAGAATGTCCATTCTCATTATTTCTGTTCAATGTGTTACTGGGCCTTGCCAGTGCAATAAAGCAAGAAAAGAAATAAAAAAGGCAGAGTAGAGAGTAATAAGTAAAGTAGTCTTTATCCTTAGATGACATGATGATTTATGTAGAAAATCCTAAAGTTTTTACAAAAAATGATGTTAGAACTAATAAGTGAGCCTATTAGCCTATGAGATCTATATGCAAAAGTCAATTGCATTTCTTTTTTAAAAAATTTTAGAAATATTTTATTTAAATTCAATTTTCCAATATCTAATGTAACACCCAATGCTCATCCCATCAAGTGCCCTCCTTAGTGCCTGTCACCCAATTACCCTGCCCCCCAACTCCTCCCCTTCTGCAACCGTTTTGTTGTTGTTGTTGTTGTTGTTTTTTCCCCTTCTGCAACCCTTTGTTTGTTTCCCAGACTTAGGAGTCTCTCATGGTTTGTCTTCCTCTTTAATTTTCCCCCACTCAGTTTCCTTTTCTGCATACTAGCAACAGACATTTGGAAATTGAAATTTGAAAGTACCATTTAGAGTACCATTAAAAAATACGATTTACTTAGGAATAAATTTAACAAAGTAATTGAAAGACTGATCCACTGAAAACCTCAAATTTTGCTGAGAGAAATTTTTTTTTTCCAGAATGGTGGCTTTATTAAAGCACTGCTGAGATGAATTAAAGGAGACCTAAATAAATGGGGAGATAAGCTAAAATTCATGGGTTGGAAGACTAAATACTGTTAAGATGTCAATTCTCTGTAAATTGGTCTACAGATTAAACATGATTTCAATCAAAATCCTTGCTGGCTTTCTTAAAAAAATTGATGAGATGATTCTAAAATTTATATGGAAATGCAAAGATCCTAGAGTAGCCAAATCAGTTTTTGAAAAACAACAAATTTAGAGAAATTATACTATAAGATTCCAAAATTTGCTACAGATCCATATTAATGAAGACAGTGTGTTACTGATGTCAGGATAGACACAGAGATCTTTAGACTAGAGAGTAGATCAGTGGAACAGAAAAAGGGTTCAAAAATAGACTTATATAGAGGAACAACTGATTTTTTTAGTAGTGAAAGGATAGTCTTTTAAACAAGTTGCATTTGAACAATTGGACATTTATATGCAGAAAATGAAATTTTACAAATCTCATACCACATAAAAAATATAATTGAAATGAATCATAAAGTTAAATGTAACCACAAGAACTATAACAATTTTAGAAGGAATCATAGGGGAATATGAAGATGAAGACAGACATAGATTTAAATTCCAGGTTTGGTCTTGAACCACCTGCCATATGCTACCTATGCAAGTAGGACTACCTGGCAAGTCACATAACTATTATGAGCCTCACTTTCCTTACTGATGGAATGGAGATAATATCTACTACAAAATGTGAATTTAAGGCAACAGTTCTTCCAACTATGGTCTTGAATCAGCAGCATTAGTACTGCCTAAAATTTCTTAGAAATGCAAATCCAGATCTACCAATTCAGCAAATTATGTTTTGCCTTCCAGGTGATTCTGATAAGTGTTTTAGAACCAATGATATAAGGATTATGTGTATTGTATGCTGAGTGTCACAGTTTTTTTGTGTACTAGGTACATGGATTAATTTCAAAAACAAATGTCTGCTCTGACGTACTGTTTATTCTCTTCTTTTACACTATTTCCTCCAGAAATGCCCATCTGATTTTTCTAACTTTAGTTTTCTTTTGGATCCAACTCAAATTCCATCAACCTCTCAAATTCCTTCCCAATCATAATAATTCTATACTCTTCATCCCTAGAATTTATTATCTAGACCTGTGCTGCCCAATATAGTAGGCACTAGCCACATACAGCTATATACTATTCAGTATATTCCACATACTGAAATGTAGCTAGTCTGACACGTGCCTGGATTTAAGAGACTTGGTATAAAAAATGAATGTATACTATCATTGGTTTTATATTGGTTACTTGTTGAAATGATAATATTTTGAATACACTGAATTGATAAAATACATTCTTAAAATTAATTTCACCTGTTTGCTTTAAAAAAAGTTTTTAAGTAATATCTACTAGAACATTTTAAATGATACATGACTTATATTATATTTCTTTTGAAGAGTACTGTCTCGACTTAGATCATTTATTTGCCAAAAACAACCTATTTACCGTGTTTTGGATTGTCATTTATTGTTATACTTCAGTGCTGTGTAATAGTTAAGAGCACACATCTAGAATAACACCACCTGAGTTCAAATCCTGGCAGTACTACATGGTTTTTTACTCAATTATAACATGGTGGTAATAATAGTTTCATCTTTATAGGTGAGGGTTAATTGAAATAATATATGTAAAATGATCATTCTAGGTTCATAATAAATGCTTAAAATAGGATATTATTCTTCTTCTAGATATAGTAATCATGAAATGATTTTATTTAGGAGGGGATGAAGAGGTAGACAAAAAAGACATAGGAACTGTTTTAGAGCTGCCTCATATGAATCTTTTTCTTTTTTTTTTGACTTTTAAAAAAATATTTTGTTTAAATTCCATTTGCCATATATAGTATAACATCCAGTGATCATCTCCTCATGTGCTCTACTTAGTACCTGTCACCCAGTTACACCATACCCGCACCTACCTCCCCTTCAGCAAACCTTTTTTGTTTTCAAGAGTTAAGTATCTCTCATGGTTTGTCTTTCACTCTAATTTTTACCCACTCAGTTTCCCTGCTTTCCCTTACAGTCCTTTTCAATATTTCTTTTTTTTCTTGCTTTTCTTTACATTTTAAAAATTTAAATTCAATTTGCTAACAAATAGTATAACAGCCAGTGCTCATCCCATCAAGTGCCCTCCTCAGTGCCCATCACCCAGTTATTCCATCCCCACCCACCTCCCCTTCTGCAACCGTTTGTTTCCCAGAGTTAGGAGTCTCTCATGGTTTGTCTCCCTCTCTAATTTTTCCCACTCAGTTCCCCTCCTTTCCCTTATGATGCCTTTCACTATTTCTTATATTCCATGTATGAGTGAAACCATATGATGATTGTCCTTCTCTGATTGACTTATTTCACTCAGCATAATACACTCCAGTTCCATCCATGTCAAAGCAAATGGTGGGTATTTGTCCTTTCTTGTGGCTGATTAATATTCCGTACTATATATACACTACATCTTCTTTATCCATTCATCTGTCGAAGGACATCATGGCTCCTTTCACAGTTTGGCTATTGTGGGCATTGCTGCTATGAACATTGGGGTGCAGGTGTCCCAACCTTTCACTATATCTGTTATCTTTGGGGTAAATACCCAGTAGTGGAATTACTGGGTATAGGGAATCTCTATTTTTAAATTCTTGAGGAACATCCACACTGTTTTCAAAAGTGGCTGTACAGTTTGCATTCCCACCAACAGTGCAAGAGGGTTTCCCTTTCTCTACATCCTCTCCAACATTTGTTGTTTCCTGCCTTGTTAATTTTTGCCATTCTCATTGGTATGAAGTGGTATCTCATTGTGGTTTTGATTTGTATTTCCCTGGTGGCAAGTGATGCGGAACATTTTCTCATGTGTTTGTTGGCCATGTGTAGGTTCTCCCATTCTGTAGGTTGTCTTTTAGTTTTGTTGACTGTTTCTTTTGCTGTGCAGAAGCTTTTTATCTTAAGTCCGAATAGTTCATTTTTGCTTTTCTTTCCCTTGCCTTCATAGATGTATCTTGCAAGAAGTTGCTGTGGCCAAGTTCAAAAAGGGTGTTGCCTGTGTTCTTCTCCTCTAAGATAATTTCTCTTTTTTCAGTCTCACTGTTAGTGTATAGAAATGCCACTGATTTCTGTGCATTGATTTTGTATCCAGCCCCATTGCTGAATTGCTCTATGAGTTCTAGCAATCTCGGGGTGGAGTCTTTAGGCTTTTCTGTATACAGTATCATGTCATCTGCAAAGGGTGAGAGTTTTACTTATTTGCCAATTTGAATGCATTTATTTCTTTTTTGATGTCTGATTGCTGAAGCTAGGACTTCTAGTACTATATTGAATAACAGTGGTGAGAGTGGACATCCCTGTCATGTACCTGATCTTAGGGGAAAGGCTCTCAGTTTTTCCCCATTGAGAAGATATTTACTGTGGGCTTTTCATAAATGGCTTTTAAGTTATTGAGGAATGTTCCATCTATCCCTACACTCTGAAGAGTTTTGATGAGGAATGGATGCTGTATTTTGTCAAATGCTTTCTCTGCATCTATTGAGAGGATCATGTGGTTCTTCTTTTTCTCTTGTTGATGTGATCTATCACGTTGATTGTTTTATGAGTGGTTGAACCATCCTTGAATCCTGGGGATAAATCCCACTTGGTCATGGTGAGTAATCCTCTTAATGTACTGTTGGGTCCTATTGGCTAGTATCTTGTTGAGAATATTTGCATCCATGTTCATCAGGGATATTGGTCTGTGATTCTCCTTTTTGGTGAGGTATTTGGTTTTGGAACCAAGGTAATGCTGGCCTCATAAAATGAGTTTGGAAGTATTCAGTCTGTTTCTATCCTTCAGAACAGCTATAGTAGAATAGGTATTATTTTTTCTTTAAACGTTTGATGGAATTCTCCTGGGAAGCCAACTGGCTCTGGACTTTTGTGTCTTAGGAGGTTTTTGATGACTACTTGAATTTCCTCCCTGGTTATTGGCCTGTTCAGGTTTTCTATTTCTTCCTGTTCCAGTTTGATGATTTGTGGGTTTCCAGAAATGCATCCATTTCTTTTAGATTGCTAATTTGTTGGCATATAGTTGTTCATAATACATTTTTAAAATCATTTGTATTTCCTTGGTATTGGTTGTGATCTCTCCTCTTTCATTCATGATTTTATTAACTTTGTCTTTTCCCTGTTCTTTTTAATAAGAGTTGCTGGGGTTTATCTGTCTTATTAATTCTTTCAAAGAACCAGCTCCTAGTTTTGTTGATCTATTATATGGTTCTTCTGTTCTCTATTTCATTGAGTTCTGTTCTAAGCTTTAAACTCTCTCTTCTCCTGCTTGGTGTAGGCTTTATTTGTTCTTCCTTGTTCTGCTTGAATCTTTATTAGCTCTCTTCTTCTGCTTGATATAGGTTTTGCTTACTGTTCTTTCTCCAATTCCCTTAGGGGTGAGGTTAGCTTGTGTATTTGTTCTTCCTTGTTCTGCTTGAATCTTTATTGCCTCTCTTCTTCTGATTGATATAGGTTTTGCTTACTGTTCTTTCTCCAATTCCCTTAGGGGCGAGGTTAGCTTGTGTATTTGACTTTTTTCCAATTTTTTGAGGGAGGCTTGTATTGCCTGCATTCCCCTCTTAGGACTGCTTTTGCTGTATCCCAAAGATTTTGAACTATTGTATCTTCATTTTCATTAGTTTCCATGACTCTTTTTAATTCTTCCCTAATTCCTGGTTGACCCATTCATCTTTTTGTAGGATGCTCTTTAACCTCCATGTATTTGAGTTTCTTCCAAATTTCTTCTTGTGACTGAGTTTTAGTTTCAAAGCATTGTGGTCTGAAAATATGCAGGGTACAATCCCAATCTTTTGGTGTTAGTTGAGGCCTTATTTGTGACCCCATATGCGGTCTCTTCTGGAGAAAGTTCCATGTGCACTAGAGAAGAATGTGTTTGGATGGAAAGTTCTGTATATGTCTGTGAAATCTATTTGGTCCAGTGTTGATCATTTAAGGCCCTTGTTTCTTTGGTGATGTTCTGCTTAGAAGATCTGTCATTTGCTCAGAGTGCCATGTTGAAGTTTCCTACCATTAGTGTATTATTATCTAAGTGTCTCCTTAATTTGGTTTTTAATTGATTGATATACTTGGCAGCTCCCACATTAGGGGCATAAATATTCATGATTGTTAGGTCTTCTTGTTGGATAGACCTTTTAAGTATGACAGAGTGTCCCTCTTCATCTCTTACTACAGTCTTTGGTATAAACTCTAATTTATCTGATATGAGGATTGCTACTCCAGCTTTCTTTTGAGGACCATTTGAATGGTAAATGGTTCTCCACCCTTTCATTTTCAGCCTGGAGGTGTCCTTAGGTCTAAAATGAGTCTCTTATAGACAGCATGTAGATGTGTCTTGCTTTTTTATCTAGTCCAATACCCTGCATCTTTTGATGGGATCACTTAGCCAATTCACATTCAGAATAACTATTGAAAGATATTAATTTAGTGTCCTTGTATTATCTTTAGAGTCCCTGGTTTTGTGGATTGTTCCTTGGGCTTCCTCTTTCTTTTATATAGTCTCCATTAATATTTCTTGCAGAGCCAGTTTGGTGGTCATGTATTCTTTCAGTTTCTGCCCATCCTGGAGACTCTTTATCTCTTCTTCTATTCTGAATGACAGCCTTGCAGGATATAGTATTCTTGGCTGCATGTTCTTCTCATTTAGGACCCTGAATATATCCTTCTAGGTCTTTCTGGCCTGCCAGGTCTCTGTGGAGAGGTCTGCTGTTAATCTGATATTTCTCCCCATGTAAATTAAGAATCTCTTGTCTCACACTGCTTTAAGAATTTTCTTTTTATCTTTGGAATTTGCAAGTTTCACTATTAAATGTCGAAGTGTTGAATGGTTTTTATTGATTTTTGGGGGGTCCTCTCTATCTTGTATCTGAATGCCTGTTTCCTTTCCCAGATTAGAGAAGTTCTCAGCTCTGGTTTGTCAAATATACTTTGTGGTTCTCTCTCTCTCAATTAGATGTATATTCAATTAGATGTATATCCCAATTAGATGTATATTCTTCCTTCTTAAGTGTATCATTTATTTCCCTAAGCCTTTCCTCATGGGCTCTTCTTTTTCTTCTTTTTCCCCCTCATCTTCCTTCCATTCCATCAATTTGCCTTTTATGTCACTCACTTTCTCTTCCACCTCACCAACTCTAGAAGTTAGAACGTCCAGTTTGGATTTCATGTCAGTAAAGTATTTTTAATTTTGGCCTAAATAGATCTCAATTCTGCAGTAATGATATTTCTAGCATTCTTTATGCTTTTTTCTAGCCACCAGTAACTTTATTGTACTTCTGAATTATATTTCTGACATCGTATTTGAATCCACATTCTGTAACTGTGGCAGAGAGTATTGCTTCTGGTTCTCTCTTTTGTGTGATTTCTTTCTTCTAGTAATTTTGTCCAGTGCAGAGTGGCTGTATGAACGAGCTGAGATAAAATTATCAACCACGACCTACCTAAATAAAATACAGCCAAGATGAGTCTGAAGAGGTCATAGATCAGAAAAAAAAGAAAAAGAAAAACAGAGCAGAGTAACACAAAAGGACCACTAAAGTGAAAAAGAGATTTTCAAACAAACTAGTAAAAATAAAAAAACCAATAACCAAAAACAAAGCAGGAAAAACCCCCTGAAAAAAGCAGAAAAGAAAAAGGGGGGGGGGTTGGTGGTGGTGAGAAAGTGGTAGTGTAGAAGGAATATAGTCTCTCTGAGGGGACCTAGTGGCTGATCCTCTTGGTTCTGAGTGTATTTTGGTCTGTATGTTAGAAGATGCTCAATCCTAAATTTATATATATATACCAGCAATACTTTCACCACAAAAACATAAATAAGATAAAAGAGGGGGTAGAATGGGAAGGAAGAGAGAATATAATCTCACAGAAGGAACCAACACAGTGATCCACTTGGTTTCGGGCATATTTTGGTTGTGTGTTAGAAGGTACTAACTTCCAGCATTGTAAAACAAAACGAAACAGAAAAAAACACAAAAGAAAAACCTGTATCTTGTATATCTCCCAAAATTAAATTGAATATACATTGCGGGGAATCCAGAAGTGAAAAATGTCCCTGGATATCTAAGACATGTAATGTAGAAATATGAAAGTCAAAAAGGAAAAAACTTAAAAATGAAGACTACTAGTAAAATATTGTAATTAAGGTGGGAAAAGAGAAAAAAATCTTAGAAAGTTTTAGCCTGATATAAAAAGGAGTCACAATGAAAAAAGAAGAAGGACCCTCTAGCACTATATACTATTCTCTCTCAGTCCTGGAGCTTCCCTTTGCTGCATGTTCAGTTAACTTGCTTTTCCCTTGCTATTCCAACAATTCTTCTGGGGGAGGGGTCTGCTGCACTGGTTGTCAGGTGTCTGTGCCTGCGTGGAGATACTCCCCCTCCCCTTGCCAGGTGCTGGGCTTAGTATGAGCTGTTTATCCTGTGAGACCTTCGTTCCCCTGAGGCCCCACCTCTCCCAGGTGCAAGATGAAATGAAGAGAAAAAAAAAAGTGGCAGTGGCCAGATTTCCAGCTCTGAAGTCGAGCTCCCCACAAGTAACTAACCGCAGTCTCCCAGTCCACACTGGCCTAATGGTCCTAGTCGCAGGCACGGGTTCACTGATCTACACAGCTTGCCAGGTGTTCAGTGGCAGGAGAGTTCTTGCTTTCCTGTGCCCTCCCTGCCTCCACCTGTCCCAGGGGGAGTGGAAGATAGTTGGTTTTGTCTGCTTCATCACCCTTGGGTCCAGGGCCCTGAGCTGCTGGACCAGTGCCCCCAGGGATAGCCTCTCACAAAGGAAATGGAGGACAGCCGCCTCTGTCTGTTGCTGGGCTCTAGGGTAAAGTGAACTCTGGGGCCAGCCTGCATAAACCTGCAGGCTTCTCCCGAATGCCCCAGATTGTTGTGGTACTCTAGGCCTTTACTGAGATCGGGTCGTGGTTTGTGGTGAGCTTCCCTCACCACTGGCGCCCCTTCTCTTATAGTGACTCCAGGGATCTTGAGGCTTCATTGCCCCTTCTGCGTTCTGCCCCATTTCCATGCTAAGCACTTTTCTATCAGGGAAAACTCAGGTGTGGATTTTTAAAGTTCCCACTTGTCCAGGGCTGGGCTTTCATGCCCTGGAGGCTTTCATTTTTCCACTTTAGCCCTGCTAGTTGTGGTTCCCCTCCCCCACTTCATTTCTTTTTAATTTTTTTCACCTCCTATTTTGGTAGAAGCAAAAAATTTTCTATCTGTAGCATTTCAGCTGTTGTCTCTTTACATCTCAGGTCAAATTTGTAGTTGTTCAGGATGCTTTGAAAGTTATCTAGGTATGTTTGTAGGACCAGATGGGTTGAGGACCCCTACTCTTAAGCCATTCTGACAGTCTCATATGAATCTTCCATTGTTTGAAAAAGTACAGAAATTGGAAAGTACTGGTTGTTAGTTCCATTACACAGAGTCATTTTGGAGGTTTAATATTCACATAAACTACTTCAGGTAGTTATGTACTGAGTTTGGATCATACAGTTTGGGGGAGGAGTTGAAACAGCCATGTCTCTATGTGTGTTAATCCTGAGGGTTCATGTTGAGCAGTGTGGATAGACAGGACTGGCTGGCATCACAATTTGTGGGACTCAGTGCAAAATAAAAGTATGTGGCACCTTTTAAAATTATTAAGAATTTAAGGGTGGCACAGCAAAGCATTAAACCAAGCATGTGATCCTTTTAACCACAGGCTACATAAAGCCATCTCTGCCAAAAGACTTATAGAAATGTATGTGATGGAGAATGTTTTTCTTCAAATAGAATTTGATACTTCACTTCTTTTTTTTAAAAGGGATAACTTTATTTATTTTTAAAGATTTTATTTATTCATGTGAGACAGAGAGAGAGAGAGAGAGAGGCAGAGACACAGGCAGAGGCAGAAGCAGGCTCCATGCAGGGAGCCTGATGTGGGACTCGATCCTGGGTCTCCAGGATCACGCCCTGGGCTGAAGGCAGCGCTAAACTGCTGAGCCACCCGGGCTGCCCAGATACTTCACTTCTTAATAAACAAATATCAAACACCTCCTAGCTCTTGAGCATTGGTAGACCAAAGATAAACATGCTCTGTTTCCTCCCCTGTGAGAAGAGCTGATAGATACCAAAGGGAGAGCCACCATTTAAAACTTAGGACAGAGGGGCAGCCTGGATGGCTCGGTGGTTTAGTGCTGCCTTCAGCTTACGGTGTGATCCTGGAGACCTGGGATTGAATCCCACATCCGGCTCTGTGCATGCAGCCTGCTTCTCCCTCTGCCTGTGTCTCTGCCTCTCTCTCTCCATGTGTCTCTCATGAATAAATAAATAAAATCTTTAAAAATAATAAAAAATTAAAAAGTAAAACTTAGGACAGAGATGATAGATAATATTCTTTCTGTACCAGAATTAATTTTTCTGTTCTGAATTTATATATATTAGACTGTTTGGGCTGCTGTAATAAAATACCAGAGATTCAGTAGCTTATTAACAATAGAAATATGTTTCTCATATGTTTCTCATATGTCTAAGCCTTCAGATAGTTCTGAAGGCTTGGAAGCTCAAGATCAAGGTGCCAGCATGATTGTGTTCTGTAAGAGCCCTCTTCCTGTTTTATAGCTGGTGCCTTCTCACTGTGTCCTCACACGGTGAAAGTGGAGAGGGATCTCTGTGGAGTCTGTTTTATTATTTTTATTTTTTTAGATAGAGTGCGTGTACATGATTGGGTGAAGGGGCAGAGAGAGAGGGGGAGAATTTAAAGTAGGCTCCATGCTCAGCAGGAGCCTGATGTGGGGCTCCATCTCACAACCCTGAGATCATGACCTGAGCCTAAATCAAGAATCACATGCTTAATGGACTGAGCCACCCAGGCACCCCTCCCCAACCTTTTGAAGTCTGTGTTATAAGAACACTAATCCCATCTATGAAGCCTTCCCTCTCATGACCCTTCCATTAAGCACCTCATAGAGGCCTAATACCATCATCTTCAGGGGTTAGGATATTTTTATTTGAACTATAGTTGACATACAATGTTATGTTAATTTCAGGTATAAACACTCAACATTTTTGTACATTACAAAAGGCTCGCAGTGGGATCCCTGGGTGGCGCAGCGGTTTGGCGCCTGCCTTTGGCCCAGGGCGCGATCCTGGAGACCCGGGATCGAATCCCACGTTGGGCTCCCTGTGCATGGAGCCTGCTTCTCCCTCTGTCTGTGTCTCTCCCTCTCTCTCTCTCTCTCTGTGTGACTATCATAAATAAATAAAAATTAAAAAACAAAAAACAAAAGGCTCACAGTGATAAGTGTAGTTAACATATGTCATCACACAAATTATTACAATATTATTGACTATATTTCCTATCTCTGTGTTTTAATTATTTTATAATTGGAAGTTTTTACCTCTTCATCCCCTTCTGCTATTTTACTCATTCTTGCCATCTCCTCTGGCAACTACTAGATTATTCTCTGTACTTATAAATCTATTTTGTTTTGTTAATTCATTTGTTTTTTTAGATTCCACATATAAATGAAATCATACAGTACTTGTTTTCTTCTGTCTGAGTTATTTCACTTAGCATAATACCCTCTAGGTCCATCCATGTTGGTACAAATGGGGAGATATCATTCTTCTTTATGGCTGAGTAATATTCATGTGTGTGTATGGTTTGAGATCTGGAAGAGTGATGCTATCACCTTTGTTCTTTTTTCTCAAGAATACCTTGGCTATTTGGGGTCTTTGTGGTTCCATACAAACTTTAGGATTATTTGTCTTAGTTCTATTTTTTTAAAAATGCTTTTGGTATTTTGACATAGATTGCATTGAATTTGTAGATTGCTTTGAATAGTATGGACATTTTAAAATATTAATTTTTGTAGTCTATAAGCACAGTATATCTTTCATTTGTGTCATCCACCAATTTCTTTCATCAATATCTTATAGTTTTCAGAGTATGGGTCTTTCACTACCTTGGTTAAATTTACTCCTAGGTATTTTATTCTTTTTGATGTACTTGTAACTGGGAATATTTTTTTAAATTTCTCTTTCTGTTACTTTGTTATTAGTGTATAGAAAAGCAACAGATTTATGTGTATTAGTTTTGTATCCTGTAAGTTTACTGAATTCATTTCTTAGTTCTAATAGTTTTTTGGTGGAATCTTTAAGGTGGCTATGTATATTATCATATAATCTGCAAATAGTGACAATTTTACTTCCTCCTTAACAATTTGGATGACTTTTATGTTTTTTTCTTGTCTGATTGCTATAGTTAGGACTTCTAGAACTATGTTGAAAACAAGTCATGAGTTTGGACATCCTTTTATTGTTCTTGATCCTAGGGGAAAAGCTTTCAACTTTTCACCTTGAGTATGATGTTACCTGTGGATTTGTCTTGTATGGCCCTTATTATGTTGAGGCATTTTCCTTCTATACCTACTTTGTTGAGAATTTTTATTATGAATGAATGTTGAATTTTGTCAAATGCCTTTTCTGCATGTATTGAGATGATATGTTTTTTGTTCTTCATTTTTGTTAATGTGGTGTATTGCACCAATTGATTTATGTACATTGAACCATCCTTGCACTCCTGGAATAAATCACACATGATTGCAGTGCATGATTCTTTTAATGTGTTGTTGAACTTGGTGTGCTGATATTTTTTGGATGATTTTTGTATCATGTTCATCAGAGATATTAGTCTATAATTCCTTTCTTGTAATGTCTTTGGTTTTAGTATCGTGTTAAAGCTTGCCTGGTAGAATGAATTTGGAAACATTCTTTTCTCTTCAATTTTTTGGAATAGTTGAGAAGGATAGGAATAAAATGCCTTTTGACTCCTGGGGGGTTTATAATTTTAACATGTGAATTTGGGATTATATCATTCAGAACATAGCAGAAGATAAACACAAATAAAGATTGATTATGTTTTGGAAGAGTAACCAGAAAGAGAAAGTTCCCTGGATAATTTTGTTGCTTTCATTTCAAAGAAAGGAAAAAAATATTTTTCACTGAAAAATAAAAACGTGTGCTTGTCATTCTGGTAAGCCATTTATGATGAATATATCAAGGGAATATAAATATCATGTAACATGTCCATAATTTAGGTTATCATTGGATTTAAGTGAAACTTTTTTATACAGGGGTAATAGCACTGAGCTTTAATTGGTATACAAAATGCAGATGCACTTGTATTTTCAATATATGTATCCAACTCTTTTCACCCTTAATGTTAAAATACCAGCATTTTCTCTGTAGGATGGAGTAGGGTAGAGCATGTGTATACTTCACCCTCAGCTGCTGCCAGATGACTCAGCCAGTACCTGTGGGTGGGGAACTGCCTGGTTTTTCTTTCATTGTCAAGCCTAGGCATACTCAGGGAGAAAGCACCTGCCGCAGATCTCTTTATTTTTGAACTTATCATCAGTGGTGTTGGCCAAGAGAGCCAGCTGGTGAGCTTATGTACCTATCCAGCCCTCCTTATGGTCTTTCCTTCAATGTTGGAAAAACAAAGTTGAAATTTGCCACATGTTTTAGCACTAGATTTGGCATTTACTGTGATGAATAGGTTGATTATATTACAGAGTCATATCCAGGACACCCGACGTTTCTTGCCTTACCATCCAAGGAGAAACATTTCTTCTGCTACCTAATTTACTATAATTTACCTGGATGTGTTCTTTTGGGGGGTAGATAAGGTAGATATCTTTAACTATAATCCTGACTGATTTGAGACTATTCCTATTGGCAATCGAAATTTATATCTATTTAGATTTATATTTTTAATTTTATTCCTATTTAGTTTTTTGAAACAGAGTGGTATCTGCTTATTGTAGGTTCAGATACCTAATTCTTCATTTATCCACTAGCTAACTGGGACTTTAGCTAAGACAATTCAGTATCCTCATTTATATAATAGGAACAGATGAATAAAATTCTTTTTTCCTAATGCAGTGGTTAAGGAATAGGTTTCAGAGACAGAAGTACCTGGGTTTGAAATCCTGGCCAGTGTGCTGTTTGCTACTTTTGTTTTGGACTTCACCTTTGCTTTCCGTCATATATAAATGAAAGATTTGTTATAAAGATTAAAGAGGAGAATGTATGTAAAGAGCAAAGTGTATGGTACACAGCAAGCACTCAATATATTGCAGCTTTTAATATTATTATTCTTTTTCAGCCTAAAATCCTATTTTTACATTGATTTCATTCATTTCTTTCTTTAATGAGTACATATAGTGCTTTCTGTATGCCAGGTCCTGTTCTAAGCATACTACAGATATTGTCTTTATTAGATCCTCATGGTTACCCTATAAGATAAGTACTTTTCAGAATCTCTAATACAAAATTAATGCACAAGGTAAAAGTAAAAACTTGCCCAAGTGCACACTGCTTGTGATTAAGCCAGATACTTAAAAGATATTTTTAGCATTTGATTTATATAAAGTCTCTTGATTTTCTTTTTTACATTAAAGTGCAAGTCGACTCACTGTATTTTTGGTTCTTCTCAGGAAGATTTGAAGAAACATTCGGTAGCTTACTCTATTCCCTACCTTGATGGTGTTTCCGTGACTTTGATCAGGGCCAGCTGGAGGTAGCCCGTTTTTGTCACCAGAGTGTGCTGCGATTCCATGAATTTGAATTTACTGCAGCTGCTGCATAGCTGGAAGAGAATCTCTCCACTGCTTTTGCTACTGCTTAGCAACCATAGGTTTTTCAATTTGACTCTTTACCATCCCCTGGGCAACTGCCTGAGTTCCAAGTTATTTTCTTTTTGTGTTATGCCATCTTTCCTGCTCACTGCTGTCCTCATGTAAATGAAGGAGCCAGAGCTGCTGGCTTGTTAGCAGAGTGCCTAAATGCCCCAGAAGAGCTCTGTGTTGTCAAGCATTATGATGTTGCCATCACACTCATTATTTTGCTAAATAAGAAATCAGTATGAGGTTGCCAAATGGATGGCTTTTTAAGAATTTGATATCAACAGCTTTTTGTTAAACTGGTCACTGCTTTTAAGATTTGCATGTACTGTCTTTCATGTTATCTGGTAAGTTCCTGATGAAGTTGAGATTAATCAGAGATGCATTAAAATGCTTATAGGAAAAAAAATGCTTATAGGTTTGATAGATAAGCCCCTATGGAATATTAATATTTTCTATAACCAAAATTTCTTATCATTATGAATAAATATTGCCTGTGATTCTGATTGCAAACTATTCGTTCATGTTCATTTGTAGATTAAAAGGGATACTTGGGATGTTTATGTAGTATGAATTATGAAAAAAGCACAGATTAAGGTCGTAGGGTGGGTTGGGTAGCTACATACACATACACACACACACATAAACACCAAAGAGGCATAATAAGGCAGTGTCTCTGGCAGATTAATCTTACCTTCTACAATAAGTTAAGAAAACTTTCCATGTTTTTCATCATTCTTTTTTTAAAATGAATTCACCTCTTGATGGTAATTATCCTAGAAAATTTGACCAGGGGAAGCTTAAAGAACTAACTCACCAAAATGAAGTTAGCATGGAAATGGGATCCTATCATTAGAAGTTGGTTATGTGCATTGTTTTCTGTATATTAATTAATCTGTAGTTTTCCTTTAAGGAAAGTTTTTACACTCTTACAGGGAGTTTGTCAAGAGTCTAGGCTGATTTGTGAGATATCTTGGGAAATGATTTACATTACTTTGGCAGAGACTTCTTTTTGCAGATAACACTGTCTTTAAGCAAACAGTGTTTGTATAACCACCTTGTGTAGCAACATTCAGCTAGTAGATAACAACCTTCACATGCCTGATAAAATGATGAAATCATTGACTAGCAGCATTCTTAAGTGGAGTCCACATTTTATAGCAATGTGATAATTCTGCTTAATGTGGAAATGGTTACAGAGTCTAATATGTGTGGAATTCCTGCTTGATGACCACTTGCTTGAAGAAAAAAAAATTCAAGAAGTTCTAGTCTGGTTACTTCATTTTGAATACATTTCTGACTATTTGATTTAATTGAATCCACTGACTAGTATGTTGGTTCATAACTTTGAAATGTAATAGGCCCCTATGGAATGAGTATCCTCTATTAACCTTGTTTCAGACTAAAATAAATAAGAGATTTATGATTTTTGAATTGCATGTATAAATCACATTTTTGGGAGGGGAAAGTTAGCAAATAAAACATATTCTTGAAACATTAAAATAATTAGGTAAGACTATCTTATGAACATCCCAGTGTCATAAGCCATTAAGAGATTAGATTTTAAATGTTTTCACCACAAAAAGAATTGGTAATTATGAGGCATAATGTAAGTCTTAGCTATGGAGATAAATGATTTGCAATATACAAGAGTATCAAATCAGTATGTTGTATGCTTTATACATACACAATGTTATATGTCAGCTGTATCTCAATAATGCTGGAAAAGAAATTTCTGGATAAGAGATTGGGCCAAGTTCAACACTGTATTTAGATTTCTTTTCTTTTCTTTTCTTTTCTTTTCTTTTCTTTTCTTTTCTTTTTTTTCTTTCTTTTCTTTCTTCTTTCTTCTTCTATCTTTTTCTTCTTCTTTTTAAAGATTTTATTTATTTATTCATGAGAGACACAGTGAAAGGCAGGGACATAGGCAGAGGGAGAAGCAGGCTCCCTCTGGGGAGCCTGATGTAGGATTCCATCCCAGGACCCTGGGAATCACAACTTGAGCCAAAGGCAGATGCTTACCCACTGAGTCACCTAGGCATCCCTAGGTTCCTTTCAAAATTAAAATAATTAAGGTAATCAGGTCTTATACTGGGCAAAGATTTTTTCCCCCCATATTTTATCTCAGTGATGTTTTTCTATCTTTGTTTTTTACAAACTCGGTTTTTTTTTAGGAGATTGTAGGGATAAAGATCTGATGCCTAGATAGATATAAAGGAGCATTTATCTAGAAATGCCATTAGCCATTTTTTTCATGTTCTTTAATGGACCTTCTGGAAATTTATAAGAACGTCTTAAGTGTGTGGATTGCATATGGATTAAAGATAGACTTTAAAAAAATCTGAAATAAAGCAAAAATTTTGAAATTATTGATGAATTGAAATACAAATAATATACTCATATTTTCATTTCCTTATTCTAAACTTAGATTTCTCAATCACTGCTTTTCAGGGACTGTGTTTTGGTAAAAGTGCATATTATCCTTTAGCTTTTAATCAGGATATTTTCAGGATTGTCCTACTTTCCAGTTTTCTTCTGTCCTCAGTCAGACCTTTTACTTACCCTGTTTCTGTTCATTTATTTATCTCTTACTTTTTATATGTAGAATGATTCACTTATTATTCATTTAACTAATATTTATTACCTGCCTTATATTTCCCTGGTCCAGAACTGGGGTAAGATATTGATTACAGAAGTTTCTAATGTCTGTCTTCAGAGTGCTTACAATCTAGCCAAGCAAAGAAGAAATAGATAATTGAACTATGATTATAATTTTACATATTACAATATTCTTAAGTAGTCATACTTCTACATCTTCATACTAGAGGATATTATGTTACTTTTAGAAACAGCCTATATTTTTTGTTTACGGGAGTTAGTTGAAGAGTGGAGAGGGACAACATTGTTATGTTATTTGTCTAAGTACAGGTTTAGTGGCCATAATTACGGGGGTATTGCCCATTGTACTGTCTGAGGTTTTCACTTCTAGAATATTCCTCACTTCCACAGATTTCTCTCAGGGCTCATCATGTTCAGCTACTCTGTATCAAGACAATTTTTCATCCTAGAGTCTTTCCCTTATCCCTTGGTTTGGAAGTTTACCCCCATTTTCCCTGAAACCATGTTTCCTCTTCCCTTGTATACATATATTTATTATTAACTAAATTAATGTCCACAATAAAGCATTTTATATGTGTGTTGTGTCGATATGTGTTAGGCTTAAATAGAGTTTAGAATAAAGATGAATAGATTTACTTCACCCCTGCACTTACTGAAAGAATTTATAATCTAGTATATTTGATAGTTACAAATAAATACTAGTTAATGTCATGATTATTCTTTGTGTATTTCCCAGCTCAGAGTTGGGTTTCAAAAAATACTGATTCAGTTAATTTGTGTTATTTTTTTATAGATTTCTAAGGAGAGAAACATCTCTTAGAAAAGATTGACTTCCGTCTGTGTTCATTATGCTTGAAATCATTAAACCTCTTAAAATTATGGATAGTGGCCACTAGTTTGAAGACATATATTGGGAAATATCTGAAATGCTAGTTTTTGTTGTTTTCTTATTGGCAAATTCCTAAGTAATAGAGCTTTGATTGCACGAATCTCTAGAAATCTAATGCTACCTTTTTTTTTAGTTTCTCAATATTATTTTCTCAAATAGTTCCATAATGTTTATAAAATATTTAATTAATTTGAAAATCACACACAATATCCCTATTCTTTCTCACTATTAAGTACCCTATTAGAGAGTTTTTATGGAATTTGGGCTTCCTAAAGATTTATAGTAAGTGTTCATATTTTCCAAAATAAAGAAGCAATTAATTTCTGAAATTTGAACAGCATATTAAAATAAACATTAGCATAATGTTATTAACATTGTTGTTTTCTGCATATTTGTTGGAAACCTGTTTAATCACTGCCAGGGAGACTGTCATTTACTATAAACCAGTATTCTTCTGAACCATTCCTTCTTTGTAAGGCTGATTATAGTTTATCCCCAATAAAGGTTTCTGTCAGTATTGAGTTACTTTGTAATTTAGTTGTCGGCATTAAAAGCTGAATTAAAATGGTAAATTTGTCCTTTAGTTCGCCGCTTCCCCATTTGTTACTGCTTGGGCTGACTCAGGTTTCTGCTGTTCTAATCAGTTGTAAATTTGGGTAGAATTTAGCAGTTAATTGGGGGAAGGGAGGAACAAGAGAAAAAAGATACACAGCCTACTTCTGATGTATGATGCTCTACAATCCTGTGATGTTTTCTCTCTGCAAGTGATCAACTCCTGGCTACCCTTTGACACCTATCCTTTTTTCCTTGTGGAGAAATCAAGGAAATGTCTGCAAAGTCTTCTAGATTGATACTGATAGGATGGAGGAAAGTTCATCAAGTTTTTTCAAACGTCAGAAGTTAAAGTTTCCTTCTGGGATAGGAGTCAGAGCATCAAATAGCTAGGGAGAGAAGACCTGTAGAGCAGCTTCTCTCAAACATTCCTGTGTATTATAATCATCTGGAGAGCTAAGAAAGACCACTAGGGCCAAGGCTCCTTGAAAAAGGCCAGGGCTTTTATATTTACACTGAATTCCCCAGGTAATCCTAGTAACCAACCAAAGTTTAAGAATGTCTATCAGGGGCTAAAAAGATATCTCCAGTCTGAATTTCCTGGGCACCATGAGTGATGAAGGGAAAGCAGTAGAGCAGTGAGAGGAGAACTAACCTTTGTGAGGGCCTGTTATGTTCAGGTAACAAGTTAGCTGTTTTTGGGTGCTGTCACCCTAAATCTTCATAGCAGCAGCACAATGAGGTAAATATGACTTCTATTATATAGGTGAGCAAATTAAAGTTCAGAACAGGGATATAAATTTTCTAAGATGGTGCAGTGTACGCATCAGAATTTGATTTATGTCAATTCTGTTTGTATCTAAAAACTACTTTCCCGCTTGTACCTTAATGAGTTGTAAAAATTAGACAATGTATGCAAAGCACTTTTAAGCACAGCACTGGATGCTTCTATAGTAAGCTTTCCATGTTAAGAATCATCATCATCATCATCATTATTACTATAGTTCTTGCTTCGAGACATGCATGATGTTAGAGGCCAGTGATATAAAGATAATAAGACATGACTATCCTTAAACCGTTTAATAATACTGGAAGGACCTCACAATTGAAAGTAGTATTTTATTTCTTCTGGGCATCCATTATAAAATGTGACTCAAGTCAGGTAGAAAAGCAAGATATGCTGAAATAGAGAGATGAAGGCTGTGGTAGGGCTTATGCCCAGGCCAAGGGACAGACTTCCCACATTCAAGCCTCCCACTGAGTGCAAATTCGAACTTGCGCTGCAGAAAAACTCACAGTTGCTACATGTTGTGGATCATAGGCCATTTAAAGAGTTTTTGAGCACTTAGCGTTTATTTCTATCAAATGTGTTTTTAGAACCCTTACTCTGATTCCTATTTTATTATTTATTTATTTATTTATATTTATTTTTTAAAGATTTTATTTATTTATTCATGAAAGACACAGAGAGAGAGGAAGAGGCAGAGACACAGGCAGAGCAGGCTCCATGCAGGGAGCCTGATGTGGGACTTGATCCCTGGACTCCAGGACCACGCCCTGGGCCAAAGGCAGGCACCAAACTGCTGAGCCACCCAGGGATCCCCTGATCCCTGTTTTAAATAAAAATATTGTAAGTGAGCACAGTGTTTGGAAAAGTGACTATTATAAGGAAAACCTCTTCCTTTCAAGTTAGTGGAGATTTTTGGTCTTTTGAGCCTCCTCTTGATTTTTTGCCTTTCTTATGTCTCATAAGAAAATTAGCCAGAACGTAAGAAACTTGAATCTGAAACTAGTTGTTTTATTACTCTTAGATATTAGAATTAAGGTAATAGTGGAAGGGATAATTGAATTTTTTGGCTGAATTGAAGTTTTGAAAGTTTCTGAATTTCAGTGCTGCTATGGATTCATGTTTGAGTTATTGTGGTTACTCTACCTTGTGTTTATTTGTAGCTTCTAGTTATCAGCAGTGCCTGGCACAGTGTTTGACCTGAAGTGAATATTCAGGAATTATGTTTGACATGAATGCATGAATGACAGTAAATAATTAGCAAATTACTGGTAAATTAGTAATTGAAGAACATTTTTGTGATAATCATACCATGTTGAATAAATTACTCTGGAAGACATTTGTATACTGAGATTTAAAGAATGTGTCTGTGAAGTCTAATTATTTTGTAAGATTTCATTTCATTAGGTTCTTTTTGGTGTCACTTCCACAGAAAATAATTTTATTATTTTGGTTTTCTTCACCTGTCTAGCTTTCAGATTTACTTTTGTCAGTCATTGATAGTATCTTGTTTAGTTGAGGAGGATACATTGTTACATATTCCTCCAGATTAATACTTAGGAGCCACATTCTTCATACTTTATTTTCTGTCAAACCAGTTATATTTGGTGAGATGAGTTTTCATGTGAGCAGAGAAATTGGTGGTTATATCATGCAGAACCATATTTCCTCTTACTTTAAATGGATTTAAAAGTGTTAGGAAACTATCAAATTCTTTTCCTAAAAACAAAAACTTGTTTCTGATATTTAATATTTGCAATTCATTCTACTGAATATATTTCATTGGCTGTTATTTAATGTAATGAATTATATTCTTCCAGCTGTAAAGCACTCAGAGGGAAGGTTGTAAATAGCTGATTGCTGTTCATGTTGTTTCTTCCCACTAGAGTAATGAATTAAAAAAATACACATCAGTATGAATTTTCAGTATTTCTCCTGGTTCAAAATGTTTTGCTTAGGAGTGTTTATTAATTTTTTAAATTAAGACTTTTTCAAGAGCAATTTTAGATTTACAGCAAAATTGAGGGGAATGTACAAGATTTCCCATACACCCTCTGTTCCCATGTGTACAACCTCTCCAATTATCAACATTCCCTACCATAGTGGTAGACCTGTTAATAGTTGATGAACCTACATTGACATATCATTATGAATCAGAGTCCATAGTTTGTTGATATTACTCTTGGTGTTGTACATTTTATGCGTTTGGATAAATGCATAATGATATGTATCCAAGTGTTGTCTTTTTTATATCTTTTTTTCTTAAAGCTATTAAAATATACTATGATTTTCTTCTTATATTCTGTTTTTATGCTATGAACATAAATGTATGTTTTTGTGTAAGATGATTTCTTATCAACCAGTAGCTAAGCACTATTTCTCTCCATTTTCACACCTTTCCTCCCCATCTCTTCATCTTCTGTGTCTTCCATTTTATCTTCACTTTCCTTCTCTGTTAGCCTCTTTGCTCTCTTTTACTCTCTCCTTGCTCCTCTGAATTTCCCATCTCCCCCCTCACCAGCTGTACTCAAGTTAGAAATTGAGGCTGGACTTGGTTTTTATAAGGACTAATAATGCTGATGCAGCACAAAGGCTGACATTTAAAAGTTGGGCTCCTGCATAGGGCTTGAATTAGGAAATTTTGTTGCCATGTAACTTACTTTTTTCTGGAAACTTGTTCTATTGCTTACCTTTAATAAGTAAAAGCCTAGCTATGCCTTAAAAATCTTATCTAGCAAACAAAGCTTGTCATAGTGAGTGTTATATGGTAACAACTCATTTAGTTATTTATTTCTGGAAATATTGTATCTTTCTTCTGAATGTAGGTACTTTTTTTTTTTTTTCCCTCAGCAAAATAACCTTTTAGGCTAAATAACCTAATCATCCGAATAAGCAAGGAGAGCATGAAAATATTAGGAAGAAGAGATTCCCTGCCACATCACTCCCCCTTTCTGATCAGTACAGTCATTTAATTTTATTTTGTTGTTATTCTTCCTGAACTTTCTTCCTCCCTTCTGTTTTTTTTTTAATACTTTTTTTCCATATCATATCATTATTTTTAACGTCCAATGTTTATAATATGAGGGCCAGGGCTTTCTCCCCAACTCAAGTATATAAATTTTTGATTGGCTTGTGTGGCCAATAGGGATACTTCTTCTTGTCTAATTTGGTTTCTGGGAAGACTTCATTCAGGTCGTCAGTGGTCATCTGATCAAATGGAATTATGTTCTTCATCTTCTCCAGCTCTTTTTCATATTTTTCAATCCTGGCCTTTGGGAGAGACAAAAACTCAGCATAGCTTTTCACATCTTCTTTTTCCTCAGCATCCACTTGGACAGTGTATTTATCCTCTGGCACAGGAACCTTTAGGGCATTAAACTTCTTCTCAAAGTCGTCTACCAAGCCAGCCTTTGCCACATTGGCCTTGTATTAAGCCCAGTTGATAGCAGGTGGTTTCTCAGGAAGAGTAGCCAACCTGGAGGTAAGCATCTCATTCCAGGATTTCAGGGAGTTGGCAATGGCCTTCTGGTTTCAGGGTATGATCTCCCCAGAAGCTACCTAGTCAATGGTTTTTAGAGCAAGTTTTCGCCTAGCCATCTTGAGATCCTTCACCGACCCCGGCGGCCCACAGTCCACAGCCTTTTTTCCATACTTTTAAGGTAAAGACTTCTTAGCTGGAAATCAATTCAGATAATAAGGTATATTTTAAGGTAGTAGTTTTTTTTTTATTTATAAGAAGAAAACTTTACTAATAAGAAGGATGGGGAAAGGGAGAGAGAAGAAAAATGATGAGTAAGGCAATTAATTGTGAATTTACTAAGGAGTAGAAGTGAGCATGATCTAAAGGAAAATGTAATAGAGTGACTGCTTCTGTTTTAAAAGAGCAGAGATTGGGAGTTATATGACTTATGTTCTAAGTGTGATTCTGTAATAAATCATGTAACGTTCCTGACAACAGAAATTTCCTGCTTGTTATATGTAGTAGAGGAACAACATCCCAATTTTACTTCTCAAAAAATTATAATTTTTATGGTAATTTTATACATCATGTATGCCACTTTTCCTAAATTTTATAAGTTGGAGAAAAATGGACTTTGCCATTTTTATAGAAATAATACTTGAATACAAGTGAACAGAAAATGTGAAGTGGCAACAAGAATAAAATAAAGAACATTTATAATCCCATCACCCCAGAGATCACCGACAATTACATTTTGATGTATTCTCTCAGGTCTTATTCTACACATAAATTTATATTTAATTTTTGAAAAATGGGATTATACTCAGTGTTTTATAGCCTCTTTTTTCTTTACAACCTGTAATAATCTTTTTATTTCACAACTGTCTTCTAAAACATAATTTTTAATGACCATATTCTATTGATATGCTCTGTGATAACTGCTTGATCGTTGATTGCTGAGCACTTAAACTTTTTAATAAAGCTTTTTCTTACTATAAATTGTGCTGTTAATGACTTTTTTAAATACATCCCTATATACGTTCACTATCATCTTTGGATGAATTCTTATAAAGGGATGTGAAGAGTCAAAGGGGAGGCATTTTTAAGGTTCTTGATACACAGTGGGAAGTGGTCCTCTAGAGTGGCTATCAGTTGTTCATTATGACTTTGGTTATAAATGGCATGGTCTGAAGCTGTGAGGAAGCCATCTGTGTGTTGTTGTATGTTCTCAGTTCTAAGGACACCTAGAAAAATGGTCATGTGTTGAGCTTATTGCATTGATTTTTATGGATGATTTTTATGGTTGGACAAATAACCATATGCATGGATAAAACAAGATGGATAAAACCGTTAGCTAGTTTTTTGAAGTGTATTTTATGTATACAGTGCTCAAGTCAACTTTAAAAAATAGTAAGTTAATGGAATTCTGCTGAATGATATTTTCTAAAGGAGATCTATATTTATTACTCAGTGTCAAATAATCATAGGTTTCTTCCCAAAAGAATAAAAAAAAAGTGTATTTGTTATTGAACCTATTATGCCTAGGGTAACACTGAAAGAGAAGATGGATGAGCAAAAAGGGGTCAGAAAAGTTGAAAAGCATTGACAAAGTTGATGCTCATGATCCTTCACACTCCAGTTTGAAGTCAATATAAGATAGATTATATTCAGCTAATAATGTATCATGCTGTGATATTCACCCTGGATTTAGGATGATATTCTATCTCTAAAATCAGAAAGTTATTTGGAAAACTGTGGCTATTCTTTAATTTTTAGAAACTTTTTGGGCTTAGAATTTTTTTTGAGTAATCTCTGCATTCAACATAGGACTTGCATTTACAACCCCAAGATAATAGTCACATGCTCTATTGACTGAGCCAACCAGGCACCCTGAATTTTTTAGAAACTTTTAATTAGATTTACAGTGGGTTGCATTTAGTGCTAGTTGGTTGCCTACTCTATTAATTGTAGGTAGTATAATCTGATGAAGTAGAGTTCAGAATTGGGAATTATTTACTTTCAATTGTTTGAAACTAGCCTAGTGTCTGACACTTAATGATATTAGGATAGTTATAGAAAAAAATTTTTAAATCATTTGAGATGTTATTGGTACTATGTTGTACCTGCCAATCAAATTTTGTGTTACTTATGCAACTTAAAGATCATAGTGCAGTTTTTAAGACATTCCAGCAGTGATTTTTGTGTGTGTGTGTGTCTATTTAACCTCTGAAATCTTAACTTGAAACTCTTAAGAGTGAGAATGATGTGAAGATGGGATGTTCATGAGTTTAATTTTAATTACATGATATTATGTGCATTCTACTGCAGAGGATGCCTAGATTTTTTTCCCCAAGACCTAGTGAAGGTAAAAAGACCTAGTGCTGTTAGGCTCAGGTAAGAGTTTGGCATTGAAGTACTGGGTAGGAAATAGTGGAAGGGAGTACATTGTTGCCATAGATAGCCATGAAAGTGCGCCTTACACCTCTGATTTTAGCTGCTTCCTAGAAAGAATATTCTCTAAGTATTGTATTTTGATTTGGATTCTCCTGTTTCTTAGCAAAATTTTAACCTGGTCTGTGATGATACTTTTTGAAAGAAAGATTAAAACATGGTCTAGTTACATGGCAATCAAAAGTATCTCTACAGCTGATTCCAGTGTAAAAAATTTAACTATCTTGAATAGTAGTTTTATAATCAATTTAATACTTAAGCTGGTTAATTGGCTTTGTTTTCTTTATCCTAGGCTATGTTTCAGAGATGTTTTGGCTCAATAGAACTGCATGTGTACGTGTGTGTGTGTGTGTGTGTGTGTAGAGCAGGGGGTTTCCCCTAAGCCCCATGTAGTTTTTTCTTTGAACTAATCAACAAAATATAATATCTAATATGATAGCAGAACTTATCATTCTGTTAGCACAGTTAGTTTTGTTATGTTTGACAGCAAAGTATTTGATGTTTTTCTTAATGCTCTGAATAAATTAAGCCAATCAACAACAATCAAATCTTTTGAATCTTTTTCTCATTCTGTTTTTTTTTTTTGTCTTCTCTGTGTTTATTTTATTATCTATTTTCAATTATTCCAGGTACTGATCCTTGTATTATGGCTTGTTGATACATAATTTTGGCAACTCCTGTGTTTCTGTTGGTAAAATGTTTTCATAGACTCTATCAAAATGTCATCTGTTATTGTCTTTGTCAAGACATTTTTAATTTATACCTTTTGGTAAGCAATTTTCCATCATTGTATGCTTATATTAATTTTTCATTCTGCATTGACAACCATTTTATATTAAACAACTTAATTTGCTTTGATCATAAATTAAAATTGGGCTGACTGGATAACCATAAACATAAATATAATTACAGATGTCAGTAATCAGCTCTTCATTCTCTGATCTGATTGAAATAGTGGACTGCTAAGGTTATAATTAGGGAAGAACAGGATATATATATGTATTATATATAATACAAATATGTATATATAATTTTGAGAAGAAAATTATATAATTTTATATAATATATAAAATTTATATAATAATATAATTTTATATATTATATAATTTTGAGAAGAACATTCTAGGAATAGCAAGAAGAGGGAGGGTGAATTCAGTGGACTTTTCACTAGGGGTAAGTTGTAATTGCTAGAAGGAAAAAAGGACTTTTTGGGTGAGAAATGAAAACAATGGTGGAAGTACAGTCTTTGGACAGAAAAAGCCAGTGGAAAATTTTCCTAGTGGGTGGCAGGTAACCCTAGGCTTAGACAAAATAGAGTATTCAAAGTGTAAAGAAAGAGGGAAAGAAAGTCCTTTTGGGAATGTTAAAAGGGAAAGAGGCCCAAAGTTTTGGGTATTTTATGATCATGTATAATCAGTGTGGGAGTAGTGGTTGTCTAGTTCCAAGAACATGTTAAGATTTTTATTATACATAATCTATATGCAGATATTAATAGGAAGAGATTATATTAACATTTTTATATTGATCCTCAAAGAATAGAAAATACCTCAGCATGTTGTTTCTAAATGTGTCAAACTGAAAATAGTTTTCTGGCAAATAATCACATTTTTTCAGTTAAAAATTTGGTTTATATATATTCTGTATTTGACAAAGGCTAAAATAAAGGTATTAAAATGAGAGAAAATAGATCCTTCATAAAAAAAGCATTAATTCATTATGCCACTTAAAAAAATTCCACAAAATTTTAGTTCTAATGTGTATTAGTTACTTATAAATCTGGTTCATGTAAAGAGAAGCAATATTTTAATAAAGTGTGTGTATATATATACATACATACACACACATATATATAGTATGAAATATATATATATATATTTCATATATATCAAATATATATAGTATCAAATAGGAAAAGGATGTTTTTCCTTTTTTTCCCCTGGGTCTTGTTTTATATTTTATTGCAACACTCTTTCCCAGTGTGGAGAAATGATTTGTCCACTGCTCCATGAAGTACACTAAAATGCAATAGGACTATTTTTTTTTTAATTTTTATTTATTTATGATAGTCACACACAGAGAGAGAGAGAGAGGCAGAGACACAGGCAGAGGGAGAAGCAGGCTCCATGCACCGGGAGCCTGATGTGGGATTCGATCCCGGGTCTCCAAGATCGCGCCCTGGGCCAAAGGCAAGCGCCAAACCACTGCGCCACCCAGGGATCCCGCAATAGGAGTATTTTAAATCCACAAGTATTAAGAAGAAAGAGCAAGCCTATTTCCCAAGACTTTGAACTAAGGCTACATTATTTCTAAATAGCATTAGATCTACTAAATATTTAAAAAGCTTTTAAAGATAAATAGCTCTTTTTCATTCCCAATGATGTGGATGACTTGGTTGAGTCTGATTTTTGGATTGTTGTCATCATTATTGACTTGAAACATTACGTAGGTGCTGTTCTCATTATGCCTGATGAGTATACTGGCCAGCCTTTGTTCTAGGATGAAAACTTTTTATATGATGATAAGACCAGCAACAAATGGAAATTCCACGGACACTGAAAATGGAACTTGTTAGGATAAATTTAGTGTGTCATTTAGTTACTACCTTTTAAAATTTTATCAGCAAGATCTACTGAAACTTTCCTTGGGAGTTTGGCCTCACATTCCTCCGTCTGTCTGGAGCTGTTCATTTTCCTCTAGTCCACAAGCCTATAGAATAACTTATTTCAATCTTTGGAGGCACTATGTAACAAATCTCTATTTTAGCATTTATCAAGTGTGTCATAATTCCTTGTTTATAGGTCACTCTTCCTTACAAGAGTGTGAGGTCTTTAAAGATGAAAAATAAGTGCTTTCTTCTTTGCACCTACCCAGGACCTAATCTTGGGTAGATAGCAAAGCTCTGAGAAGGGCTGGAAGGGAGCTTCAGAGAAGCCTCTTGGCTGTGTTTTACAGTTGAAATAATCATTAATTTCAATTAGAATGAGAGGACATTATTTTGACTTGAAAATTCTAGTGAGATTCATTCCTTAACCAGAAAAACTGAAATGTATTTATTATACTTTTTATGTAGGTCTATAATATATATAGCATTTAAAATTAATTATAAACATTTCTTTAATAACATTTGAAATTGAAGACAGATAATTGGCTCAACTGATTCAGATGCCTTTAAAAATTTCTACTGCAGTGTCTACCTTTTATATGTCTTATATTTTACTCCTTCTTTATGATTAAATATTAGGTGCCTTCCCCTCAGTATACTATTTTACATACAAATTGATTACCTATGGTATAAGGAATGTTATACATTTTAGAACTTCACTTTCTTGTCTTTTTGATGTTTTTGACTTAGGGAATCTATAGACATGACTGATGAAAAGAGATTATTTGCTTTCACTTAATTCAATCTTAAGCCTTCAATCTGACTTCATTTAAACAAGTCAAGATAGATGTGTTCCTGACTTTATTAATCTTAAAGGAGGAGATTTCACAGACTCTTTAGTAATTTATTTCACTACATCATATTAATTTTTTTTCTGTTGTAGTTAAGCTCATTTTAGAAAGTGTTTTAAAATCCATGGTACCCTTTTCTCAAAACAAGCAGAATTAATTTCTGTTATTAATATGAAGCCTATAAAAGTTCTCTATCATTTTAGCATTTTAATTATAAATTCAGAATCACTGTGCCTATGTCATAGTTAAATTATCTTTTTGAAAAAATACATGTAAGAGATGGTTATTTTTTTTTTCACATATATAACCAGGAATCCTCATCAATTTATTTGAAAAACTGCAGGTGTGGGGCATACCTATGTTACAGCTATTTTTCACTACTTCTTTGGGATCCATTTCTGAAATGAAATAGAAAATATTTTAAGAAATGTATTACCCTTTGGCTTCTTATTTTGCTTTTATCAGATGCTATTTTTATTTGCATATTGCTTAACTGTGGAATGCTGTAATTTCTAACCCATTATCTATATTACCTCCAGGTTATTAGCTTAATAACCTGAATAAGAATTGAATCTTATAGTATTGAAAGTAACATTTCCTGTTTATATAATCTGTTAACCCAGCTTTGAGTTCCCATTAAATTTCCATCATCAATGGCAAGGTAAATTAACTTAGAAGCATAATCACTGAAAATTTACTATGCATATTTTTAAAGGTTGCATTTAATATCCATTTTAGTTTACTCACTATTTATTTTTTATATTTTAGGTTGTTTTCTAAAGTCATCCATGTAGTGAGGTAAAAGTCATCAAGTTGAAGTTAATCTTTGCATAATATTTGTGTTCTTGAAACTTTTTCTTTTGAAGATTGGATATTATCTGATTGCTAGAGTTGCTGATTGCCAACTATTGAGAGACAATGTCTGAAACACAATTTTTGATTGGAATAAATGAAACTGCTTTGCAATAGTCCAGGTAATTTCTCTGTAAGGGTCATTGTGGGATTTTAAATCTTCTCATAGTTTGATATTTTGTACATTACTAGGAGTTTATTATCAAAGTTGTTAAGATATTGATTTCAAACAATACCCAATTCTGTTTAACTTTAAGGGAATATTTATACTCCTTTTGGTCAAGTTTTTGAAACAAACTGGTACATTGATGAAATTAGAGTGACTGACTCTCAAACTGGACCAAATTAAACTACCAAGGAAAGATTAGAAGAAATGAGAAAGGAGCAAGTGACGCTTCTTAAGTAACATGCTATAAAAAGTCTTTTTTTGTAGACTATTTAGAATGAGGTGCACGTAAATTGAATTATTTCACAAATGCCATCTATTTTGACTGACTCGCAAATTATATGTCTTTACAGAAATAAAATATTTCCACTTTCTCTTGCCTAATATTCATATGTATTTTGGTTAAGGACAATACTTCCCAGGATAGCAGGGATGTGTCTGACTCATATCTGTATTCTTAATGCCTGATACATAATGGCTACTGAATAATTTAAAAGATAAATGAGTGATTGCATGGATGAATGAATGAAAACCCTCAGTTATCAGGGTGGAAATTCTGAATTATTAGACTATGTTATCTTGCCTGTCTTCCCCTGTATGCAGTCTCTTCCTAGTAGGTAAGTCCTCATTAGGACATTAGACTCTGGACTCTAATCTCCGATGTTCCTATCATCATGATTTTCAGAAAGGAACTGACCTCCTCTTGTTTTTAAGAAATTGTTAAGTGTGTTTGTGTAGACTTTAGTGGAATTAACCCAGTATGATTTTTTGTTCAAATCATACCATTTTCATTTTGTTTTATTACTGAATAATGTATCAATAGTGAATAATTTAGTAATAATGAATGGTAAAATGCAATTGTCATTGGTTGTCTCTTGTGATCTTATATTTTTAGAGAAAGAATTGTTTTAAAAAAAATATTTTGTTCTGGCTTGGGGTCCCTGGATGGCTCATTTGGTTAAGTGTACAACTCTTGATATCAGTTCAGGTCTTTTTTTTTTTTTTTAATTTTTATTTATTTATTTTATTTATGATAGTCACAGAGAGAGAGAGAGAGAGGCAGAGACACAGGCAGAGGGAGAAGCAGACTCCATGCACCGGGAGCCCGACGTGGGACTCAATCCCGGGTCTCCAGGATTGCGCCCTGGGTCAAAGGCAGGCGCTAAGCCGCTGCGCCACCCAGGGATCCCCTCAGTTCAGGTCTTGATCTCAGGCTTGTGAGTTTGAGCCCATACCCAGTGTGGAGCCTACTGAATTTTTTTTTTTTTAGAGAGGAATATGGATTATAGGAAAGATTTTAGTGATTATATGGGAGAGGCAAAAAAAGAAAAACTCCTTTAGTCCCATGATGGGTTTTTAATTTTCTCTGTGTTTGGTGTGTATGTGTTTTTTGTTTGTTTGTTTGTTTGTTTTAAATATTTTATTTATTCATGAGAGATACAGAGAAAGAAAGGCAGGGACTCAGGCAGAGGGAGAAGCAGGCTCCATGCAAGGGGAGCTCGATCCCTCGACCCTGGGATCACGCCCTGAACCAAAGTTAGACGCTCAACTACTGAGCCACCCAGGCGTCCCTGTGTATGTGTTTTATACTGGTGTCTGTTTCTTTATGCCCTAAAAATTGGTTCTCCAAATTTCAGTTGGTTTTCTATTTCTATCTCACTAATGACAGTTTATCCTTTAGAGAATAGCATCTATATTCAAGGCTTCAAATATCACTTCTATAAAGCTAATTATAGAATATTTTACTTTAGTTTTAATCTTACAATTGAGTCCTAATTCCAGTACTCTCAAGTTATCTAATGTATATTTCTACCTAAGGTCTCTAGCCAGTCCAAGCTTAACATTTTTATTTTTATTTTATTTTATTTTTTTTGCTTAACATTTTTAGAAACAGTTTTTTCATCCTACCCTTCTTCAGTAGTTCAGACACTTGGATTCACCTTTGACTCCACCTAATTTTATCTCTTTCCAATTGTTTTTCCTTTTGGTGATATGTGGTGGCTTTTTGCATGCCTTCCATTTTCACCGTCCTCCTTCCAGTTCAGTCAGTTATCATCCTCATAATCCTTTTTCTTATAGCTACTTAACTGTTTTTCTGGTCTATGAACTGTATGCAATGGTTTGCTTCAACATACTGCTTTTCCCTTAAAAAGTGTCAGTGCCTTACATTGCTTATAGTTAATATAGAAACTCATTAGCTTAAAGTTCTTTCTTAATTTTACCCTGCCCTGGTTTTGATTCCAGTCCTTCAGCTTCTGATATCAGCTACTCTAATTAAACAAGTTGGCACAAGCACTGTTCAACATGGCTTTATTTTTCAATTTTTGCTTATGCCTCTTCAAGATCTAACTCTTATAATTTCTTTTTCATGAAGGTGGCCCATTCCAGCTCACAGGGTGGTGGTGGTTTTTGTCCTCAGTGTTCCTATAGTAAGTCTAAGCCATTTATTTAGCAATGGATCATATATAATGTTTTTACGTTTTAAAAATATTTATGTACTGAATCATTTGTTTCCAGTTTTCCTTTTTTCCCAAATGATTATGTTTCCTTATAAACTAATGGTAAAGTCCTTAACAGAAAATATATATCTTTAAATATTACTACAAAAATATTTTTCACCACAAAGGTAAAACCTCAAAAGTTTCATAATCCCATAATTCATTCAAGTTTTCAGTGATTTGTACCTTTTGTAATATTTTCCAGATACAATTTTCCGTGTATCTGGAAAATATTAATTCAAGAAATACTGAAAACTTTAATAAGATTATCCTATATGCCAAGAACAGGTCTTAGATGCTGCTCACTCTAGTATAGTATAATAACCAGTCATACCAGTTGATAAAGCAAGTCAATTTAATAATTTCTCAGTGAAAAGGAGTAATGAATTAAATTTGGGTGTATCCTATTTGAACATAGTCTGAAGATTGACATCCTTATAGTAACTTATAAAAATAACTCTAGGAACTTCCATTAGAGAGGCCCCTATAATTAATTTAAGATACTAAGCTTGTACAACAGATGATTCATAGTCTCTACATATGAAAATGATATAATAAAGCATTTCAAAAGAAAATAAAATGACAGAGGTTATATATGTTTTTTACATGAAATATAATTTATTATACTTTTTATTTTAGAATAGTTTAAGATTTATAGAAAAGTTGCAAAGATGGTACAGAGAACTCCCATATACCTCACACTCAATTTCCTGTATTATTAACGTCTTGCATTACTTTGGTACATTTGTCACAATTAAAAAACTAGTATTTATACCTTATTATTTAGTAATATTTATTAAATGGACCAAAGTTCATCCTTTTTTAAGATTTCCTTAGGTTAGGGTTTTTTTTTGTATATTTTTTATTGGAGTTCGATTTGCCAATGTATAGCATAACACCCCGTGCTCATCCCATCAAGTGCCCTCCTCAATACCTGTCACCTAGTCACCGCATTCCCCCGCCCACATCCCCTTTCACTACACCTGTTTGTTTCCCAGAGTTAGGAGTCTCTCATGTTCTGTCACCATCACTGATATTTCCCACTCATTTTCTCTCCTTTCCCCTGTAATCCC